>NW_012121821.1:797298-801511 GCF_000951035.1 Colobus angolensis palliatus
AAAAAAAAAAAAAAAAAAAATGATGTGTTCATATTGAGCCCACCCAGATAATTCAAATTAATTTCCCTATTTTAAGGACAAATGATCAGCAACTTTAATTCCATCTGCAACCTTAATTCTCCTTTTCCATGTAACATAACATATTCACAGGTTCCAGGGATTCAGCATGTGCTTATCTTTGGTGCGTAATTATTCTGCCTATCACAACTTCCAAAGTTGAACTATACTGTGCAAGATGGACATTCAAGCTACCAACAATGTTGAAAGCTTAGATTTGTTCAGGACATTTATAGTCATTACATTCTTTATGCCTGAAAGGTAAACCTTGTACAGAAAGCATGAATAAATAAATTGGTATCCTTTTTTGTAGGATTCTTGGCTCAGGGCCAAAGGAGCTTTACAGTACTTCTTAGATTCTCACAGGTAAAAAACAAAAACAAACAAACAAAAAAACCAAGCCAGACACAGTGGCTCATGCTTGTAATGTAATGCCAACACTTTGGGAGGCCAAGGTGGGTGGATCGTTTAAGCCCAGCAGCCTGGGCAACATAGCAAAACTCTGTCTCTACAAAAAATACAAAAACTAGCTAGGCATGGTGGCACGTGCCTAGATTCTTAGATTCTCGAGAGAATCTCGAACTCCTTACCTCAGGTGATCCACCTGCCTCGGCCTCCCGAAGAGCTGGGATTACAGGTGTGAGCCACCACGCCTGGCCCCTTTTAAAGTTTTTTGTTTGTTTAGAGACAGTCTAGTTCTGTCACCCAGGTTGAAGTGCAGTGGTGAGATCATGGCTTAATGCAGCCTCCAACTCCTTAATTCAAAGTATCCTTCCACTTCAGCCTATGAAGTAGCTTGTACAACTGGCATGCACCACCATACACAGCTATTTATTTTTATTTTTGTAGAGACAAGGTCTCGCTAGGCTGCCCAAGTCTCCAACTCCTAGGCTCATGTGATCCCCCTACCTTGGCCTCCCAAAATGCTAGGATTACAGGCATGAGCCACCTTGCCCAGTCTGAAGTTTAAAAAAACAGTTAGTAAAGGAAATTTAAATTAAAAAAAAAATTAGTTCGAGGCCAGGTGCGGTGGCTCATGTCTGTAGTGGATCACTTGAGCCCAGGAGTTTGAGACTAGCTTGGGCAACACTGCAAGATCCTGTCTCTACAAAAATTTTTTTAAAAATTAGCCGGCTGTGATGGCATGAGCCTGTAGTCCCAGCTACTTGGGAGGCTGAAGTGGGAAGATGGCTTGAGCCCTGGAGGTTGAGGTGGCAGTGAGCCGTGATGGTGCCACTGCACTCCAGCCTGGATGACAGAGTGAGACTGTCTCCAAAAAAACTGTTTTAGTTCAAGAGAATGGAAACAATGGTAGCAAGGAAAAGCAATGTTATACCCAGAACTTTTCCTCAATAAAGAAGAACACAAATTGGCACAGTTATATTAGTTCACAAAGGTATTCCGAGTAGAAAAAAAAAATCTTTTTTTTCATTTAATTTTACTCTTTTCTAACAGACTCGTTCAAAAGAAGCCATGACTCTCTCAGCAAAACAGCTCCATCAAGCGTCTCGCCAACCTCTCCCTTGGGGCTCAGTCAAGGGAATGAAAAAACGAGGCTAGACACCTGCCCCCAACGGAAAAACCGAGAACACACCTGGAGAGCAGCTCAGACAAAGGCAGCCAGGCGGGGAAAACAGTAATTGGAGAGGAGACCGTGCTTCCAGTCTGTTGCTGGTTTACAAGGTAAATCTATTCCTGGAGGAAAGGGGTACAGGAGCAGGACGCGAAAACCCGGGACAGGCTGTGGCAGGCCCGACGTCTTTCAGGCCCAGCTCCTAGCGTCCACGCCCCTCCTTCCAAGACGTTTCCCAGAAGGCCCTGCGCCCAGTTTGGATCAAGTGAGCCGCCTGAGTTTGCCAAGCGTCCGGTGCGCATCTCATTAACGCATCTGCTTATTCATGTATTCATTCTCTGTGGGGGGAGGGGGTGGAAGGAACGGCGTCTCACTCATTCTGTTGCTCAGGCTGGAGTGCGGGTGGCTCGGTCTCGGCTCGCTGCAACCTCCACCTCACAGGTTCAAGCGATTCTTGTGCCTCAGCCTCCCAAGTAGTTGGGATTACAGGTGCACACCACCACGCCCGGGTAATTTTTGTATTTTTGGTAGAGACGGCGTTTCACCATGTTGGTCAGGCTGGTCTCGAACCCCTGACCTCCGGTGATCCATCCACCTTGGCCTCCCAAAGTGTAAGGATTACAGGCGTGAGCCACGGCGCCCGGCCTTATGCATTTATTCTTATTGCGCACCTAACATGCTGTAAGCATCGGGGGCAAAAAAGTAAATGAGACATAACAGCACTTAACACACAGCATTTATTTGCACGGGTGTTGGCTTTCTAGCCCTCCAACAACTGCTTCTAGGTAGGGGCCCTCTTTCGTTTTTGCATCCTCCGAGTCTAGCACAGTGCCTGGCACTGACTAGGTGATTTGTTAACAAAGGAACGACTTTAAAACGTATTTTTGTTAGGGAGTTCGGTTCTCAAACCTGTAGCCCTACGTGGGGTAGGGGAGGCGGGAGAATGGGTGGAGAGGCAGATACAAGGAGAATGGGAAACGTGTTTGTGTTAGGAGTGCTCACAGCAATCCACAGCTTCCCTGTGTTCCTCGTTCTCAAATAATAGTAGGGGAGTCGAGGGCGGGGTGGGGCAGCCCTCCCCGCGCGCAGGAGAGCTGGTTTTGGGAGCCTCAGCCGGGGGTTCTCACTGCGCTCGGGAGCCCGCCTGCCCACCAGCGCCGCTCACCAGGTCAATGGCCACGACGTCCCGCAGAGCCACTACCCGCCGGATGGACTTGGGCGGGTTCTCGGTTAGGTAGATGAGCTGGTCGCTTAGCACCACGTACTTGAGGGTGTGGTTCTCCGAGTTGGACACCACGATGCATGGCTCATAGGCGCGGACCGCGTCGTAGACCTCCGGCGGCAGATGCCGCCGCAGGAACACATCCAGGCGGCTGTTCGTGCGCCCGGGGAAGCCGGACGGCAAGGGGCTGGCCATGCGCGGCGCCCGCAGCGGGGCGGAGTGCTGGGACTCGAGGCCCTCAGCTCACCCTCTGTCCCCTCCCCCGCGCTGGAACGTGCGCGCCACAAAGCTGCCGGCCCCGCGTCGCCTCCTCTCCCAGGCGTGGGGACCCGGGCCGCAACTGTAGGAATCAACGCCAGGTCGGCTTCCCTGGAGCGCCCTCCCCAGCCCTGTCCAGCCTCCCGATCGTTGTCCTAACCTCAGACGGCGATGGGCGGGGCAAGACCCTGGTCCTTTAGGCCCGGGTTGATGGGCACCTCTGGCTAAACACCATGAAGTCCCCTGCCACCGAAGGGCGGTGGATTTTTAGGGTCTCTCCCGCCCGCCCCTCATGCCAGCCCCCACCACTGCCTACTCTGTTGCGGATCACACCATCCCATACAAACTTTATTGGTATTGGAAGCCAGTTTCAATCTGGTTTCCTGTTAGAAACTTGAAAGAGTTTAATTTACCGATTTATTTTTAACCCTAGAAACCTATTATTACCAATCACATAGATTTAGCTTTTGGTTATGACATGGCCTGGCACAGCTTTCTGATATTGTTGGAGTGTAAACATAGGTTTTCTTTATCCAACCAGTGAGAAAGGTTTTTTTTGTTTTTGTTTTTGTTTTGTTTTTTTAGACGGAGTTTTGCTCTTGTTGCTCAGGCTGGAGTGCAATGGCGCGATCTCGGCTCACCACAACCTCCGCCTCCCGGGTTCAAGTGATTCTCCTACCTCAGCCTCCCGAGTAGCTGGAATTACAGGCATGCGCCACCACGCCCAGCTAATTTTGTATATTTTAGTAGAGACGGGGTTTCTCCATGTTGGTCAGGCTGGTCTCCAACACTTGACCTCAGGTAATCCGCCCGCCTCAGCCTCCGAAAGTGCTGGGATTACAAACATAAGTGACCTCGCCCAGCCTTTGAGAAAGGGATTCTTAACATGAATTGATGTGAGCACACCCAAACCTACCTAAGGAATATGGTTTTGTTTCCAACACCCAGGGCAATCTATGCAGGAAGAATGAATGGATGAAGCTGGCATCTTGAAAAGTTGAAGCTGATAGACTGAAGAATGCTGATTACATAGCCTTGAGGCTGCAGAGAAGTAAGTATTCCTTAGTTTTTACAGGCCAAGAATAATTTTTTTTTTTTTTTTT
>NW_012121821.1:802505-805106 GCF_000951035.1 Colobus angolensis palliatus
TTTTTAGACAGTCTTGCTCTGTCACCCAGGCTGGCGTGCAGTGGCATGATATCGGCTCACTGCAGCCTCTGCCTCCTGGGTTCAAGTCATTCTCCTGCCACAGCCTCCCAAGTAGCTTGGACTACAGGTGTGTACCACCATGCCCAGCTAATTTTTTTTCTGTGTGTATTTTTAGTAGAGACGAGATTTCACCATGTTGGCCATGGCTTGTCTCCTGACCTCAAGTGATCTGCCTGCCTCGACCTCCCAAAGTGCTGGGAATACAGGCATGAGCCACCGCCATGTCAGCATCTGGCTAGACTTAAGTCTAAGATCACATTAAGGGACTCAAGTGAGTAAAGAGAAGTGCCACCTGCTGGCAAAATCTTAAATGACCTAGTAGTTAAAGTTTGCTTGGATCTCATTACACATCTGAGCCTTCCTAACTTCATAACTGGATGAAAAATGAATGAACTACACCATCCCTAGCAACACTTATTGACAAAAGACGCCGCATGGCTATTTCCTCCAAAATAAAGACTACTCATTATCTAAACCACTCTAAATAGAGTTTGTTGCTTCAAACCAACAGGAAGGCAAAGGCCCTTCACCTCTGCTGAATAGCCACACCTCACAAAAGCAGTTGAAAGGCGAATGACTACAACATCAGAGGTGGAAAGTGAGGCCATGTAAGGGAAACGCCAAACGCCTTACCTTAGTCTGCTATTTTGTGTCTCTCAGGCTTCCTAGTTCATACCTACTTCCCAAGACTAAAACAGAATGACTAGACCAGGACCAAAAAAGACAGCATACTTGATCTATCTGCCAAGAAGCCCATCTTGAATAAGCTTTTGGTGACAAGTGTACTAAGTTTAGCAAACATTAAAATGAAGCACAGGCTGGCTGTGGTGGCTCATGCCTCTAATCCCAGCACTTTGGGAGGCCGAGGCGGGTGAATCAGTTGAGGTCAAGAGTATGAGACCAACCTGGCCAACATGGTGAAACCCCATCTCTACTAAAATTACAAAAAATTAGTTGGGTGTGGTGACGCACGCCTGTAATCCTGGCTACTCGGGAGGCTGAGGCAAGAGAATTGCTTGAACCCAGGACGTAGAGGTTGCAGTGAGCTCAGATTGCCCTACTGCACTCTGGCCTGGGCGACAGAGCAAGACTCTGTGTCAAAAATTTAAATAAATAAATAAATAAAATGAAGCACAGAAAGAAGGGAATTTGACTGGGAGATTGGTGGTTAAGCTGACTTCAGTTAAACTTTTAACTTTGTGGCACACAGAGAAGGCAATACAATGGTTTCCAGGCACTGTACGGCAGTGTTGCCAAGGTAACAGCAAAATTTCTATTGCAGGAAAAGGATTTAAATATATAGGAAAGATCACTAGATTTGGAGTCAGGAGAACTAGATTAGGGCACTAACTCTGTTATCTATCAGACTTTTGGAAAGTCAGTCACAACCTTTCCGAGCCTCAGTTTCCTCATCTGTAAAATGTGAGGATCAATGTGATGAATTATGAACTCTATGGGCACTATAGACATATGAAACATTCACATTCCCTTATCTTTTGGTAAGCTTTACATCAACCCACTGCCCAGAGGCCACATGCAGCCCAGGAAGGCTTTAAATGTGGCCCAACGCAAATTCATAAACATCTTAAAACATCATGAGTTTTTTTGCGATTTTTTTTTTAGCTCATCAGCTATCATTAGTGTTAGTATATTTTATATGTGGCCCAAGACAATTCTTCTTGTAGTGTGGCCCAGGGAAGCCAAAAGCCTAGATACCCCTGTTTTACATGGTTAACCAAATGCACCAAAGATAGGTACTCACTCCTTATCTTGTAAGTTCATCCAAACTCAAGAAACATTTGGCAAAGGAACTCCTGCAATCAAGCACTTAATAGATGTTTCTTGATAAAATTATCAAAAGGAATGGGACATTACTTACCTGGACTAATCCTCAAAGGCAATCTCCTTGAATTTCATCAGAACAGTGGTCTTGGGTCCAGGGGTGGTCAATTCAAATAATTCGAAAGGACAGTAGTTATGAGCATAGAACTGTAGAGCCAGATGACCTGGGTTCAAATTCCAGCTCTCTTATCCAGTAGCTGAATGACCTATGCCTCAGTTTCCCCATCTATGAAATGGGGATAATAGTACCAACCCCCAAAGGGTTATTACGAGGATTTAAAAAGTTTCAAAAGTACCTAGAACAGGAACCTGGACTGGAATAAATACTATACAAGCGTTTAAAGAATAAGTTCACAGGGCAAGGTGGCTCACACCTGTAATTCCAACACTTTGGGAGGCCCAGGTGGGCAGATCACATGAGGTCAGGAGTTCGAGACCAGCCTGGACAGCATGGTGAAACCCCGTCTCTGTGAAAAAATACAAAAATTAGCCGGTGTGGTGGTGGGTGCTTGTAGTCCCAGCTACTTGGGAGGCTGAGGCAGGAGCATCACTTGAACCCAGGAGGCAGAGGTTGCAGTGAGCCGAGATGACACCACTGCACTCCACCCTGGGCAACAGAGTGACTCTGAGAAAGAGAAAAGAAAGAAAGAAAGAAAGAAAAAGAAAGAGAGAGAGAGAGAGAGAGAGAGAGAAAGAAAG
>NW_012121821.1:805822-806690 GCF_000951035.1 Colobus angolensis palliatus
AGGAAGGAAGGAAGGAAGGAAGGAAGGAAGGAAGGAAGGAAGGAAGGAAGGAAGGGAGGAAAGGGAAAGAAAGAGTTCAACAAGTATGTGATTTCCTGTCACATGTATGGTCATTCCGTTCCTTATATACAAGGTAATATTAAATTCTTCTTATTGGATACAAGTCTAACTTTCTGAGATTGACCCAAGGCAAATTTTACCTTTTTTGGATCACATTTTTAGTGAAGTGACCAGTAGGTTAGGCCAAGAGAACCATGTAAGGATTCCACACTAGAAGTACCCTTCAGTGGTTCTAGGGACCCCAAGTGTTCCCATTCCCCCAACTTGAAACTAAAGACAGACAGTACACACAGTAAGATATTTAGAATATGTGGCATATAAATAGAACCTGACCTTTTTTTTTTTTTTTTTTTTTTTCTTGAGAAGGAGTTTCGCTCTATCACCCAGGCTGGAGTGCAGTGGCACAATCTCGGTTCACTGCAACCTCCACCTCCCGGGTTCAAGCAATTCTCCTGCCTCAGCCTCCTCAGGAGCTGGGATTACAGGCACCCACCATCACACCCGGCTAACTTTTGTATTTTTAGCAGAGATGGGGTTTCACAATGTTGGCCATGCAGGTCTTGAACTCCTGACCTCGTGATCTGCCCACCTCGGCCTCCCAAAGTGCTGGGATTACAGGTGTGAGCCACCACACCCAGCCTAGAACCTGACTTTTTAAAGGTGTCTCATTTAGGAATCTCTTAGTGCTTCAACTTAGACTTTTTTTTTTTTGAGACAGAATTTCACTCTTGTTGCCCAGGCTGGAGTGCAATGGCGCGATCTTGGCTCACTGCAACCTCTGGCTCACTGCAACCTCCGCCTCCCAAGT
>NW_012121821.1:812700-818463 GCF_000951035.1 Colobus angolensis palliatus
CCCAGCACTTTAGGAGGCCAAGGCTGGCGGATCACTTGAGGTCAGGAGATCGAGACCAGCCTGACCAACATAGAGAAACCCCGTCTTTACTAAAAATACAAAATTGGCCAGGTGTGGTGGCACATCCCTGTAGTCCCAGCTACTCGGGAGGTTGAGGCAGGAGAATTGCTTGAACCTGGGAGGCAGAGGTTGCGATGAGCCGAGATCGTGCCATTGCACTCCAGCCTGGGCAACAAGAGCAAAACTCTGTCTCAAACAAACAAAAACTGTGTTTGGTACACATGCTCAAAAATGTTGGCAATTAATACATAAAAGTATTGTCATATGCAAGCATACATGCTTTATGTTAAAAATGAAACTACCATTACAAAATTATAACCAAGACAGTGAAAGAGATCTGATCTAACCAACTCCATTTTGCTTCTAAACTCCAAGCTGTCCTTGTTCATTCCTGGGCATAGGCTGAACTAACTTTGGGAGGAACTTAGAGTTTATAGCTTAAAACAAACACAATAACAGCCTCTTCCCAAAACAGCCTTCTTACCTGAGGACTAGACTACCTTTGTAGGACTAACAAATTAGCCATAAGATTAGAAATTATTGTTTAGGAGTCATGGGGCTGGAGGCTACAAGATTCTGATCCTCCCCAAATTGTTCCTAGGGATAACATCGCTATTGTAAAACCTAGGATCAGTGCTTGAGATATTTTGCAGACCCTGTAGTTGATAGATCAGCTGGCACCACCCAGATCAATAAACTGGGTGATCTGATTTGTGGCCACCACCCAGGAACTGACTCAGTGTGCAGGAGGACAGCTTCAACTCAAAGTTCAAATAATATGATTACATCTCTGATCCAACCAATCAGCACTCTTGATTCACTGACCTTCCCTCACCCATCAAATCATCCTTAAACACTCTGATCCCTGGATGCTCAGGGAGACTGATTTGAATAATAATAAAACTCAGTCTCCCCTACGGGGAGCTCTATGTGAATTACTCTTTCTCTATTGAGATTCCCTTGTCTTGATAAATTGGCTCTGTCTAGGCAGCAGGAAACCTGTTGGGCGGTTACAAAAGGAGCCTTTTGGGCAGTCACAAAATGATAGTGTTATTTGTCAACACGTTGATGAGTAGCATTTTCATCTGAGATGAGAAACTGCCTATCTCTTCATGGATGGAGAAGGCAGAATATGGAATGCTCAAATGTAATACCTCTCTCAGGTCCTCTTCGGTTGGATTCCATCAAGTGCTTCTTCATTTGTTCTTTTTGTTGTTGTTGTTGTTGAGATAAAGTCTCACTTTGTTGCCTAAGATGGAGTACAGTGGTGCGATCTCAGCCCACTGTAACCTCCACCTCCTGGTTCAAGCAATTCTCCTGCCTCAGCCTCCCGAGTAGCTGGGACTACAGGCATGTGCCACCATGCCCAGCTAATTTTTGCATTTTTAGTAGAGGCAAGGTTTCACTATGTTGGCCAAGCTGGTCTTGAACTCCTGACCTCCTGAACTGCCCACCTCAGCCTCCCAAAGTGCTGGGATTACAGGTGTGCATCACAGCACCCAGCGTTTTTTTTTTTTTTTTTTTTTTGAGACAGAGTCTCACTCTATTGCCCAGGCTGGAGTGCAATGGCGCGATCTTGGCTCACTGCAACCTCTGGCTCACTGCAACCTCCGCCTCCCAAGTTCAAGCAATTCTCCTGCCTCAGCCGCACAAGTAGCTGGGATTACAAGCATGCACCACCACACCTGGCTAATTTTTGTATTTTTAGTAGAGATGGGGCTTCTCCATGTTGGTCAGGCTATTCTCGAACTCCCCACCTCAGGTGATCCACCTGCTTTGGCTTCCCAAAGTGCTGGGATTACAGGCATGAGCCACGGCACCCAGCCCTGTACTTATTATTAGTGGATACTGATCATTTAAATATCTACTATTAGTAATCAGATGGCATACAAAAGAAAGATGTCATTGTTATAAAAACCAGACAAACGATTTGGATTCATGTTTTCTTTCACTGAATAATACTCCAATGCTCTATTCTGCCTCTCAGGCTTCCTGCTGCACATGTACTTCCTGTAAGAGGAATTAATGGTAGGACCAATAAATGGTAGGACCTACTCCTTTATTGGAGTAGGACCAATAAAGGCAGCATTCCTGACCTGTTTTCCAACTTCTTTCTCTGCCAAGAAGCCCACTATGCATAAGCTTTTGGTGACAATGGCGTTCAGTTTAAAGACCATTGAGATAAAACACACAAAGAGAATCTGACACAGAACTCAGTGGCTATCAGCTCATAATTATGTTCTTTTTGGTTCAACTCAATACATTTCACAGATATTTACTGAGAAATATTTATTACCCATAAACAGAATCAAGATAACACTTACTTTAATCTTTAAAAATTGTCTAGTTTTGGCCGGGAGTGGTGGCTCATGCCTGTAATCTTAATACCTTGGGAGGCCAAGGCAGGTGGATCACGAGGTCAAGAGATCAAGACCATCCTGGCCAACATGGTGAAACTCCGTCTCTACTAAAAATACAAAAATTAGCTGGGTGTGGTGGCGCGCACCTGTAGTCCCTGCTACTCAGGAGGTCGAGGCAGGAGATCTGCTTGAACCGGAAGGCAGAGGTTGCAGTGAGCCAAGATCACACCACTACCACTGCACTCCGGCCTGGTGACAGAGCAAAACTCTACCTCAAAATAATAATAATAATAATAATTGTCTAGTTTTTTCTCAGGCAGCCAAGAAGATGGTGGACATTGAGACTGAGCATGCCTATCACAAGCAGCCGACCATTGTTCAAAGCAAGAAGAGGATCCTGCTAAAGGAAACTGGCAAGCTAGGCTTCAGAAGGTCCAAAGAGACTATTGAGGGCACCTACATTGACAAGGAATGCCTGTTCACTGGTAACATCTCCACTGAGGGCAGATCCTGTCTGGCATGGTGACCAAGATGAAGATGCAGAGGACCACTGTCATCCACAGAGACTATCTCTACTACATCTGCAAGTACAATTGCTTCGAGAAGTACCACAAGAACATGTCCATGCACCTGTTCCCCTGCTTCAGGATGTCCAGATCAGCGACATTGTCATGCTGGATAAGTGCTGGTCCCTGAGCAAGACAGTGAACTTCAATATGCTCAAGGTCACCAAGGCCGCAGACATCAAGAAGCAATTCCGTAAGTTCTGAGGCTGAATGTCTGCCAGCTCCCTGAAATGAAATAAAGTTATTTTCTCATTCATACACACAAAATATGACTAATAGGTAAGATAACCACACAAACTTAATACACAACAAAAACATATTAAAACATATTAATGCAATTAGAGATTTCAAAAAAAAAAAACAAGCAAGCTGTGTCAAAGATATGATCAAGCACAAGCCTGGCTGAGGAAATCTGGAAAGACTTCATGAGGGAGGTAACATTCGATAAATGGTCAAAGAGTGAATGAAACAATTTCTTTTTTTTCCTTTTATTATAGGCAGTTTTTAAATTTTTTGGCCAGTTGTAGTGGCTAACACCTGTAATCCCAACATTTTGGGAGGCCGAGGCAGGTGGATAGCTTGAGCTCAGGAGTTCAAGACCAGCCTGGGCAACATAGTGAGACTCCACCTTTACTAAAAATACAAAAAAGTTAGCTGGACATGGTGGTGCCCACCTGTAGTCCCAGCTATTCCACAAGCTGAGGAGGGAGTATTGCTTGAACCCAGGAGGCAGACGTTGCAACCAGCAGAGATTGAACCACTGCACTCCACCTTGGGTGACAAAGCAAGACCCTGTCTCAAAAAAAAAAAAAAAAAATTATTTTTTTATTTTTTTATTTTTCTGATTATCAAAGTAGTATATGATCACTGTACAGAATTTTTTCTTTTTTTTTTTTTTGGAGACAGAGTCTCCCTCCATCAGTCAGACTGGAGTGCAGTGGCATGATCTCGGCTCTCTGCAACCTCTGCCTCTTGCGTCCCAGCAATTCTCTGTCTCAGCCTCCCAAGTTAGCTAGGATTACAGGCACCTGCTACCACGTGCAGCTAATTTTTGTATTTTTAGTAGTGATGGGGTTTCACCATCTTGGCCAGGCTGGTCTTGAACTCCTGACCTCGTGATCCACCTGCCTCAACCTCCCAAAGTGCTGGGATTACAGGCATGAGCCACCATGCCCAGCTGAGAATTTTTTTAAATCCAAAAACTTATAGAAAAGAAATGTCTGGAAGCCCACGATCAACGTGTTGGCAGATCCAGTGTCTTGTGAGGGCCTAATTTCTGGTTTGAAGATGGCTGGCTGTCTTCTTGTATCCTCACATGGTGGAAAGAGAGCTCTCTAGCTCCTCTTACAAGGGGACTAATCCTATTCATGAGGGCTCCACTCTCATGACCTGATTAGTTTTCAAAGGCCTCACCTCCAGATACCATACAATGAGTTAGGGTTTCAACATATAAATTTTGAGGAGACACAAACATTTAATCCATTGCAGACATGTTAGAGTTGAGGTGCTGGTGAGACATGCAGGTATCTGTGAATGCAAGTTGGCAGTATAGAATATTAGGACCAGAAGTACAGAACTGGAGATCATCTTCATGGAATTGAGTGTTGAAACTGCAGAAATAGATAATTACTAAGGGAGCAAGTGTAGGCAAAAGAAAACCGGATGGCTAAGAACAAAGGCCTGGGAAAGAAAACATGCTAAGGGAGCAAAAGGATATGGTGAGGAAGACAAAGAGGAATGGTCAAAAAAGTAAAAGGAGTTTAAGAATAATATAGGGTCAGAAGTCAAAAGAGAAGAGAATTCTGAAGAGGAAGGAAATAGTCAACAGAGAAGTTGAAAGAAAAGAATAAATGAATAAAAATGGTCCCATGACTGGAAAATTTGTAGGAGTTTTAGTTGAGTGACTTGGGAGTGAAAAACAGATTACAAAAAGTGAAGGAAAGGAAGAGTACATACAGGAAACAAATGTGGTGTACTGGAGGCAAGAAATCTTGAATCAAGAGTGCAAGGTTCTAGTCTATCATTTATCAGTTATGTAACTTGGGATACATTCCTTAAAATAGATCTACCTTAGTTTCCTCATCTGTAAATTTAAAATGGCGATGATGATACCTGCTCCATCCCTACAATGTTAGACGAATAAATTAGAAAATACATGGAGGCACGGTGAAAACCATACTGGAACAACACATACAAATATTATCTATCATAATTCTTTCAAGTACTTCAGCAATTGAAAGAAAAGGGAGACATGGGACAGGTACAAATAAGGTTTTGTCATTGGAAGGAAGGGCCTTCTGAGCATATTTATAGGAAGAACAGACTTAGTACTATAGTTCTACACTGTCATCAATCCTAATGGACCTTCATCTGAGAGACAGGTTAGTGGCACACACTCTAGAGTCAGACTATGTATGTTTCAATCCCAGCTCTTTTTTAAAAATTTTTTTCTTTGTATTTCAATGACTACTAATGAATCCCATTCAGCTACTTAACTTCTATGCACTCCAGTTTCCTTGTCTATAAAATGGGGATAATAATAGTATCTGCCTCCATAGAGTTGTTGTGAGGATTGATGTATAAACACTTAAAACTGTGTTTTACGGCTAGGTGCGGTGGCTCATGCCTGTAATCCCAGCACTTTAGGAGGCCAAGGCTGGCGGATCACTTGAGGTCAGGAGTTCGAGACCAGCCTGACCAACATAGAGAAACCCCGTCTTTACTAAAAATACAAAATTGGCCAGGTGTGGTGGCACATCCCTGTAGTCCCAGCTACT
>NW_012121821.1:819858-848870 GCF_000951035.1 Colobus angolensis palliatus
TTTTTTTGAGACAGAGTCTCACTCTATTGCCCAAGTTGGAGTGCAGTGGTGCGATCTCAGCTCACTGCAACCTCCCAGGTTCAAGCAATTATCCTGCCTCAGCTTCCCAAATAACTGGGACTACAGGCATGCGCCACCATGCCACCATGCCTGGCTAATTTTTTTTGTATTTTTAGTAGAGACATGGTTTTACTATGTTGGCCAGGCTGGTCTCGATCTCTTGACCTTGTGATTCACCTGCCTCAGCCTCCCAAAGTGCTGGGATTACAGGCATGAGCCACCGCGCCCGGCCTCTTTATTTGTTCTGAAATAATATGAGGTTACAAAATTGAAAGAGATTTCTACAATTCTAGGTATTTCAACTACCATATATGAAAGAGCTAATGTTAGTAGATAAACTGTAGATAAACTGAAGATAGGCTTTGTATGACATTCAACATAAGAAGTAACCACAAAATGAATTTACAAACAAAACAGCAAGTAAAGCTATAATACAATATATACAGCTATAATACAATAGATTGAATTGCCATATTCTTTAGGATGAGGCCTGGAATATGCTGAACATACAGACTGCAGAGGCACTCAGCCCAAGATTAGTATTGAGCCTTCATACTCGATAGTTGACCATCACAGCTAATATAAGAATTCATGCAATGATTCAGTTACTGAGTTGTAACTAGCAGGCTGGCACTGTGCTAGACTCGGAAGATACACTGAAATAGGTAGGGCAGAAATCCTAGCCTGATAATTTTTTTCTTAGAAAGGAACATTTAATAGCAACTTGTGAATAGAAGCCATGTCTGTGTCTCTAGCAACAGTGAAACAAGATGGTGGATCCCCTCGCCATTAACCCCCATATGGAAAGGGTATATGTAATTCAGAAGCGATGTGTATTAGTCTGTTCTCACACTGCTATAAAGGACTGCCTGGGACTGGGTAATTATAAACGAAAGAGATTTAATTGACTCACAGTACCTCAGGGCTGAGGAGGCCTCAGGAAACTTACAATCATGGCAGAAGGGGAAGCAAACGTGTCCTTATTCACATGGCGGCAGGAGAGAGAAGAATGAGTGCCCAGCAAAGGGGGAAGTCCCCTATAAAACCATCAGATCTCATGAAAACTCACTATCACAAGAACAGGATGGGGGAAACCACCCCCATGATTCAATTATCTCCACCTGATCCCTCCCACATGAGGGGATTATGGGAATTACAATTCAAGATGAGATTTGGGTGGAGACACAGCCAAACCACATCAGGATGTGAAGACAACTGAAGCACAATAACATCAAGGCTATTTTGACCTAAAGGCAGGATTTACAGTATGTGCTCTCACACAACTTGAAATCTTAAGAGGACTTCCGGGAACAGGGGTTAATCAGAAGCCAACATGGCAGATTAGTACCAAAGATGGAGTTACTTTAGCTTCCAGATTCCACCCATCAATCCAGCTCTTACAGTCGCACCCACCCTCCTATTTGGAGATGGTCCCTGAGCTTTTAGGGAGGGTGGTTTCATATGATATAGCTTTAGCAGCAGCACCCTAGCAGTGGAAAACAGATTGGGCCCAGAGAGATTCCAAATGAGGGAGATTCACAGGCTTTGTTGAATTATCTCTCATCTTGAGAATACCATGACTTTGGTTTTCTCAGAAGTAGAACAAGAGATACCTAGCATTAATAATTTGAATAGTAGAAACATAATGCATGCAAGGATTACAATCAAAAGAAAATTTGTATGACAGAACAACAACAAAGAACCTATTTCGTTAGGAAGCCAACTGAAAGCAGTGTGAAGAAAATTAAGGCCTGACACAGGGACTCACATCCGTAATTCCAACACTTTGGGAGGCTGAGGTGGGAGGTTCATTTGAGCCTCGGAGTTAGAGATCAGCCTGGGCAACACAGCAAGTCCCCATCTCTACAAAAACAAAACTAGCCAGGTATGGTGGTGTGCACCTGTAGTCCCAGCTCCTTGGGCAGCTGAGGCAGGAGGATTGCTTGAGACCAGGAGATCAAGGCTGCAGTGAGCTATGACCGCTGTACTCCAGACTGGGTAACAGAGCGAGACCCTTTCTCAAAGAAAGAATCAAAACCCAGTTCTCCTTTAGCTACATCTTGTAGCCACTAGCCTGACATTTTAAACACATAAATTAGAAACATGATGCAAGAGTGATTCAAGGTATTTTATATAGGAAATGCCTGGTGTAGTGTCTTGTCCAGCTATATAAATGTAGCTGTGAAACTTTAACATTAGTTTTATTCTACGCTCTTACCATCCCTCCCTCTCCAAATTTTGTTTGTAGTCTGGGGTAGCAACCTTGTCTGTATTTCGTACATATTGAATAATCAACAATGAAATGTAAATATTGAGCACATTGTGTGTCAAACACATGTATTAACTCAAACCTCACAGAAACCCTTTGCGGTCGGTACTATTACAATCCCCATTTTACATACTAGTAAACTGAAGCATGGATAGACTAAAGTAAAGTGCCTGCGGTCAACTAGTAAGGAGGCGGCGTGGCAGTCAAGTCGAGGCAGCCTAAGCCTACGCTGCCTCTATGTTGCATTAATAAATTAATAAATCTGTGACCAAATAAATCAAGTGACATTTAGTGGCATCGAAAGAACCCGTGAGTAGGACTTCCTAAGAATGCTCTCCTTCTTTTGATGGACAAAATTTTAGTCTGTTTAAGATAAATTTTGGGCCGGACACGGTGGCTCACGCCTATAATCCCAGTACTTTGGGAGGCCAAGGCAGTCGATCACTTGATGTCAGGAGTTCGAGACCAGCGTGACCAACATGGTGAAACCCCGTCTCTAAGAAAAATACAAAAATTAGCCGGACGTGGTGGAGTGCACCTGTCATCCCAGCTACTCAGGAGGCTGATGCAGGAGAACTGCTTGAACCCCGGAAGCGGAGGTTGCAGTGAGCCAAGATCTCGCCATTGCACCCCAACCTGGGCGACAGAGCGACAATCCGTCTCAATGAATAACTAAATAAATAAATACATAAATTTTGAAAAACTGTCAGCACTCGTCAGTAAATCTTTACACTGCTGGACTCGGGACACTTGGGGCCGTAGACAAGCAATTAAACTGAGTTACACGTGGTTAGAATCACGTCATCTTGATTCGTGAATCCGTACTCTTAATTACTAGAAGCCTGTGTGGAACGCACGGGGCGAAGCTGACGCTTGAGCTCTGACACCAGACAGGAACAGCCGGGAATTCAGGCGCTGGGTAGGGACTCCTGTGCCGGACGCCTCATCCCGGCATGCACCTCAAGCCCCGGTGACCACGCCTTCCGGCGAGCGCCAGGGAGCGCGTGTGCACCTCGCCGCCCGGAAGCGCCGCCCGCTCGCTGCATGCTGGGAGTTGTAGGCCTCCAGCCCCAGCCCGCGGGCGGCCGCCCGCACTCTCCATGAGACTGCTGGCGCCGGCGCCCGCCCGCGCGGCACCGACGCGGGGAGCGCGCTTCGCGCTGACTCAGCGGCGACCGCGGCGGTGTTAGCCGCTCTTGCGCTCTTTCCCTTCCTGGGGCGCCGACCCCGCCCGCTTGCTTGCTTGCTTGCCTGCCTGCCTGCCTGCCCGGCGCCACGCAAGAGAAGGTGCCAGGGGACGCGGAGCGACTAGAGGCGCGCGGTCCCGGCCAGCTGCGTCTCTGGCGTTGGCGCTGCGGCCGTGGCGGAGGACTACGGCGACAAGGACGAGGGCCGCTCTTCGAGCTCTCTGCGTGCCGCGCCGCTCCGCTCCGCTGGCTGACCATCTGGAGTGCAGGCTGGGAGGCGGGATGGAGTGATAGGGAAGGTGACTCGGGGATCGGGGGCGGCGGGACCGGGCTGGATTTGGTCCGCGTGAGGCTTCGAGGAAGTTGACCGGGGCCGACCGGCCCGGGGGTGTCCCGACGCCCGGGAGGGTGCAGGCTTGGGACCCTCCATGGCGGTGCACCTCCAGGCTGGGCGGACCGGGTGGGGGTGGGTACGATCCGGGGCCGCCGCCGAGGAGCGCGTCCCGAGTGCGTGGCCGCCCGTTGCCTGATGTTTCATCACCCGAATTGCCACGAGGCTTCCTTTAGGGGAGGGATCGGGGGAGGGATGGGAGCAAGGCTAGCCGAGGAGGGTCGGCATCGCCTGTGGTTCCTAAGCCCGTTAGTCATCGTTGTAGCCTTATCAACTGTGGACACCTCAAACTTGATTCTTTCCCCACTCCTGGACAAAAAGGAGGAAAAGTGTTATTTCTGTGCAGTAATTGGCCAGCACGGGCGCTCCATTTCTTCTCAAATCTTCCTCACTATCCTGCAGGACTAGAGAAGCATGAGGTTTTCCTGTAACCAGAAAAACGAGTACTTTCTGAAAGTGCTAATTAGTTGTGGCGGGCGGGGGTTGGGGGAGAGTTAAGTTTTATTAAACCAACTTAGCGTGGTGTTAAAAGGCTGGAAAGATTCAGTCGTAGTCTTTGAAACAGTCTTCAGTAGGTATAGAGGAATTTTTCCAAATTGTTTGATTCTTAATGGCTGTCCAGGAAAAGTTAAGGCTTAATATTTTAAGTATGTTACTCGCCTTCCCCCCAGAACCTTTGCACAATGCATAATTGTTTATCGTATTGAAACAAAGTTTTTGGGTTTGTTTTTTTTTTTTGAGACGGAGTCTCGTTCTGTCACCCAGGCTGCAGTGCAGTGATGCCATCTCGGCTCACTGCAACCTGTGCCTTCCAGGTTCAAGTGATTCTACTGCCTCAGCCTCCCGAGTAGCTCTGTTGTAGGCACACGCTGCCACACCTGGCTACTTTGTGTATTTTTCGTGGAGACGGTGTTTCGCCGTGTTAGCCAGGATGGTCTCGATCTCCTGACCTCGTGATCCACCCGCCTTGGCTTCCCAAAAGTGCTGGGATTACAGGCGTGAACCACCGTGCCCGGCCTTCCACTGCATATTGATCGTCCAAGTGCCTTCTCTGTGGGGGATTCTTTTTATAGTGACAACTGTAACTAGTTTGTTTCCTTGGGTTTATTGGCTGTTTTCCTTGGGGCCGCTTGATTTTTCTCCCGATAGCTTCAGAGTGACCTGACCGAGCTTAAGCTTTTTTTTTTTTTTTTTTTGACACGGTGTCTCACTCTGTCGCCCAGGCTGGAGTGCAATGGCATGATCTCCGCTCACTGTAACTCCGCCTACCAGGTTCAAGCGATTCTCCTGCCTCAGCCTCCCGAATAGCTGGGCTTACAGTCATGTGCCACCGCACCAGGCTAATTTTTGTATTTTCAGTAGAGCCGGGGTTTCTCCATGTTGGTCAGACTGGTCTCCAACTCCGTACACCTCAGGTGATCCCTCCCCTGCTCGGCCTTCCTAAGTGCTGGGATTACAGGTATGAGCCACCCTGCCCGGCCAGCATTTTTTTTAAAAACCCATAGCATATTCAAGGAAGCTTTTATTGGACTTCTCAATCTGGGATTCTTAGAAACTCCGAAATTGTTTTTTCCCTCTGTGTGCATTTTTCAGGGGAATGGACATCAGATTTTCTTAACATTTAGGGGGAGCAAAGGGAACCAGTGCCTTTCTTTGTGTTTTTCTATCTTCTAAAAATGCTGATCTACTAGTATAAGAACGCCCCAAGTAGTTTCCATCCCCCATGTTCCTGCCTCTGATTATGAACAACCTATTGAGGGCTCACTATGTGCCAGCCATGCTCTGCATACCTTATCTCTTTGAAGCCTTTACAACTTTATGAGGCAGATGGTCTTTTTCCCATGTCATAGAAAGGGTTCTCTTAGGTTTTGTAAGTTTTCCAAGTGCCCCAATTAAAAAAATGACAAGATGGGAATATAAACCCAGGTCTTTGAAATCCAAAACCTATGCTCTACTATGTCCTAGGGACATAGTGATGGATAGTGAAGACAGTCCTTGCCCTTTAAGATTATGAGAGATGGCTGAGTAGCTCACACCTGTAATCCCAGCACTTTGGGAGGCCGAGGCAGGCAGATCACCTGAGGTTAGGGGTTCGAGAGCAGCCTGGGCAACATGGCGAAACCCCATCTCTACTAAAAACTACAAAAATTAGTGAGGTGTGGTGGCTCACCCCTGTAATCCCAGCTATTTGGGAGGCTGAGGCAGAAGAATCACTTGAACCTGGGAGCCAGAGGCTGCAGTGAGCCGAGATTGTGCCACTACACTCCACCCTGGGTGACAGAGTGAGACTGTCTCAAAAAAAAAAAAAAAAAAAGATTAGTGAGAGAAAACTAGTAAGCTGGCAGTGACAACATAGCAGTGCTTAGGATGGGGCATGTAATCCAATTTGGGAGAGTTGGACAATAGGGGTCAAATAAGTGTTCTTGAAAGAGATGGCTTCTATGTTGAATTTCAAAGAACAGCAGGGGTTAACCTACTAACAAGAAGAAAGAGCAGTGTGCAAAGATGAAAGGTAGAATACCATTGGAGAACTGCCATGTGGTTCACTAGCACTGGCCTTGCTGACCTGCGGTGCAGAATAGTGAGGAGTCATTCAGAAGTGTTTGGATCATAATCTGAAGGCAGCAGGGAGTTACACTGCCTTGAAGTCTGCAAGTATGATATGAACCATAAGAGAAAGGGCTGAGCTGTCTTCAAAGCTCTCAGTCCATATCCTGAGTTATTTGATTCAGGCAGGCTCAGAGGAAAACAGAAAAGCATGTTGTAGGTATCCTGTAACCTGGATCTGAGCCTGGCTTTGCTATTCCCTTAAAAGGCTTTTCTCCTCTACCCCCAACCCAATTAGTCTTTTGGCATCTTTGGTTATGATAATTGAAACGAAAAACCCCACAGCCTTTTTTTGTTTTCTTTGAGATAGTCTCTCTGTCGCCCAGGCTGGAGTGCAGTGGCATGATCTCAGCTCACTGCGACCTCCACCTCCTGGGTTCAAGCCATTCTCTTCCCTCAACCTCCCAAGTAACTGGGATTACAGGTGTGTGCCACCATGCTCCGCTAATTTTTTTGTATTTTTAGTAGAGAGGGGATTTTACCATGTTGGCCAGGCTGGTCTTGAACTCCTGACCTCAAGTGATCCACCTGCCTCGGCCTCCCAAAGTGCTGGGATTACAGGCATGAGCCACCATGCCTGGCCCCCCACAGCCTTTAATGGAAGTAGTAAGACTCGGTCTCCCTACCTTATAGGTCTTGAGAAAATAAATAACATTTTCACATCGTTTAGAGTTTCTTCCATGTTTGCTCAAATGAATATACATTCTATCAAAAACTAGGATGCCTTTTGCGGCTTATTATTTGAGAATGTTAGAATCTGTATTGTGAAGAAGTAGATTACTTCTCAGAGATTAAAAAAAAATCTTAAATAAGAGTAGTCAGTGTTAAGTCATTTGTGGACTTTTTTTTTTTTTTTTTTGAGATGGACTCTCACTCTTACTCTCCAGGCTGGAGTGCAGTGGCGCAGGGTTGGCTCACTACAACCTCTGCCTCCTGGGTTCAAACGATTCTTGTGCCTCAGACACTCAAGGAGCTGGAATTACAGGTGTGTGCCACCACACCTGGCTGATTTTTGTCTTTTTAGTAGAGACAGGGTTTCACCGTGTTGGTCAGGCTAGCTTGAACTCCTGACCTTAAGTGATCTGCCCACCTCAGCCTCCCAAAGTTTGGGATTACAGGTGTGAGCCACTGTGCCTGGCTGGTTTGTGGGTTTTTGTATCTACTATTGAAAATTTTTTTTTGAAATTTCTAGAATTGGCTGGCAAAAGCAGAGATCTATAAAATGCAAAACTAAGTCCATTGCTCAAAAGCTGAATGACTGGTTTTTCATTATCCTGTTCCTTTCGTTAGACTTCTGTTGTAGTATTTAGTAAACACTCCAAAGGATATTGAACTCTGAGGTCAGCCATTCTAATGTTTTAAAGAAGGTTTGTGATATTGGTATCTGTAAGTAGACAAATTATTATTATTACTGTAATAAAATAGGTTTTATCATTTTTATACTTAACTGCACTTGCACAATTGCATTTTTAAGTACTAGAGATAAGTAAAACACTGCATAAATTAGGTGCATCTACTATTTAAAGTAGAAAATGATTACTTTCTATACCTTATTAAGAAGATCTTGAAGACTAAGAAAGCTTGAGGACCTTAATGGCATACTTGAAGATTTTTAGAAATTACACATTAATGGAGTAGTTAGCAGAGCCCATTTTTCTGCGAATTAGGCTCTAACTTTTAATTGTAATTTAGGTAAGTTCCAAAAGAAGTTCTTTAAACATTTAAGCTTCTTTGCATGATTTTATCCATTTACGTTATTCGGGATAAGCATCTATTTGTTTATCAAGTAATGTTTTCTTTCAACTTTGTTTTTTGTGGCAGATGTTTATAAATTCTTCTGTGGGATCAGAGGGCACGCCTACTGTAACCAGAAAACTCCAAGTATAGCAGCAAGGATGGATGAACAGGCTCTATTAGGGCTAAATCCAAATGCTGATTCAGACTTTAGACAAAGGGTAAGTTACTCTGCTGAATCATTTTTTAAACTGTGTCACCACAGATTGGGATTAGGGGACTTGAATAAAAATGCACCTGGCAAAGGTCTACTTTGGGTAGAAATGAACAGAAACAAAAAAATTTGAGATATTTGAATATATTTTGAATATAGAAACAGTGAGTGTTGTGATTTATTTTCTGTTTACCTGGCCAAACAAAAGTATTAAAATCTAATATGATTCAAGGCAGATCTTTATGCAACATCAGTCATTATTTCTAATTATTTAAAAGTTGTAATGCAGAGGATTCATTTGAGAGACTTTCCATAGAAGCAGACATGTGTATTTTATTTTCTCATTGCTTGGCTTGATCTATACAAGCTGTTTTAACACTTACCTTAATGATTCTTTTTATTTTTTTTAATTTTTTTTTGTAGAGATAGGGTTTCACCATCTTGCCCAGGCTGGTCTCGAACTCCTGAGCTCAAGCGATCTGCCCACCTCAGCCTCCTAAAATGCTGGGATTATAGGCATGAGCCACCCTGCCTGGCCACATTAGTGATATTTAACATTCTTGTTATTTGGTCTAGGCACACATAAATAAGTAGTTATGATAGGTTATGTCTTAAGTAAAATGATTATAGGACAAGAATCCATTATAAAGTGCTGGGATAGTTGGATAAATGTAAACAGTTTAATGTAGCCTACAACTATAATCATGACTATAGCTGAATGATAGAAGAATATAAAGAGTAAGCCTATAATTAATTTTTTTAAAGACGTGGGCATTCTGAAGTATAGGGTAAGTGGAAAGGAAAGAAGCATTTTCTTTTTACTTTTCATAGCAAAGAATACTTTCTATAAATGAGCTAAATGAGGTTAACAATCTCACTAAATATTATAGCATTTTTTATTCTTACTTTAAGAAAAAAATCTTTTAAAGCAGTAAAAAAAAAACCCCAACTAGTTTCTAATATAGTACCATGTGCATGTCTCTGCTACTAAATAAGTAGCCCTTCAGATACAGGAAAATAATAGGAATTGAGATTTAAGTATCCGGCTAATTACAAGAAAACTATCAAATAAGTTAGGACATCAGAAGACATTTAAAATCCATGTCTTCTCTGTGTAAACAAATCTTTCTTGCCATAGGATTTTATGCTACCTACTTTCAAACATAGTTGAAGCATCATAGATCTTTACCTTTAGTCTAGCTTGCTATTGCATGCTTGTAATTAAAAGCCTTTGTCTGTATGTTTAGTTATTAAATGGCCTTTACTGTTATTTTTATGTGCCTCTTGAAATCTTTCATTTCTTAAGTTCCAGCATCCAATTTTTTAAAATGTACCATGATTTCTTTTTCAGAAAATTAAAACCAATGCATTATTAGTGGTTTTAATACAGAAGTTCTGCTTTTTGTCAATAAAAATGGGTTCTATCACAGACACATTTTAAGCATCCAGGTCCAGGCATAATTTGGTATCCATTTAGCCAATCTGAATAACAATTTATTAGGATGAAAGGGAAGAAATCTTAAGGAAAGTGAATTTTGACAGCCCTTTTGTTGCAGTTCGGGAGTAGTGGAAACTTAATTCAGTTTGGTGGTGAGAAGAATGACTGTCTGCCAACCCCAGTTGCTCACTTGTCTATCTGTAATTCTCTGTTTTTCACATGGGCAATAAAAGTTGAACTGACTCTTGCACATAGAGTCAATAAACCATTAGAAAAAGGGTATGGGGTAGAACTAGGTGGTGAAAGCTTGGACTTGTTTGTCAGTGTCGTAGAATTTTGTTTTTTTAATTGTTAGTAATGCATAGATTCAGAATACAGAGGCTTTGTTTAAAAACTAAAAACTTCCAGGTTATCTCTCCTCTCCTTCCACTGCCCTTTTCTTTTTGAGACAGAGTTTCGCTCTGTTGCCCAGCCTGGAGTGGAATGGCGCCATCTCAGCTCACAGCAACCTCCAACTCCCAGGTTCAAGAGATTCTTCTGCCTCAGCTGGGATTAGAGTAGCTAGGATTAGAAGCGCACACCACCACGCCTGGCTGATTTCTGTATTTTTAGTAGAGACAGGGTTTCACCATGTTGGTCAGGCTGGTCTCAAACTCCTGAACTCGTGATCTCCCCGCCTCAGCCTCCCAAAGTGCTGGGATTACAGGCGTGACCCACCGTGCCCAGCCTCCCACTTTTTAAAAAATAAAACACTCGTCTTTGGCTTAAAACCTATTATTATTTAAAGAAAATGGTATGTCATGACATTGCTAGCAGCTGAAACCACCTCTCCCCTCTTTTGTAAGTGAAATATGAGGTGGTAGTGCAACATACATGATTAACTTCTACCTTGTCCCCTGGCCTCTGAGATATTCCTAAAGGAAACCCTGTGTTTCATGGACTCCTGTTAGAAACAACTAAGCTAGTAATATCTTTTATAGCTGCCTGTGCTCTTATAGTCTTAACTTCTAAAGAGAGACATTATTTACTCTGGGCTGTTTTCCAGTACCAACAACCAACTCTCTGATTCTGTGGACACCAACTGGTTGTCCTACAAATCAATTCAACTCTGACACTAGCAGGATTAGCATCACATCCCACAAGTTATGGGCTCAGTCTTACAAACCGCCCCCACTTAAGACACCAGGCGAGTCCAGAACCTCTCATATTTCTGATGATGGAGTAGCCCACAGAACTTAGAAAAACAATTGACTGACTTGTACTGATTTATTATGAAGGATACACCTCATGAGCAGCCACATGGAAGTGATGCATAGGGCAAAGTATAGGGGAAGGGGCACAGAGCTTTTGTGTCCTCTCTAGGAACACCAACCTCTCAGCATCTCGATGTGTTTGCCAACCTGGAAGTTCAAGAGTTTTTATAGAGTTGAATCTTCAGTCCCCTCTCCCCTTCCCAGAGATTGGTAGTTAGGGCTTAAATTTCCAACACTCTAATCAATTGATCTTTCTGGTAACCAGCCCTCTCCTCAGGCTGTCTAGGTTTCCCACACCAAGTTACCTCATTAACATAAGCTCTGTTGACCTCGAAGTCTCTAGCGATCCTTCCACCTTAGCCTCCCAAGTAGTTGGGACTGTAGGTGCACGTCACCACTCCTGGCTAATTTTTAAATTTTTTGTAGAGACAGGGTCCCAGTGTGTTGCCCAGGCTGGTCTTGAACTGCTGGCCTCAAGTGATCCTCCCACTTTGGCCTCCCAGAGTGTTGGGATTATAGGTGTGAACTGCTGTGCCTGGCCCAAAGGGACTCATTATAAATTACAAAAGACAGTCCTGTTGCTTGGGAAATCCCAAGAGTTTTAAGAGCTCTGAGCCAGCAACTGGCTGCAAAGCCCAAATGTATTTTTTTGTTATACCACATATTTAATATTATATTTGGTGATCTTCACCTAATCACCTTCATTTACCTGGTCTTCTGTCAGTGGGAGCAGCCATTGAGACCATGTATGAAAACCCATTCCCTCATTCATACAGTTACATAGTATAGGAAATTCACCTAAGTATAAGTACAGTGGCTTTGATCTGTAACCCAAAGAAAAAAATAACTTTACATCTTGATGACCCAGTATGTGTGTATATATTTATATGTACATATACACATAAATAACTAAAACAAGTTATAGAAAGTAATATTCTTGCTAGGGTACAGTACAGAATATCTAACATTCTCTATTTCATTTTTAAAAATTGTTCAGGACCCATAAACTGATTTCATAACTAGTGGGAGACACCACCGTTTTAAAAATATTTACCAATTGAAATTAGGTTTCTCTAAGGCTTATGTTTCTTTTACCTCATGTCAGGTTTTGTATCAGTACATAATTGGTGTCAAATCATGTAGCAGTGTTTCCAGTTGATGTGCAATTTTCTTGTCTGTTGGAGATACTTTTCACAAGATGTTCACTACTATTTGTCCATTGCCATGTGTGAAACCTGCATCTGGTGCAACATGCTGATGGGAAGAGTGCCTGAAGTAACTCCCATTTTCCCAACAGTTTGGTAGAGAGCATATGGACTTTGTGCTGCATCCATTCTGGAGTACTCTTACTCCTTGTTGGCACTGTTACTTGCAATTACAAGGCCCTGAATTCATAAACTTAGAGATAAGAAACTTCCTCAAGCTTTGACCTTTTCAGTTACTTAATATTTTTCAAAATTCGTATCATGCATTTGTACTCTAATTTTAATCTCTTTAGGAAACTTACATGGTATAATTAAAGACTTGAAATACTCTCCTTTTCTGTAACAGTAGATCAGATAAGGTACACAGTATGTTTTATCTTTTACAATCACCGCTTTAATAGCAGATGTGCTATTAAATAGGAAAAGTGCCCTTTATATGCCATTTTATAATTGCATATTATAAAATGATCACACCCTTAACTCATCCTCTGCAATTTCTCAATAGTATGGCAGTTGACAAAGCACTTGCTCTCATTCTTCATAATAACCCAGTGAAGTCTGTGGGGCATTTTTGTGTTGTTGCTGCTGTAAAAAAACAGGTTTGATTATCTGACTGATGGAATTTATATTTATTTAACCTATTTTTAGGAATGACCCCTAAGTTGCATATGTTCGGAAGCCTGTATTTAATGTTTTAGCTGTTTTTCTATTAAGTTTTCTATTGTTACAGGTTTGCAACTCTCAGAATATTTTGTTTAGTATTAGCAGGGCATTGAGATTGTTTATTCTAAATGCATTTTTTTGTTTTGCAATCTTATAGGCCCTGGCCTATTTTGAGCAGTTAAAGATTTCCCCAGATGCCTGGCAGGTGTGTGCAGAAGCTCTAGCCCAGAGGACATATAGGTAATTAAAACAAAATTTGCATGACAATTTAAATTTCTATGGGCATGACAGGACTGTTAAATTTACCTGTATTTGGAAAGTGTTTTCATAAAAACATTTTATGACTTTTTTTTTTTGCAAAGTCATTAACATATAGTCATTTCATGTAGAAATGAGAAAAGCAGTAAACTTTTGGCCATTTCAGAAATGAGAAAAGCAGTAAACAGTTTGGCCATTTCAGAATTAACTTTCCAGTAAAACCATCCTTTGCCATATATTGTGTACCTGTCACCAGATCCCAGCTGGAATAAAGTGCAGAAAAAACTTCCTTATCTTATGATTGAGAGTGATAACTGCTTTTCTAAAACATTGGTAAAGAAAGTTATTGTAAATGACATATATCTTATTTTTATTATTATTATTTTTTTTCTTGAGATGGAGTCTCGCTCTGTTGCCCAGGCTGCAGTGCAGTGGCGCGATCTAGGCTCACTGCAAGCTCCGCCTCCTGGGTTCACGCCATTCTCCTGCCTCAGCCTCCTGAGTAGCTGGGACTACAGGTGCCCACTACCATGCCCGGCTAATTTTTTTGTATTTTTTTTTTAGTAGAGACGGGGTTTCACTGTGTTAGCCAGGATGGTCTCGATCTCCTGACCTCGTGATCTGCCCGTCTTGGCCTCCCAAAGTGCTGGGATTACAGGCGTGAGCCACCGCGCCTGGCCTATATCTTACTTTTTAATTTTAACTTAAGGTACATAATCATTCAGTGACCAATCTTTTGATATTGGACCACAGTCTTTATCTTTGTATACTGACTAGCATTTACTTTATTTGTAGGTTGGTCACACCTATAACCCATCCTCTACAATTTCAAGCATGGGTCTCTGTACAATGATTGATGATCCATAGATTTTTAAGATATTTGTCCCCGCCTCTCGAATTTTCTGGTTATGTAGGCCATGTCAAATATACACAAATGTTTTCCTTCTGCAGTGTGGCTTTCTATGAAATCTTTCTAAAGCACTCAACTAACTTTTTACAGAAATAGGAACTCCTTTATACTCACTTCATATTGGCAGATTGTTGGTCTCTAAAGGATCTTTGTCAGTGTTTATAGCTGGCTTACTGCAACTCTGTCACTCCCCTAGAAAGACAATTGGAAGTGGGTAATTAGTGTGTTAACTTTTACCCCCATCTTATAAGCAAGGGTACCATATTTGTAATTTAGTTTACTATATGAAACTTTGAAGCTGGACTGACAGTCCATGTGGCCCTGCTTGTTTTGGATTTGGCTACAATAGAACTACTGGGGTTTAATTTTAAGCAGGACTTGGATGACCATCTCTACTTTCACTCAGACTCTGGCTGTTCTACCATTTGTCATTTTACACCTAAGCTGTTATTGTAAAATGAAGGGGTTGTTCCAGGAATCTTAATATCTGGAATTTAGGGGGATGGTTTGCTGTTTACAAAGCACTGTATTCAATCAAGGTACATCTTAATATTTTGGTAATTTTTTGCTTGTCAGAGTTAACGGAAATTTTAAATATTGTGTAACATTTAAAGTTCTCATAGCTTTTTAAGTAAATGGATTTTAACGTCATAAAATGAGGCCAGTAAGTATGAAACAAGCCAAAGGTCTAGTTTGAGAAACTTATCTGCTGTGTTACTCATTACTATTTTGTCTTCGATTTCTTTTCCTCAGTTCATATTCTGCTTATCTCATTTTCTTTTTTTCCTTTTCAGTGATGATCATGTGAAATTTTTCTGCTTTCAAGTACTGGAACATCAAGTTAAATACAAGTAAGGCTTTTCTCACTGTTTTGACTCGGAGATTTGCAGGGAGAGGTCATTTTTTTAATTTAATGTTTTTCTTCCTTAAGGAAACCATAATACAGGTTATAAATTGACAGTGTATATGTTATATCCAGGTTATAGATATGTTTTGATGTATCCCAGAGTGTTTCAAAAGTGCTGAGTTGACCAGGCACGGTGGCTGTCACCTGTAATCCCGGCACTTTGGGAGGCTGAGGCCGGTGGATCACTTGAGGTCAGGAGTTTGAGACTAACCAGCCTGGCCAACATGGTGAAATTCCATCTCTACGAAAAATACAAAAATTAGCCAGATGTGGTGGCATGCACCTGTAATCCCAGCTACTCAAGAGACTGAGGCACGAGAATTGCTTGAACCCGGGAGGCGGAGGTTGCCGTGAGCCAGGATCACACCACTGCACTCCAGACTGGGTGACAGCAAGGCTCCGTCTCAAAAATTAAAAAAGTGCTGAGTTTGTTGGTTACATATAAAAATCCAAGGCTGGGTGCAGTGGCTCATGCCTATGATCTCAGCACTTTGGGAGGCCAAGGCAAGAGGATCGTTTGAACTTCAGGAGTTTGAGACCAGCCTGGGCAACATAGTGAGACCTCATCTCTACAAAAATTTTTTAAAAAAATTAGCCAGGCGTGGCTGCCTGCTTCTGTATTCCCAGCTACTGGGGAAGCTGAGGCCAAGAGGTTGAGGCTCCAGTGAGCCATGATAGTGCCACTGCACTTCAGCCTGGGCAACACAGCAACAGCTTGTCTCAAAAAAAAAAAAAAAGAAAATCCAGACATTTCACAGAAAAATCTAGATTTCCAGCTTTTCTGGAAAAGTCAGAATATCTGGTAACACCAGGCCTGTTTTTCTACACGACAGCTCTCTCTTAGAGTTAAGTGACTGCATGGGCACTTGTGTTCAGATTCTCTGACTTACTAATTAATCCAAATAACAAATCAGTACTGAGAGGATTCCTAGTTCACCTATTGGTTTATTCTGTAGATCACAGACCACAAAACATATTTTCTTTCGAAAAATTGTGTAGCTGTCATTCATTTCAACATGAATAGAATCACAAATTAAAGATTGATATTGATATCCTACCTGCCACTCTCGTCCTTATCTGTAAAGCAGTGATGAGTGGCATTATCAGTTTATGTTAGGAAACTTTAGATAATTGAGAGCGATACAAATTTTTCCTTTTAAATATTTGAGACTGTTGTTTTTCACAACTATAGATACCAAATACAGCCATTATTCTTTTTCTTCTCTATTTTGAACAGATACTCAGAACTAACCACTGTTCAACAACAACTAATTAGGGAGACGCTCATATCATGGCTGCAAGCTCAGGTAAAATCATAATTTCATTCAGTACCTCAAATTACTAGATATTTAAACTTGTTTTTGCAAGAGTTTAGAACTTTATCTCAAAGATTTTGATCAGTGTTCCTCCATTTGATTTTGTAGCTTTTTTAAAAGGTGCTGGTTTTAAAGATCATGGAAGTGGGAGTTTAGCAATAATTTAATATTATATCAATGACTGAAATGGTCATAGCTTCCATGACACATTGTGGAAACTTTGGTTTTAAAATGTAGTTGTTTTTAACTACTTGACAAACTCTGCTTTCTGTTTGGCTCTTAAAGGTGAGCCCTCCTGGACAGCCTCTCCACAAGAGCCCTTTATAAAGGGTCAGTTGAGTTCTTTTCAGTTAATTTTAGCTAATCTTAACATGTAAAGCAGTTGTGTAGCTAGAGTTTTTATTTTCCTTAAAGAGCAAGTAGATAGAAGAAAAACAATTTTTTTTCTTAGAAGAAATGATAGGAACTATTAAAACTCTGCACATGAAACTTTTCTGTCAAAGTGTAAGAATGAGGAATAACCTAATGGTTCATTTAATTGTTCTTCATCTGTCCAATCACTTAAATACTTTTGATAATTTTGATAATCATAATTATCAAAATAATTTTGAAGAATATTTGTTGCATAGTTTATCTGGGCCATGTTGACATTTGATGAAGCTTTGCCTTTTAATAAGACAACATGTTTCTGGGTCTTTTCAATTTACATTTAATTTTATGGACTGTTTTTCTGTCAGATGCTGAATCCCCAACCAGAGAAGACCTTTATACGAAATAAAGCTGCCCAAGTCTTCGCCTTGCTTTTTGTTACAGAGTATCTCACTAAGTGGCCCAAGTTTTTTTTTGACATTCTCTCAGTAGTGGACCTAAATCCAAGGGGAGTAGATCTGTACCTGCGAATCCTCATGGCTATTGATTCAGAGTTGGTGGATCGTGATGTGGTGCATACATCAGAGGCAAGTAACCATGGATTTTTTTATATTTAATGTTAAGTTTTATAGGAGATAATGGGCACATACTAAAAGGAGCAGAAAGGTTTCTTGAGGTAAACTTTCTTAAGTTATATAATTATAAATTTACCTAATGTTTTGGATTGTATTTTATGAAGGAACTCAAACTTGGTTATTTTTTTTCCAGAGGTATATTGAAATTAAAGTATTACGTTAATTTATTTTTTTGAGACGGAGTCTTGCTCTGTTGCCCAGGCTGGAGTGCAGTGGCGCAGTCTTGGCTAACTGCAACCTCCGCCTCCCGGGTTCAAGCGATTCTCCCACCTCAGCCTCCCAAGTAGCTGGGATTATAGGCACATGCCACCACACCTGGCTAATTTTTGTATTTTTTGTAGAGCTGGGGTGTCGCCAGGCTGGGCTCGAACTCCTAACCTCAGGCGATCCGCCCGCCTTGCCCTCCCAAAGTGCTGGGATTACAGGCATGAGCCACTGTGCCCAGCCTGAATTTTTTTTAACTAGGCAAATACCATAGCGACATACACAAGTTGATTTTCTTTTATGAATCTGTTGACAAAGGTAGTCTCTATTTAATACTGCTGTATAGTCCCTGAGCAAGGAAGAAGCATTGCTTAGGAGTTGTCAATGTTGCTGCTTCTGTATTCTTCATCACATAGTATAAGTACTTTGTTACTGTATTGAGAAATACCTTAAAATATGCTTAAGATTTCTAAGCAATGCTTATTTATAGTTTGTATTTATTAAGAAATTGACACTGAGGAGTAGAACAGAAAGAGCAAATACAAAGTATCACAGGATATGAGCTTAGAGCTGATAAATAGGAAATACTGGTAGGGAATGTGTTAACAAGCCTGAAAGTTTACTCTGTGCAAGTATATTCAGCTATCAAACATTATTTTATAAGGTAATGTGTGCATTTGGCGTTTTGTATTTTAGGAGGCTCGTAGGAATACTCTCATAAAAGATACCATGAGGGAACAGTGCATTCCAAATCTGGTGGAATCATGGTACCAAATATTACAAAATTATCAGTATACTAATTCTGAAGTGACATGTCAGTGCCTTGAAGTAGTTGGGGCTTATGTCTCTTGGATAGACTTATCCCTTATAGCCAATGATAGGTAAGTATGCCTATTATTTTTATAGCATAAACTTGTAAAATACAGTATCTAAAACTCATGACTTTGAAAATGTTACAACAATTTTATTTTCCCATTCCAGGTTTATAAATATGCTGCTAGGTCATATGTCAATAGAAGTTCTACGGGAAGAAGCATGTGACTGTTTATTTGAAGTTGTAAATAAAGGAATGGACCCTGTTGATAAAATGAAACTAGTAGAATCTTTGTGTCAAGTATTACGGTCTGCTGGGTTTTTCAGCATTGACCAGGTTGGTAAATTTATATAAAAACTTGTATGTAAAGTTGTTAGAACAAACTGGGATAGGTACTAAGTTAAATATAATGTTAGCTTTTTTTTTCCTTCTAAATGTTATAAACTCTCCTTGAGATTATAATATAAACCATTGCATCTAGCCAAAATGTTCTCAGTAGCATTCTCCTTAGAAAATAGGTTATACCAGTTCTTAAACTTGAAAGCCTGCAATTGCACATTTCGCACAAACTCAGGAGATGCTGACACAACTTGTTCATAGTGGAACTGAGATTTTTTGTTTTGTTTTGTTGTTTGAGATGGAGTCTCGCTCTGTTGCCCAGGCTGGAGTGCAGTGGCAGTCTTGGCTCACTGCAACCTCCACCTCCCGGGTTCAAGTGATTCTCCTGTCTCACCCTCCCGAGTAGCTGGGATTACAGGCACACGCCACTACACCCGGCCAATTTTTTACTTTTTTGGTAGAGACGGGGTTTCACCATGTTGGCCAGGCTTGTCTCGAACTCTTGACCTCAGGTGATCCACCCACCTTGGCCTTCCAGAGTACTGGGATTACAGGCATAAGCCACCATGCCCAGCCTGGAATTGTTAAATATATAATGTCACTTTAAAATTGAATCCTGTAATTAGCACTTGATTCATACTAAAGTTCAGTTTTTCCTCTTAGCTTGGGCATGCAGTTTTAAACAGAAATGTGTCTTGATTGCTTATAGGAAGAAGATGTTGACTTCCTGGCCAGATTTTCTAAGCTGGTAAACGGAATGGGACAGTCATTAATAGTTAGTTGGAGTAAATTAATTAAGAATGGGGATATTAAGAATGCTCAAGAGGCACTACAAGCTATTGAAACAAAAGTGGCACTGATGTTGCAGCTACTAATTCATGAGGATGACGATATTTCTTCTAATATTATTGGATTTTGTTATGATTATCTTCATATTTTGAAACAGGTAAGTTTTTGTTTTATTCTTTTTGCTCAGTACATAATAATACAAAGGAGCCATGGAGAAGTGGAAAATATGGAAAAATTAAAAATGAGAAAATACCCATAATTCTACTACCTAAAAGATACTTACTGTTAAATACTAATGTATTTCCATCTTAAAAAAAAAAAAAATTGGCCAGGAAATAGTTTCAGGTTCTAAATTCAGTAGACTAACCAGCTTCAGAGGTAGTTATAAGTTTAGGTTATTTTTTTATTTTGAACCTGTCTTTGTGAATACTGTTGAAATTTTCATAAGCATGGTCTGTTATTTTAATTTATATGTACATCATTCATTTCTCATGAACTATTTATTTATTTATTTATTTTTGAGACAGAGTTTTGCTGTTGTTGCCCAGGCTGGAGTGCAATGGCGCGATCTCAGCTCACCACAACCTCCACCTCCCAGGTTCAAGCGATTTTCCTGCCTCAACCTCCCGAGTACCTGGGATTATAGGCATGCACCACCACGCCTAGCTAATTTTGTACTTTTGGTAGAGACAGGGTTTCTCCATGTTGGTCAGGCTGGTCTCAAACTCCCTACCTCAGGTGATCCGCCTACCTCAGCCTCCCAAAGTGCTGTGATTACAGGTGTGAACCACCAAGCCCAGCAACAATTTTTTATGATTAAAGTGTCCCCCACTTCCAGAAAGAACTTGTAGGTGGTGTTAGTCTCCATATTATAGCATTTAGCAATTAAAAGAATTAGTGACTTATCAGCATGACATTGGATGTTCCATTCCAGAAATGGAAAGAGCCGTTTCTGTATATTTATATTGAATTAATTGAATCAAGTCAAGCTTAAAATACCTTCCCAAATGCGTTTAGTTTCTGTTTTGTTGTAGTAAACATAACATGTATCTTTATGTATACTTTAAGAAATTTTATGCAGCAGTGTGGAAAGGTATGATCACTACTGGTAATCCCATTGTACAACTCCTAATGGTTCTGTAGGCTTGTTTTGCTTTGTTTAAAAACCTTTTTTGCAGAATATGTTGTAGGTGTCTTTGTCTACATGTCAAGTTACTTACTAGAAGTGGCATTACTTGATCTTAGGTTAGGTACATTTTAAATATAGGCAGCTGCTGCTAAACTGCCCTCCAAAAAAGTTTGGTGCATGTTTTCAAATATCTTAATTGATTAGAGGCCGGGCATAATGGCTGTCACCTGTAATCCCAGCACTTGGTAAGGCTGAGGCAGGAGGATTGTTTGAGGTCAGGAATTTGAGACCAGCCTGGACAACATAGGGAGACTCCATCTCTATAAATAATAAAAAGAAAACCAGCCAAGCATGGTGGCAAGCGCCTGTGGTCCCACCCTCCTGTGGGAGGGTGAGGTGGGAGGATCTCTTGAGCCAGGGAGTTGGAGGTTGCAGTGAGTCATGACTGTGCCACTGCACTCCAGCCTGGGCAACAGAGCAAGACCTTGTCTCAAAAAAAAAAAAAAAAAAGAAAGGTCTTAATTGGTTAGAAAAATGTTCTGATATGCAGGTACAACTTTAGAAAACCTAATAAGTTATTGCTTACTTTTTAACAGCTTACAGTGCTCTCGGATCAGCAAAAAGCTAATGTAGAGGTAATTGACTTTATGCTTCTTTTAAACTAGTGGTAGATTCTTAGTCTGTAATTTGCCTTGAAATATAGCTTAATTTCAAATTATATCAAATTAGAAGGGGACTGACAAAAACTCTTTTATTCTCAATTTTATTCTTAGGCAATCATGTTGGCCGTTATGAAAAAATTGACTTACGATGAAGAATATAACTTTGAAAATGAGGTAAGAGTTTTTTTTGTTGAGGAGAAAGGAGTTTTAATTTTATTATTTACTTATATCAAATTAATATTTCAAGTTTTTATTGTTTCGGGGCCCTTTAAAACTTGAAGTTCTTGAAAAATTAGTCTGTTTATATTGACACCAACCTTGGGTGAAATTAATAGAAGCCTCTTAATCCTTCATTTTTGATATTTTATCCATGAACAACCACCTCCCCCTTTTTTTTCTTTGAGACAGAGTCTCTGTCACCCAGGCTGGAGTGCAGTGGTGCCATCTTGGCTCACTGCAACCTTTGCCTCCTGGGTTCAAGTGATTCTTGTGCCTCAGCCACCTGAGTAGCTGGGATTACAGGCACGTGCGACCATGCCTGGCTAATTCTTGTATTTTTAGTAGAGATGGAGTTTCACCATGTTGGCCAAGTTGGCCTCAAACTCCTGGCCTCAAGTAATCTGCCTGCCTCGGCCTCCCAAAGTGTTGGGATTACAGGTGTGAGCCACTACACCTGTCCCATTAACAGCCCTTTTACAAATACTCTGTAGCACTGAACATAATCAAATACTGATAATATTATTGGTGATCATATTTCATTTTATATTTTGTAAGAATGAGGAACTCCAGTCACAAGACTGTATTGGTAGAGTGGAAATGAGGCACTCTAGACTTGTTCCAGTTAAAAGTCTTTTTCAAGATTGTGAGTGGGTCAGCTTCCCATCAGACAAGGGCCATTGGTGCTTTCTAGGTATTCAGTCATGGTATTCGCTGCCAAGCTTTGTTCTAAAATGTTTTATTCCCCCACTTCAGGCATTGAAAAACTTAGAGTTGTAAAAGGATAATGGTGGTGATGACCAACACACTGTGCACTTGGGATGTGCCAGCCTCCTAACATTTAATATCTCCAGTTATACCACAGTATTACCACTTTTTACAGTGGATATTGACTTAAAAGAATAAATAAGGTGCAAAGATTTCAAAGCCCATTCTAGTGCTAGACTATTGTCTTTAACCTTCTTAGACTATTTCTGGCTCTAGGCTTTTGAGGCCTATGGCTGTGTGCAGAAGTACTTATTTGTGAGCTAAAGGGGAGAAGTTATTAAGCATAGTAAGTTTTTCCATATAAATAGTGACAAAAAATAAAAGTACGAAATGTGTAAATGCAGAAAAATACAGAACTGGATATTTACATGAATTTTAAGGTCTTGTAAGTTTTTTATTTATTTTTATTATTATACTTTAAGTTTTGGGGTACGTGTGCAGAATGTGCAGGTTTGTTACATTGGTATACATGTGCCATGGGGTTTGCTGCACCCACCAACCCTAAGTTTTTTAAATGAGGATTTTAACGTGTATCATAGGGTGAAGATGAAGCCATGTTTGTAGAATATAGAAAACAACTGAAGTTACTGTTGGACAGGCTTGCTCAAGTTTCCCCAGAGTTACTGCTGGCCTCTGTTCGCAGAGTTTTTAGTTCTACACTGCAGTAAGTTTGTCCTTTTGTAACAAGCCTACTTCTTTCTTTTGCTCTTTGATATGGGTCAAAAGAAATGATTCATATGACTTACTAATCTATGTTACTTATTGAGATCTTATGTGTATCTCTGTAAAAAATGAAGTGTCTTCTTGATTTCTCTTGATCCTTTCTACCTTTGTGATATATATTGTATTGTCTGGGAAAGTTAACAATTGCTATGACTTTTTAATAATTAAAAAGACTTTCGTTGGTGTCTTACCCTGTGCATAATTCACTGTATGAAAAATTTATCTTTAAATCTCACTGACATATTATACCTTGGTAGGAACTGGCAGACTACACGGTTTATGGAAGTTGAAGTAGCAATAAGATTGCTGTATATGTTGGCAGAAGCTCTTCCAGTATCTCATGGTGCTCACTTCTCAGGTGATGTTTCAAAAGCTAGTGCTTTGCAGGATATGATGCGAACTGTAAGTATACTGAAGATAATTTTGACCATAAATTTCTGTTTTCAGTATAAGCTAATGGGAGTTCCTTGTTAGAACTTAGTATATGTTAATACTGGGGCATTTTGATGTTGCAATAAATAAGAAGAGGTTTCTTAACTTTTTCCTGCTCTAGCTGGTAACATCAGGAGTCAGTTCCTATCAGCATACATCTGTGACGTTGGAGTTCTTCGAAACTGTTGTTAGATATGAAAAGTTTTTCACAGTTGAACCTCAGCACATTCCATGTGTACTAGTAAGTACTCTGGATTTTTGTTACTTTACATGGATTTCAGCTAATGACTTGATAGCATTGTATTTTTCTGTCTATAACTTTTCTCAGAATCAGAACCTCTCAGAAATGCTTGGCACACACTGAAAGTAACCCCTCCTCCATTTCTTTTAAATGGATAGTTTGTGCCCAATTAGTCAATTAACTAAAACAAGTTCTCAAGGGACTGTTTGTGTGTAGTTTAGAATTACTTGTGTATTCCTGGTTCCTGCCTTTTAGGAGCTAAGATGTAAAATTTGGTGTGAACAAAAATGTAGCATGACAATAGCAACAAAACCCCTGAAAAAGTGCAGAAATAGTAAAAGTGTCTCCTTCTTTAGATGGCTTTCTTAGATCATAGAGGTCTGCGGCATTCCAGTGCAAAAGTTCGGAGCAGGACGGCTTACCTGTTTTCTAGATTTGTCAAATCTCTCAAGTAAGTATAAAATTGCAGCTAACATGTTATTTTTTAAGTTACTGAATAGATGTAAAACAATAGTAAAGACATGGAATCAACCTAGGTGCCCATCAGTGGTGGATTAGATAAAGAAAATGTAGGCCGGGTGTGGTGACTCACGCCTATAATCCCAACACTCTGGGAGGCTGATCACGAGGTCAGGAGTTCAAGACCAGCCTGGCCAATGTGGTGAAACCCCATCTCTACTAAAGATACAAAAAATTAGCCAGGCATGGTGGTGGCTGCCTGTAATCCCAGCTACTCAGGGGGCTGAGGCAGGAGAATCGCTTGAACCTGGGTGATGGAGGTTGCAATGAGCCAAGATCGTGCCATTGCACTCCAGCGTGGGTGACAGGGTGAGACTCAGTCTCAAAAAAAAAGAAAGAAAAAATATAGCACACATACCCCATGAAATACTAAACAGCCATAACAAAGAACAAAATCATGTCCTTTGCAGCAACATGGATGTAGCTGGAGGTCTTCAATCTAAGCAAATTAATGCAGGAACAAAAAAATGCCACATGTTCTCACTTATAAGTGGGAGCTAAATCTTGGGTACACACAGACAAAGCTGGGAGCAAAAGACACTTGGGACTCCAGAATGAGGGAGGGAGTGGGGCAAGTGCTGAAAAACTTCCTGTTGGGCACTGTGTTCAATATCTGGGTGATGGGATTGGATCAATAGAAGCACAAACCTCAGCATCCCATGATATGCCCATGTAACAAACCCCCTGAATTTAAAATGAAGATGGAGGGCTGGCGCAGTGGCCTACTCTTGTAATCCCAGCACTTTGGGAGGCTGAGGTGGGTGGATCACCTGAGATCAGGAGTTTGAGACTAGCCTGGCCAACATGATGAAACCCGGTTTCTACTAAAAATACAGAAAATTAGCCGGGCGTGGTAGTGGGTGCCTGTAGTCCCAGCTAATGGAAGGCTGAGGCAGCTTCGGGAGGAAAGACAAGAGAATCACTTGAACCCAGTAGGCAGAGTTTGCAGTGAGCAGAGATCATACCATTGCACTCCAGCCTGAACTTCAAGAGTGAAACTCTGTCTCAAAAAAATAAAATAAAATGAAGATGGAAATGAAAAAAAAGTAGACATAAATTATTTTCCAAGTGCCTATGGTAGATTTGGTTCTTCCTGTTCAAGTCAAGTCATGCTTTGTCAGGTAGATGTCCCCCTCTATTTTTTTTTTTTTTTTGAGATGGAATTTCACTCTTGTTGCCCAGGCTGGAGTACAATGGCGTGATCTTGACTCACTGCAACCTCTGCCTCCTGGGTTGAAGCGATTTTCCACCTCAGCCTACCGAGTAGCCAGGACTACAGGTGCCCATCACCACACCCGGCTCATTTTTTGCATTTTTAGTAGAGATGGGGCTTCACCATGTTGGTCAGGCTGGTCTTGAACTCCTGACCTGAGATGATCCACCCTCTTCAGCCTCCCAAAGTGCTGGGATTATAGGCATGAGCCACTGCATCCAGCCCCCATTTTATGTTGCCACTTCCTTTCCTGTTCATCAGGCAAGTACTTAGTTCAATACTAAAAGTTTTTATTATTTTTTGTTGTTGTTGTTATTTTTTTGAGACAGGGTCTCACACTATCGCCTAAGCTGGAGTGTAATGACTTGATCCCAGTTCACTGCAACCTCAGCCTCCTCAGGCTCAGGTGATCTTCCCACCTCAGCCCCCCGAGCACCTGGGACTACAGGCATGTGACAGTGACCGGCTAAGTTTTGTATTTTTTGTAGAATCGGTCTCACCGCATTGTCCAAGCTGGTCTCAAATTCTTCAGCTCAGGATTCCCACCTCGGCCTCCCAAAGTGTTGGGATTACAGAAATGAGCCACTGCACCTGGCCTGTATTATTCTTTACTAGTACCATTTTTGGGGAATGAAAACTACTCCTTATTAGGCTTATAAGATTGTAAGTCATTTTGACAGTCTTATCACTACAGAGCAGATAAAGGTAATTTTTAAAAATCAACCATAGCTAATCTTAATCAGAAGTGACTAGCCTACAACTGAACTTTTTTTTAGTTCTGTCTTAAAGGGGGAATTTGGTATTTTAGCACTGTTTTGAGCACTGTTATTAATTGTGATTTTCCTTTTTGCTGTTTTTCAGTAAGCAAATGAATCCTTTCATTGAGGATATTTTGAATAGAATACAAGATTTATTAGAGCTTTCTCCACCTGTAAGTATCTGTCTCTTTAAGATATTTTACCCAAAAATCATTTAAGCCACACATGCCATTAGGTTTACCTTTGTGGGCATTTAAAAAAAAACAGGTGGTGGAGGGAGGTGTATGTGCAAAGATTAGTTCTATTTACCAAAATTCTGTTGACATAGTAAATAAAACATAGGAATCAAGAGTTGACAGATCAATTTGGCAGCATGGGGTAGGTATATTGTTAAAATGTTGAAGCATTTTATGAAGAAGAAAAAATTAATTAAAGATGAGCTTGCCGTTAAAATGAAAAGTATATTAAAAATTTTTTAAATGAAAAGAAAATAAAAATTGAGAAAAAAATTCAACTTCTAAATTATTTTGTTTAGTCCTATAATTGTATTTTAAGCCATTCTTAGCAGCTGCTACTGCTAGATCAAAGGTTTTCCGTGTCATTTCAGGCTTAGGGTAAAAAAAAAATTAAGTGCTAGTCAATCTGAATATTTTGGCGTTGGGATTGGGCCATAATCCCAAGCGTTAAAATCCTGAAATCCTAAAAACCACAATTCCGAAAGATCAAAATCTTAAAAATATAATCCTGGAAAAAGTAATTTAAAAAAATTATTTGAAAGACATTGCTTTACATTTTTAAAAGGGAATGTATTTGAGAAACATGTAAAAACATGACAGCACTTCATAGTCTACTTTACACAATAAAATAGGCAGTAATAACATACACTTTTGCAAGTATAAGCACTCAGTTATAAAAATGACAGTTACATGGGTAAAACAGGAGCAGACAAACTGTATTCATAAAGAAATAGATCAGAAAGCAAAATGTGTAAGGGCATATCACTATGGTTAGTAATTGTCTGCCACTCAGTTTTATAACTGCGCTTATCTGAAATAACCATGACAGACAACCTAAGTCTTGAGGAAATTGACAAAAAATGGCAGTGGGTCACTACAACATATGCAGTCACCCAAAGAACTGAGATCACAAGAAATTTTATGTTTCACAGATACAGATGTACAGAAAGGACCTTTCTTGTGTACATGCACAGTGTTTACACACACAGTTAATGCTGTGTGTAATGCACTTTTGCGGAGTCAAATCTCTGATGTTGAAGGCAGCAGAAGAAAAGTCTGTCCAGCTTTCAGAGAGAGACCAATTCGCCTTATGTATTTGTTCTCTCAGCGCCCCTGGTCAATTGGATGGTGCCCGTCAACACTGAGGGCAGGTCTTCCCCACCTGGTCTACTTGGACCAACTAATCTTTTCTGGAAACACCCTCACAGACACATGCAAAATAATGCTTTACTATGTATTTATTACTTAATTATTTAAAAGAAGTGTAGGTAGCCCTCTAGAACTTTTTTTTTTTTTTTTTTTGAGACAGAGTCTTGGCTGTCGCCCAGGCTGGAGTGCAGTGGCATGGTCTTGGCTCATTATAGCCTCCACCTCTCAGATTCAAGCGATTCTCCTGCCTCAGCCTCCCAAGTAGCTGGGACTACAGGTGTGCCACCACACCCAGCTAAGTTTTTGTATTTTTAGTAGGGACGGTGTTTCACCATGTTGGCCAGGCTGGTCATGAACTCCTGACCTCAAGTGATCTGCCTGCCTCGGCCTCTCAAAGTGCTAGGATTACAGGCATGACCCACCACATGCAGCCTAGCCTCATAACAATCTTATAAATAAGATCTTTACAAAAGAAAACAAGTTAGAAAGCTAACTTTAATAATTATCTTACATGATCATTTGTAGAGTCTTGTCAGGGCTGGAATTAGAACCATGATCTGTTGACCTCCACTTTAGTTTTCTTTTCATTCTGTGGTCCTGGGAGAAAATTTGTCTTTATAAGTATTTGATACATGAGTTAGTGTGATAGATTACATTTCCTGTTCCTAATGCACGTTTTCTCATTAAATGAGAGGAACTCAAAAAATAAAAACTTTTAGTAAGACTAAATTTCATTCTAGGAGAATGGCCACCAGTCCTTACTGAGCAGCGATGATCAACTTTTTATTTATGAGACAGCTGGAGTGCTGATTGTTAATAGTGAATACCCGGCAGAAAGGAAACAAGCCTTAATGAGGAATCTGTTGACTCCACTAATGGAGAAGTTTAAAATTCTGTTAGAAAAGTTGATGCTGGCACAAGATGAAGAAAGGCAAGCCTCTCTAGCAGACTGTCTCAACCATGCTGTTGGATTTGCAAGGTAAGTGTGATCACAGTTAAAATTGTGAAGTGCATGTATCTACACAGACAGAACCACTTGTTTGGTGGGCACACACATTTGTGTTTCCACAGTTGGATAGTCCACATAATTGTCTAAATCTTTGTCCTCCAAATCCAGTCAGTTAGATTCAGTTGAAGAAGGGGATAGATTACATACCATTTGCATTTTTGCCTTGACAGCTGTAAATCTTTAACCCCTCTGACTTCTTTGGTATAAATGGGTTGTGTGTTTAAGGGGATCTACGGCCGGGCGCGGTGGCTCAAGCCTATAATCCCAGCACTTTGGGAGGCCGAGACGGGCGGATCACGAGGTCAGCAGATCGAGACCATCCTGGCTAACATGGTGAAACCCCGTCTCTACTAAAAAAAATACAAAAAACTAGCCGGGCGAGGTGGCGGGCGCCT
>NW_012121821.1:848920-860392 GCF_000951035.1 Colobus angolensis palliatus
GGAGGCTGAGGCAGGAGAATGGTGTAAACCCGGGAGGCGGAGCTTGCAGTGAGCTGAGATCTGGCCACTGCACTCCAGCCTGGGCGACAGAGCCAGACTCCGTCTCAAAAAAAAAAAGAGTTAATATACTAAGGATATATTAGGACGGATGTCTTTGGTTAATCTTGGTTACCTTGAAGAGAAGAGCCTAAGGTTTCTCTTTAGTTGTATTGTGTCCTGAAGACCACCCAAGCAGCTATTTTTTTTCCCCCTCTACCCATACTTTTTGTTGACAAACAATAAACAATGGCATGAAAGTTGTAAAGATTACTAATTAGAAGTTAAATTGTTCTATAATATACTTAAGAACAAGAGCTAGATATTAGAAAGTTGTATAAATAATTTTGAAGATGGTTTTCTAAATTTAAATGAGTAGTTTGCAGATTACCTAGTACAGCCTAGTCATAATAAGTGGATTTGTTTTCTCTTTTCTGTCCACTTTGTCAATAGGATTTTTCTCTTTCTCTTTTTCTTTTTTTTTTTAGGAGACAGTCTCGCTTTGTCACTTAGGCTGGAGTGCAGTGTTGTGATCTCAGCTCACTGCAACCTCTGCCTCCCAGGCTCAAGTGATTCTTGTGTCTCAGCTTCCAAGTAGCTGGGATTACAGGCATGTGCCACCACACCCAGCTAATTTTTCTATTTTTAGTAAAGACGAGTTTTCACCATGTTGTCCAGACTGGTCTTGAACTCCTGGTCTCAAGTGATTTGCCTGCCTCAGCCTCCCAAAGTGCTGGGATTAGAAGCATGAACCACAATAGCCAGCCCAGTCAATAGGATTTTAATAAAACATTTAGGTAGACTCACATTAGAAGGATTATATTAACTCCATGTCATTCATTTAAATTAATTTGAGCTTTTGTTCTGGGAAGATAATTGGAAGCAGTAGTTTACAAATAGCCATATTAGCTAAAGATGGAAGTAATTGTGATGTGGAAAATAAAGGTCTGCTTATTTAGTTTTGTTAATTTTGTAATTTGTTGTGCATTGCTTTTGAATACTCCATAACACTTTCAAAGAATAAAGTTACATCTGATTGCCTGATTTTTGCTTACATAGTCGAACTAGTAAAGCTTTCAGCAACAAGCAGACTGTGAAACAATGTGGCTGTTCCGAAGTTTATCTGGACTGTTTACAGACATTCTTGCCAGCCCTCAGTTGTCCCTTGCAAAAGGATATTCTCAGAAGTGGAGTCCGTACTTTCCTTCATCGAATGATTATTTGCCTGGAGGAAGAAGTCCTTCCGTTCATCCCATCTGCTTCAGAACATATGCTCAAAGATTGTGAAGCAAAAGATCTCCAGGAGTTCATTCCTCTTATCAACCAGATTACGGCCAAATTCAAGGTACCACAAACCTTCAGAGCTCTGAAAATCTCTTGAAGATCAGATGTACTTATCTTCAGACATGTTTTGGATTTGCCCTTGGGTTTCTTTCTTTTTTTTTTTCCTTAATTACTTGAGAGCATCATGGATCATATGTATTTTTATCATCTGTGCTGTTTGGCACACTGCCTGATACATAGGTCATGCTTAATAGATGTTTGAATATAAACAGACCCTGTATGCTTTGTGTAGTGAAAGAAAACAACTAGTTGGCTGTTTTAGAAGAGCATATAAAAACAGTACACTGAGTACTAAATGTCTAAAGAAATAAGAAGCACCATAATTTGGGTACCCAAGCAAGGGTTAAAAGTAATTCAATGTATTAAAGTCGGTTTTCTGTAGGACATTTAAACTGGCTAATAAAAGTAGTTAATACTTACATAGTACTTCTTTTTTTCTTTTTTCTTTTTATGGAGATAGTCTCGCTCTGCCGCATAGGCTGGAGTGCAGTGGCACAGTCACGACTCTCTGTAACCTCTACCTCCCAGGTTCAAGCGATTCTTATGCCTCAGCCTCCTGAGTAGCTGGAACTATAGGTGCATGCACCACACCAGGCTAATATTTTGTACTTTTAGTAGAGACAGCATTTCCCCACGTTGGCCAGGCTAATCTCGAACTCCTGACCTCAAGTGATCCTCCTGCCTCGGCCTCCATAAGTGCTAGGATTACAGGCATAAGCCACCACGCCTGGCCACTTACACAGTACTTTCTATGTTCAAAATCTGTTCTAAGCACTTTTTGTACATTTACTCATTTGATTTTCATACCAACCCTAGAAGATAGGGATTATATGTTATAGTTGAGGAAACTGAGGCATGGAGAAGTTAAGGGATTTGCCCAAGAGTTCATAAAACTCAAGAGTTCATTTGTAAGCAAGCATTGAGAACATGTTATTAAACGATGTTTTTTACCTTTGTTCAAAAAAAAAACAACCCTGAGTTTAATCATATAAACTGATTTGTAGTTTAGCAAAACAATTCATTTTTTGAGAATTTAATTTTGAAAATATTCCATGGCAATATTTTATTGTGAAATATGTCTGTTATTTTAACCTAAATCTTAATCTGTAGGAAAGGGTTTAAATTGAATGATCTTGGGTCTTTTAGTAATATTTTTTAAGGTTCCCCCCCCCCCACTCCGAAATGGAGTCTTGCTCTGTTACCTAGGCTGGAGTGCAGTGGTGCGATGTTGACTCACTGCAACCTCCACCTCTCAGGTTCAAGCAATTCCCCTGTGTCAGCCTCCTGAGTAGCTGGGACTGGGATTACAGGCGCTCGCCACTACACCCAGCTAATTTTTGTATTTTTAGTACAGATGGGGTTTCACCACGTTGGGCAGACTGGCCTTGAACTCCTGACCTTAGGTGATTCACATGCCTTAGCCTCTCAAAGTGCTGGGATTACAGCTGTGAGCCACTGCGTCTGGCCTAGTAATGTTTATGTTATATAGATTTTATCTTAAAATTGGTATTTGCTAACTGAATTATGTACGTATGCATCCTAAATAGAAAAGAAAGGCTTTATGTAAAATAGTTTTTTTAAGTTGTATATTAGTATTGTTACTAATTTCTGAAGTAATGATTGTTTATCTTCAGATACAGGTATCCCCATTTTTACAACAGATGTTCATGCCCCTGCTTCATGCAATTTTTGAAGTGCTGCTCCGGCCAGCAGAAGAAAATGACCAGTCTGCTGCTTTAGAGAAGCAGATGTTGCGGAGGAGTTACTTTGCTTTCCTGCAAACAGTCACAGGCAGTGGGATGAGCGAAGTTATAGCAAATCAAGGTGGGGACGCATGCCATGTCTAATTAGTCTGCTTAAGTGTGTGTCAGTGTTGTACATCTGTGTGACCAAGAGCAAACTGAAGTAAATACAGAAATTTTGAAGTTTGTTGTCCCATGGGAAGACAGTTTATTGTTTTCAGGGTAGGAATCCATCACTTTTATGTAAAGCACCTAAAATTAATTTGTATTCTGTTCCCTTTTTCTTTATGCAATATTTTTTAATTTGGTTCTTTAGCAATATAAATAACATGGCTACTTACAGAATTGACCTGACAGTTGAGTCTTTATGGCAAATTTGCCATTTTGAAATATAAAATAAATGGAGCTGTATAGATTTGTATGGAGAATTCTGTATAGGAAATTCAGGGAATAAGATACCAGAGGCAAACTATTTTTCGGTGTTTTATTTGTTTAATTTAATTTTATTTGTGAGATAGGGTCTCACTCTGTTGCCCAGGCTGGAGTGCAGTGGTGTGATCATGACTCATTGCAACCTCCACCTCCTGGGCTATCCTCCAATCTCTACTTCCTGGGCTATCCTCCCATTTCTACTTCCTGCGTAGCCAGGACCGTTGGCACTTGCCACAGTGCTGGGCTTATTTTTTGTAGAGATGGGATCTCACCATGTTGCCCAGGCTGGTGTCAAACTCCCGGGCTCAAGCAATCTTCCTCAGCCTCGCAAAATGCTGGAATTATAGACAGGAGCCACCATGCCCAGCTGATTTTTCAGTGTTTAATGTTTAAACTTTAGGTGCCCAGTTAATAAAAATCAAGGGATTTTGGCAACTCTGTAAATGCTTTTCCCCCCCTTCATTTTTCCCATTCCACCTGTAAATGATTTTTCATATACATTAGTATATGAAAAGAGAACTTCAGGTTGCTTTCCTAGTTAATTTTGGAAATTACTTAAAGTTTTTCTTCTCAGGTGCAGAGAATGTGGAAAGAGTGTTGGTTACTGTTATTCAAGGAGCAGTTGAATATCCAGATCCAATTGCACAGAAAACATGTTTTATCATCCTCTCAAAGTTGGTAGAACTCTGGGGTAAGATGATTTTATTTCTTAACCTTCATTTCCCAAACTCTTTCATAAAACTCTTAGAGATGAAATGGAACGTAGCCCTAACAGAGAGAGAAACTGGGAGTTGGTTTTCCCTGGTGATGAATTAATTGACTTACTTTATATATAAGATGAAAATTTGAATTCTCTTGACAGGAGGTAAAGATGGACCAGTGGGATTTGCTGATTTTGTTTATAAGCACATTGTCCCCGCATGTTTCCTAGCACCTTTAAAACAAACCTTTGACCTGGCAGATGCACAAACAGTATTGGTAAGCACCTAGGAATCTTTGTTTACCTTGTGTAGCTCTCATATATTCCCAATTTCTTCTTTAATGCCAGGTTGATTATATTATGTTTCATTGAATTTTTTTTTTTTAATTTAGTGATTTCAGATCAGGGTTCATTTTTTTAGATTTAAGATACCTTCTGGAGTTTTTATGAATTCTTTTTGAATCCCAATGCTACTGCTGAATTTTACAAATTCTGCTCCTTCAACTTTAACACCTGACTTTTTCTAGGACCATGAAAGGACATATGACACAAACATTCTTTCAAGTTTCAGTATTAGTTTCCTACTACTACTTTAATTCTAAAACTTGTACCCAGTGATTTTCCCTAATCATTAAGAGCATGAAATGGCAACTTGATCCTCCTTGTATGATAGTTTCCCCAAATCTCATCTTCAGAATACTTAATGTCAATTTCCACTTTCTCACTTTCCCACAACCTGGTAAAAGCTAGATTTCATAATTGTAATGTACTGCATTAAAACAACAGTTTGTATTTTTCTGGTTTTTTTCCTTTTTTTACTTCAACCCACTTAGTCCACCTGCTTGTTACCTTTCCTTCCTCTATCCTTCTCTGGAGTTAAATATTTCTCTGGAAATATTTATTTGAATTTCCCTGGCAGTGGCCAGGATAGTAAAGAGAAGAACTGGATCACTAAAACAAGAATTGAGTATATAGAAATTCTTAAACTTGTTTTTCACAGGCATTATCTGAGTGTGCAGTGACACTGAAAACAATTCATCTCAAACGGGTAAGCTTTGTAGTCCATGCCCCTTCATTTTCATCTCATGTGTGGTATTATCTTGTTCTTGAAAGATGTAGCTTGTGTAAAATTTAACTTTTGTTTTCACTTTTTTGGATGTGGGGAAAGAGGATGAATGAAAGTAGTAGTATCCATTTATTGTCCTTCATGTCTTGGGTAACATGTTTTGGTTTGACTAAGGATGTGAAAAATCTTAGCCAGAATTTCTTTTTTTTTTTTGAGACGGAGTCTCGCTCTGCCGCCCAGGCTGGAGCGCAGTGGCCGGATCTCAGCTCACTGCAAGCTCCGCCTCCCGGGTTCACGCCATTCTCCTGCCTCAGCCTCCCGAGTAGCTGGGACTACAGGCGACTGCCACCTCGCCCGGCTAATTTTTTGTATTTTTTAGTAGAGACGGGGTTTCACCGTGTTAGCCAGGATGGTCTCGATCTCCTGACCTCGTGATCCACCCGTCTCGGCCTCCCAAAGTGCTGGGATTACAGGCTTGAGCCACCGCGCCCAGCCCAGAATTTCAAGGTTCAGTTTTCGTGATCTTGTAGGCTTCCTCACTACCAGATGTTTTACTTTATTTTTGTTTGTATTTGTCTTTTTGAGACTGAGTGCAAGCTGGAGTGCAGTGGCATGATCTTGGCTCACTGTGACCTCTGCCTCCCAGATTCAAGCAATTCTCCTGCCTCAGCCTCCCGAGTAGCTGGGATTACAGGCACCCGCCACCATGCCCGGCTAATTTTTATATTGTTAGTAGAAACAGCGTTTCACCATGTTGGCCAGAGTGGTCTCGAACTCCTGACCTCAAGTGATCCGCCTGCCTTGGCCTCCCAAAGTGCTGGGATTACAGGCGTGAGCCACTGCGCCCGGCCTATTTTTTATTTATTTATTTTTTGAGACAGGCTCTCCTCTGTCACTCAGGTTGGAATGCAATGTGCAATCTGGGGTCACTGCAACCTCCACCTCCTGGAGGCTCAACCGATCCTCCCATCTCAGTTTCCAGAATAGCTGGGACCACACAGGTGCATGCCACCACACCCGGCTAATTTTTATATTTTTTGTAGAGATGGGGTTTCACCATGTTGGCCAGGCTGGTATTGAACTCCTGACCTCAAGTTGATCTGCCCACCATGGCATCCCAAAGTGCTGAGATTACAGGCGTGAGCCACTGTGCCCAGCCTTGCTTATTTCTTTAATATATATTTTACTTTATTTTTTGTGATAGGTTCTCCCTGTGTTACCCAGGCTGGAGTACAGTGGCATGATCTCAGCTCACTGCAGACCCAGCCTCCCAGGCTCAAGTACTCTTCCTACCTCAGCCTCCTGAATAGCTGGGAGTACAGGTGCACGCCACCACACCTGGCTAATTTTTGCGGTTTTTGTAGAGACCAGGTCTCACCATTGTGCCTAGGCTGGTCTTGAACTCCTGGACTCAAACATTCCTCCTGCCTTGGCTTCCCAAAGTGCTGGTATTACACCATGCTCAGCTGATTCTGGGTATTTGTAAATAGCTGGAATTGGCCGGGCGCGGTGGCTCAAGCCTGTAATCCCAGCACTTTGGGAGGCCAAGACGGGCGGATCACGAGGTCAGGAGATCGAAAGCATCCTGGCTAATATGGTGAAACCCCGTCTCTACTAAAAAATACAAAAAACTAGCTGGGCGAGGTGGTGGGCGTCTGTAGTCCCAGCTACTCGGGAGGCTGAGGCAGGAAAATGGCGTAAACCCAGGAGGCGGAGCTTTCAGTGAGCTGAGATCTGGCCACTGCACTCCAGCCCGGGCGACAAGAGCGAGACTCCATCTCAAAAAAAAAAAAAAAAATAGCTGGAATTGGTTGCCAACATTTAAAAATCTCAATATATTTTTTTAACCAAAAATTCCTTCCTCCAGCCTCTCTCAAAGCCATAGAATGCCAGCACAGGACTGGTATTGCCACATAGCTACAGCCAGCTAAAAAGCAGTAGTTGCCCTCACTCCCTAAAAAGAACATGAGCTTTTGCTCAGTGGTCTCCATTCAGCTGTGCACTCATTTGAACTTGATTTTTTGATTCTAATAGAGACTTGAAGTGTTTTCACTTCAGCCGCATTTCCTCTATACTTGCTACCTGCAAGTAGGTGTGCAAGTGGGTGGGGTAGCTGTGTGTTTAGGGACAGCAGGGGAACTGTATAAAGATAAATAAAGCATCTCCCGATATTCGGGAGCTCAGAATCAAGGGAGACCAACACATAAAAAACTCTAGTGGTTTAAGTAGTACTTTAGTGGAGATATATAAAATATTGTGGAACTAAAGCTGAATGGGCAAATTTTCCTGAGGGGGCAATCTAAGCAAGCTATAGGAAAGAGGTGATATTTTTGATGGCCCTTAAATGTAGATTGATGGAACTAATAGGGAGCTGGCATTCTGGGCAAAGTTTAAGTAGGTGTACAAAGACAGATTAGATGTCGCATGGTGGATTTGGTGGGAAGTTATGGACTTAATTCTGTTTAGCTAAAGTATGGAGGCAGAAGTGATAGCTAAAAAATAAGATGAGACTAGATAGACAAAAGCCTTGTGTTACATGTGTAAAGTTGGGAAGTCAATAGGCAGTCGGTTTGTAATTTAGGAGGGAAAGTGTTCAGAACATTGGGTCTGAAGCAGTTAGAATTAAATACTGATTTTTGGAGTCCTCAGTGTAAGTCAGTCAAAGTAAAGCCATAGGAATGACTGAGACTTTCTAAGACCAGAACAGAAAGAACTTTGGCTCAAGCAAGAGTCAACAGAAAGGTAGAACCAGATAGCCAGGTGTGGTGTTGCATGCCTGTAATCCCAACTACTTGGCAGGCTGAAGCACAAGAATTGCTTGAACCCAGGAGGTGAGGTTGCAGTGAGCTGAGATCATGGCACTGCACTCCAGCCTGGGCAACAGAGTGAGACTGTCTCAAAAAACAAAAACAAAACAAAATGAAAAAGCAGAACCAGAGGTAGGAGCATTATGAAAGACAAGGGAAGACAGTCTCAAGAGAGGAGATTGGATGGCATTGTTTGGATGCTAGACAGTCAAGGTGGATGTGGATGAGGGATGAAAGGAAACAGTAAGGATGGTATTTCTAGTTCAGAAGTATTTGTTTTATCCATAGAAGTGTTAATTTAAACATACAGAATTGAGTCAAACAATATTATATTTAAAGTGTTTGCTTCAAAATCAAAAAGAAAAAAATGTTTTGCTTCATTGTTCTATTTTTCTCATTCTTTTGACTGACTTGAGGTATAAGTTTACTTTCCCTGATTCAAAACAAGCAAAACTACACTTTTAAAAAGTGATAACAGTGAGGTTACAAAGTGATGAACATTGCATAGGAAGCAATGGTACACAGACAGGGTAGACATAAGAAAAAGATGAGAAGGAAAGTAGGAGGGATCTGGGAAACAGTGCAGGGTTACTGCCTCTCAGTTAAAGACAGGTTTCCTCTGATGGGTCATTAAACTGTGACCTAGATCCAAGGTGAAGGAGGAAACATAAATCCTTTGATTCAGGAGCACTAATATTAAACAGGAATTCCAGGTATTAGTGCAAGGAAGAGTCCATCAAGGAGAGATACATTGAATTTTTTTTATTTTTGTTTTTATTTTTATTTTTATTTGAGACAGTGTTGCTCAGTTGCCCAGGCTGGAATACAGTGGCATAATCTTGGCTCACTGCAGCCTGTGCCTGCCGGGTTTAAGTGATTCTCCTGTCTCAGCCTCCTGAGTAGCTGGGATTACAGGCATGTGCCATGATGCCTGGCTAATTTTTTTCTATCTTTGGTAGAAACAGGGTTTCACCATGTTGGCCACACTGGTCTGGAACTCCTGACCTCAAGTGATCCACCCACATCGTCCTCCCAAAGAGCTGGGATTACAGGCGTGAGCCTCTGCACCTGGCCAAGAACCTTATTTTTTAGATGGAGAAACCAAGGCTCAGAGAGGTTAAGTAACTTGTCCAAGTGCAGCATACCACCAGGGCACATGTATACCTATGTAACAAAACTGCACGTTCTGCACATGTACCCTAGAACTTAAAGTATAATGAAAAAAAAAAGAAAGAAAAAAAAGAAAAAGTTGCCAGAGCCAGGCTTCAAACCAAGGCAGTCTGGCTCTGGAGTCTGTGTTCTTAAGCACAATATTATGTTGCCTTTAAAGTGTACATGTATTGTTCCAATTCTTTTTAAGCTTATTAATGTCAAGCAAGAAAACAGTTGTAAATATCTTTTAATCTTCAGGGCCCAGAATGTGTTCAGTATCTTCAACAAGAATACCTGCCCTCCTTGCAAGTAGCTCCAGAAATAATTCAGGTAAGAGCTGTTTCTTACCATTGTGTAGGCGAGCAATCACAGTAGTAGCAGTATTGCCTGTGACATTGTCGCCAGCAGAAATCACAAATATTTTCATATTACATAAGTTGTTGCCAGTATCTGAAAATACTGTTTATGCTTATCACCATTTTGAAATTATCAGTTACTAATATCACTATACCTTGTTACATAACAAGTTAATAAGTCCTTACTGTTCTACCATACTTTAGTTTGATAACCATTGTTCAGTATAATTGGCTTCTGTCGTAATCCCATGTATTATGTTTTATGCATTTTTTTAAAAAAACATTCTAAAGGAGCCTAATAGGCTTTTCCAGACTGCTGAAGGGGACCACAGCAGAGTTCTGAAGCTTTGTGCCAGGTAGTTCATTGTGTGTACACCAAGTTTATCAAGGCTTAATCTGTAAATCTGAAACTGTATTTTAAGAAAAGTGTCTGAAAAGTCACCTTATACTTTTAAGAAGTCATTTGTATAATATTGTTTCTTGGCATATAATTTTCCAGATTTCTTGTCCAGTAGTACATGGAGTTAATGAAGTATCAAACTTTTGATTAAAACTAGAATTACAATCTCTTATGTAGATTGCAAGATTTGTTTCTTCATCAATAGTGTTTTTATTGTAAGAACACTTATATGAGAAATATACCATCTTAACAATTTTTACATGCACAACACAGCATTGTTAATTATAGGGACAGTGATGTACCTGTAAAATATAGGTGGATCTCTAGAACATATTCATCTTGCATAACTTAAGACTTTATACCCGTTGATAAGCAATTCCCATTTCCCACAGCCCCCATCTCCTGGCAACTACCATTCTACTCTCTGATTCTGTGAATTTCACTACTTTAGATACCGAATATAAGTGGAATCATACAGTTATTTCTCTTTTTGTGACTGGCTGTTCCACACAATGTGTTCTAGGTTCATCCATGTTATTACATGTCAGGATTTCCCAATTTTTAAAGGCTGAATAATATGCCATTGTATGTATATATCACATTTTCTTTATGCATTAATCCACTGATAGATTCATTTGGGATATTTTCACATCTTGGCTATTGTAAGTGCTACAGTTAACATGGGAGTGCAAATATGTCTTTGAGATGCTGATTCCAATTCTTGTAGATAAATACCCAGAAGTGGGATTGCTGGATTATATGGTAGTTCTATTTTTAATTTTTTGAAGAAACCTCTTACTATTTTCTATAGTGGCTGTATACCATTTTGCATTTCCATCAGTTGTGTAGCAGGGTTCCAATTTTTCCACATCCTCACCAATGTTTGTTGTCTTTTGTTTTTTTATGATAGCCATTCTAATAGGTGTGAGGTGATACCTCATTGTGGTTTTGATTTGCATTTCCCTGATGATTACTGATGTTTGAACATCTTTTCATATACCTGTTAGCCATTTGTATTTGCAGAAGTCCATTCAAGTCTTTAGCCCACTTTCTAATCAAGTTATTAAGTTTTTTGCTATTGAATTAAAGGAGTTTTTTATATTTTAGAAATTAACCCCTTATCAGATAAATGGTTTGCAAATATTTTCTCCCATTCTCGAGCTATTCCAGAGGTTGCCTTTCTGCTGTGTTGATTGCTTACTTTATGGTGCAGAAGCTTCTTAGTTTGATGTAGCTCCACTAATGTAGCTTTTCATGATATCGATGAAATTATTTCCAAGACCAGCATCTTGAAGCTCTTCTGTGTTTTCTTCTAGTTTTGCAGTTTGGAGACTTTATATAAAGTCTTTTTTTTTTTTTGAGACGGAGTCTCCGCCCAGGCTGGAGTGCAGTGGCCGGATCTCAGCTCACTGCAAGCTCCGCCTCCTGGGTTTACGC
>NW_012121821.1:862297-862736 GCF_000951035.1 Colobus angolensis palliatus
TATCCAGAACCAGGGGCTTTTCTGTGACCAAGGTAACCCCTTATCAATTACCCAAGCCCGTAGTGGTCTTGGATCTTACTGCTAGGCACTGGCTTTCAGTGTTGCTTTGTACTTCCCTGTCTTCTCCTTGGGTAATGCCACTAGGCCCGGGCAGGATGCCTGCCCTTTCACTTCATGGGTAGATTCCCGTAAGAACTACTTTGAAGGCCAAAATGAGATGGGTGAGAGAGCTGCTTTTTCTCCTGCTCTCCTTTCTTGTGTCCTCATTCTTGCCCATGATTTGTTTGATGTGTTCCATGATCTCCTTATTCATCTTGATCCCTATATCCACTGGGACCTGCTCTTCATAATATAAATAGAATTGTAGGAAGGGTGATGGTATTGTGTTCTCAAACATCATGATCTGCATCCAAGGGTTTTTTGTTTGTTTGTTTGTTTG
>NW_012121821.1:863526-868913 GCF_000951035.1 Colobus angolensis palliatus
AACGTCTCAAAAAAAAAAAAAAAAAAAAGCAGACACCACTTCTCCTCAGCAGATTGCTTTGGGTAGTGAGAACATTTTAACAATATTAAGTCTTCAGTCCATGACACAGCTGTCTTTCAATGGTGTTTTTTTGTTTTTATTTTGAGACAGGGTCCTCACTGTCGCCCAGGCTGGTGTGCAGTGGTGCGATCTCAGCTCACCACAACCTCTGCCTCCCAGGTTCAAGCAGGTCTCCCACCTAAACCTCCCAAGTAGCTGGGACTACAGGGGTGTGCCACCACACCTGGCTAATTTTTGTATTTTTGGCAGAGATGGGGTTCCACCATGTTGGCCAGGCTGGTCTTGAACTCCAGACCTCAAGTGATCCAGCCACTTCAACCTCCCAAAGTGATGGGATTACAGGCATGAACCATTGCGCCCAGCCTCAATGGTGTTTTTTTGAGGCTTTTATAATGCTGTTTTTTCAAAAATAAAGTAGATCTCACATGAGTTTAAAAGATGAATTTAACTCATTTTTAATGAATTTTGTGATCTCTTACTTAACAATATACCACCTTTAACTTTAGAGATATTAATGACTTTCTTGGTTATCATTTGTTACGTAAGTAAACTAGTATTTTAATGAAAATATTAATTATTATTGTGATCTTAGTGCTCACCAAAAGTAGAACTAGACCATTCAGTTTACAGCTAATCATCTTCCAGATTGCTAAATGAAGCAAAATTATTTTTCTATTTAGTAATTCATTATGAAAGATAAGGAATCTCAGTTTTCCCTTTTTAATATGCCTTATGTCTGACAACACATTTTGCAGAATATTCCCTATTCTCTTTTTCTTTTGGTCTAGCTCTGTTTGTTTATCCCTCTTACTAGATGTGAGCAGCCATAGCAATGTAGTTTTTGTCCCACTCACTCTTATCAGGCATGAGTCCACCTTGTCTAGGAGAGCTATGTTCTCAAAAGTGAAATCAGCCTGTTTGACAAGTACTAACATTTGAAAATGCTATAAACCTCTTGTGGTGAGATACTGTTTGAATTGATCTTGATAAATTAAATACTATGAATTTGAAGCAACCTTAAATTCCTTTGACAGATAAATGGATAAACAAAATATGGTATATACATACAATAGAATATTAAGCCTGATTTATAAAATAATCCTGTCATATGCTATAATGTGGATGAACCTAGAGGACATTGTGCTAAATGAAATAAGGCAGTTATTAAAAGACAATGCTATATGATTCAATTTGTTTGAGATATCTAAAGTAGACTCACCAAAGCAGAAAGTGGTGGTTTCCAGGGGCTGGAGCAGGGGAAAATGGGGAGTTCTTCAGTTAAGAGGCAGAAAGCAAGCTTGTTTTGCAAGATGTAAAAGTTCTAGAAACCTGTTGTACAACAGTGTGCATGTAGTTAATGCTACTGTACTGTACATGTAAAAGTGGTTAACGTGATAAGTTTTAAGTGTTTTTAACTACAGCTTTTTTTAAAAAAGAGCCAGGCACAGTGACTTATACCTGTAATTCCAGCTTCTTGGGAGGCTGAGGTGGGAGTGTCCTTTGAGCCTAGGAGTTGGAGGCTACAGTGAGCTATGATCACACCGCTGTACTCCAGCCTAGATGACAGAGCAAGACCATCTCTCAAAAAAAATTAAAAAAAAAAAAAACTGTGGATATGAATTACAATGGATTTAATACAGATACATTTGTTCTTTCTCCCTCTTTTCCCTACCCCCCAGGAGTTTTGTCAAGCGCTTCAGCAGCCTGATGCTAAAGTTTTTAAAAATTACTTAAAGGTAGGTATTTGCGAAGCTCACATATCTTCATACAATTAGGTAATGTTTGAGAGTCAAGAGAGAATACGTATCTGCAATTATAGATGTTTATGTGAAGTCCCTTTTAACTAAGCTGTTGCAAAAGATCGTAAGTTAGGTAAGCACACTGAATGTGTACACCTTTGATTATATTGGTGAGAAAATGCCGGTTTTATTTTATAGTTTCATGATGTGATTAAATAGAAACTAGAGGGATTAGGAGAATAAGAAATGTTCAGGAACAGTTGTCTACATTAAGTTGAAAAGAAGGGGCTAAAAATATAAAAAACAGAAGAATGAGATACTTGCTTATATCCTATTTTGAAACATTTGAACTGTAAAACAGACAAAAACGAGAATCCTCAGATTTGGGCCATCAAGCCTCCTTTTACATTTACGAAATTACTGATTTTTTTTTTTTTAACTCTGTAAATCAACAAAAAGTGTCAAATGTTTATTTGGTATTCATAGTTATAATCAAGTTCATGAGATGAAACTGTCTTGGTCTTACCTTAGGTAGTCATTCATTTCATACATCATGACTGCTTTTTATGTACCAAGTACTACAGTAATGGCTGCAAATACAACTATGAGTAATTTTCCCTTCCCATAAGGAGCTCATGATCTAGAAATAAAGTTAGTGTGACAAGATGAATTGTTTATTTTTTATTATCTTCACTCAGATAATTTGAAGACAAAGCACTATATTAAATTCAGTAGCAGGTAACTTAGTGTAGCACCTGGTTCTTTTGGTGAAGACATTCAGTGGAATTTGTAAATCAAAGGGCTCTGCACAGTAAATAATTTAAGTGTGTCATCCTTTGACTGTGTTTCTAACATTTTCCCTTGTCAGTTTTTTCTTAGTTGTAGTTTGTCAGCTTAAACATCTCAGAGAGTTTGTGTGGAAGAATATTGAGGGCTTTTTTTTTTTTTTTTAAATCATTGGGAACCCTCCCCTTTGCCATCCTCCCATAAAAAAGCAAAGTGCCTACGCGAGTAACCCCTGTTGAATAACCATCAGTCAAACTGAATTTAAGGACTCAATCCTCACTATTAGAGGTGTCTGTAACAGTAGATCTAGGTACCCTGTAGAAGGCTTATGCATGTGGTTATTCATCTGCATAGCTTTTGTAAAAAGTCTTCCTTCTGGGCCCAACTTCTCTTCAGTGATGACATTATCTTAGTGATCATAACTATCAGTGTTAGCATTATTATTCTAGTTGGAAAAAATGAATTTCATTCTTTTGTGCTCACTCCTCCCTTCACATCTGATTGATCCTCAGATCTTGCAGATTCTTTCCTCATCCTCTCTTCTGTCTCTACTGCTCTGGTATAGGCTGATGTTACCTTACTCTGATCTTTCTTCTCTTGTTCTAGCCAGGCTGATGTGTTTGACTCTTCAAATAGTCCTTTGATATTTATTCGCCTTCCTCATAATCTTCCTAAACAAATTCATGTTTCTCAGTTTGGCACTTAATTTTTTTTTTCATATTCTGACCTGAGACTACCTTTCTGTTTTTTCTTGCAGAAATGGTCTTTACTGTTCTTGTAGTTCTTCAAAAATCCTGCCTTAATAGCAGCCCAACTTCTGTATGAACTGTACCCATTTTTCTATGTTTGCCTTAAGCACGGTCTCCTTCTAAGGTTTTCTTTTGCCTATATAGTGATCATTCTTTTCCCTGCACATAGTCAGTAGATTATCTGTTAAATGAATCTCCTAGGTACTAGGGCACTATCAATACTGTTCTTGTCTGTATTAGTCCATTTTCACGCTGCTGATAAAGACATATCTGAGACTGGGCAATTTACAAAATAGGTTTATTGGACTCACAATTCCACATGGCAGGGGAGGCCTCACAATCATGTCAGAAGGCAAGGAGGAGTGAGTCACATCTTACATGGATGGCAGCAGGCAAAAAGAGAGCTTGTGCAGGGAGACTCCCATTTTTAAAACCATCAGATCTCGTGAGACCCATTTACTATCAGGAAAACAACATGGGAAAGACCTGCCCCCATGATTCAATCATCTCCCATCCGGTCCTTCCCACAACACATGGGAATTATGGGAGCTACAAGATGAGATCTGGGTGGGGACACAGGGTCAAACCATATCACTGTCCTTACTGAGAACAGTGAATTATGTCTGATGTTCACCTGACCTGCTATGGATGGCAGTGTGTAGTACTAGGCCATGCCTAGCACAGCCTCTAGCCACCTCCTTTGTTGTCTCAAACTTTGACTTGGAGGTACTTTTGAATCATCAAACAAATAGTAAATTCCTTATGGGATTAGAATTGCTGTGTTTAGCTTTGACTTGTTTCCTCCTCAATATTTATTTATTTATTTATTTTTGAGACGGAGTTTCGCTGTTGTTGCCCAGGCTGGAGTGCAATAGCACCATCTCAGCTCACCACAACCTCCGCCTCCTGGGTTCAAGTGATTCTCCTGCCTCATCCTCCCGAGTAGCTGGGATTACAGGCATGCGCCACCGCACCAGGCTAATTTTTTCTATTTTAAGTAGAGATGGGGTTTCTCCATGTTGGTCAGGCTGATCTCAAACTGCTGACCTCAGATGATCTGCCCGCCTCAGCCTTCCAAAGTGCTGGGATTATAGGCGTGAGCCACTGTGCCCAGCCTCAATATTTTATTTACCAGTGTTAATTTTGAAATAGTACCAATCAGTAAAAAGGTGTCAAGAGCATGTTTTCTTCTGACCACTTGATTTCCATAGCAGAGAGATAATACCATATTTTCACTACTTCCCCAGTTGGGTGATGTCAGCATAAGTTATATCTAGACTTACCAAATTCTCCAGAACAGAAAGTTCTTACCTTGGATTACATATTGGATATATAAGGCATGCGAAATGTTCTAAATATCTATCATATGTTACAAAAGAACACTGCTAGCACTCAGAAACTTGGAGCCATTCTTCAGGTGAAAGTGGTATCTTCTGACATTAGTATTTATTGCATTAATACTTTATTTACAGGTGTTCTTCCAGAGAGCAAAGCCCTAAGGACTGGATTTCCCTGTGCCTACTTCATGATCAGGAATTCCAGTTAGTGTATAAAGAAGCGATTTTTGTGTGCCATCCATTCACACTGGTCTTTTTCACACTGTTTTGAGCTTACTGCAGTATATGTTTTGGGATTTTTCTGTAAAATGGGTGTAATTTTCCTGATACAGGTATGTAACAACAAAAGAAGTTGCCTGCATGCCGGTCCAAATTGTTCTGTATAAAGATGCTCTTAAAAGACACAGTTATCCTAGAACCTTAATTCTTTTTTATTTGAAATTTTAAGTCAAGTCCTTTATAAAGACCATAGCAGTAGAAAACAGTGTACTTTTTAAAAAATTGCTGAGTATAAAATGTTTGAAAATTTTCTTTATGTGTGAAGACACATAAAGTATGGGGGGAATACAACAATCAAAACTAACTTTTTGTAGATAGCCATTTCATTTCTTTAAACTGTTTCAATGCCAATATGTATTCTACAAAAGAGAATGGTTTTAGGCTCCAGTGTTATACTTTTTTTATATATATATATATATAAATAAATTTTACGTAGT
>NW_012121821.1:868963-872441 GCF_000951035.1 Colobus angolensis palliatus
CTCCAGTGTTATACTTTTTTTATATATATATATATATAAATAAATTTTACGTAGTGAAATCTACCAAGTCTTTTCTGGAATTATTATAAATACTTTAGTTTTATTTCTCATCTTAATCTCTGCCTAATTTCCCATTTAAAGGTTTACAAATATGAGTGTGTGGATGCTTTAATTCATTTAACCTCACTCCTCAAAGGTAACATGCAACTTAGTTCTGTTATGTGAGAGTCTTTTTTTTTAATGTACTAGAAAAAGCCTATGTGAATCTGTTGATAGAATTTAAAATTCCAGGCCGGGCGTGGTGGCTCATGACTGTAATCCCAGCACTTTGGGAAGCCAAGGCAGGTGGATCATTTGAGGTCAGGAGTTTGAGACTAGCCTGGCCAACGTGGTGAAACCCCATCTCTACTAAAAATACAACAGTTAGCCAGGTGTGATGGTGCAGACTTGTAATCCCAACTACTCAGGAGGCTGAGGCAGAAGAATCGCTTGAACCCAGAAGGCAGTGGTTGCAGTAAGCTGAGATTGTGCCACTGCATGCCAGCCTGGGCGAGACAGTGAGACTCTGTCTTAGAAAAAAAAAGAATTTAAAATCCCAATTTATTTTCTAACTCTTTTATTGGATGTATTTAGGACACAGTATACTTATAGTATACCTATGTGTTTATTATGTTTGTAAATGGTAGCTAACATTTAATTACTAGAAGTACTTACCCCTGCCCTCCTCCATTTTTATTCATAGCTACTTGAGAAAGCAAAAGGAAGTAATAGTTATCAGTAGTATCACTGGAAAATTAAGAGGAGAGGAGGGACAAAACTGAGCAGCAGAATTCGTATAGACATTTAAGTTTAAATTCTAAAAGCCCAGTTGAGATTTTCAGGGAGGGTGTGTTTTGCCCTTTGGCCTCATGAATGGGTTTCATGAATGGGCTTCAGTGGCCTATAAACTCTGTAAAATTCTATTCTAAATTTTGCACATTTATTTTGTTCTGGTTAATTCCAGAAGACATTTCAAACATTTTTCTTACATCATATAATAAAAGTACTTAACTAAACTGACAATTATAAAAATAAATCAGCCAGGCGCGGTGGCTCACGCCTGTAATCCCAGCACTTTGGGAGGCCGAGGTGGGTGGATCACAAGGTCAGGAGTTCAAGATCAGCCTGGCCAACATGGTGAAACCCTGTCTCTACTAAAAATACAAAAATTAGCCAGGCGTGGTGGCGGGCACCTGTAATCCCAGCTACTCGGAGGCTGAGGCAGAGAATTGCTTGAACCCAGGAGGTGGAGGTTGCAGTGAGCTGAGATCGTGCCACTGCACCCTAACCTGGGCGACAGAGAGAGACTGTCTCAAAAAATAAAATAAATAAATAAGTAAATCAGTGAAATGCACCTTATACTTTAATAAAAAATGTTTTCAGAAATAGATAAGTGAAAGCTGAGTGTTTCTTTGATAGGTTCCCCTGTACTATACGAGTGATAATTACAGCTATTGTAATAGTAGTAATTGTTAAACAGATACTAATGAATAGCATAGCATAGTGGGTAAGAGTTTATATAGCACAGGCTCTAGAATCAGATTAAGTAGGTTCAAATACCACTTCTGCCAGTAACTGGTTTAGAACCTTGGGCAAGTTAAATAATGTCTCCCAGCCTCAGTTTTCCTATTTGTAAAATGGGGGAAATAATGGTAGCTACCTCAAAACTCATTATGAATTCAATGAGTTAAACATGAAAAGGCTTATTACAGTAGCTGGCACATAAAGACTTGATAGTAGTTTATATGGATGCTATCTCATATTAGCATATATGGAATTAATAGTGTATCACTATACTTTTTTTTTTTAATAGAGACCAGTCTGTCACCCAGGCTGGAGTGCAGTGGTGACATCATAGCTCACTGTAACTTCTAGCCCCATACTCTACTAATCCTCCTGCCTCAGCATCCAGATTAGCTGTGATTGCAGGTGTGCACCACCACACCCAGCTACTTTTTTTCTTTTTTTTGGTAGAGACAGAGTCTCGCTATGTTACTCAGTCTGGTCTCAAACTCCTGGCCTCAATCCTCCCACTGGCCTCACAATGTTGGGATTACAGGCATAAACCACTGCGCGCGGCCTGTACTATGCTATCAATTCCATATATGGAAAGGTGTTTTCCCGTTCGGAGCTCTTTAAAGCTCTGCAGAAGATTTACATGTGTTTATAGAGCTAAGAGAAATCAGGGCATGGAAATTGAGTGTAATAAAAATTAAACTCTTCATGTTATATAATCATGCATAATTTCTGTCTTCTTCTCTGAAGCTGCCTAGAGCACCATCACAGTTAGGAAACTTCCTTCGTGAATTTCCTTATTACCAAAAGCAAGTACCCAAATAATTGTCTCAAGAGAGGAAGGACAAACTGTTAACAAGCTGAAATATTTGGGGATTTGTGTGACTTGACTAGGGAACCACAGGGTTTTGTAATGCCTGATTTAGCCCTGTGCCTAACAGTTTATTTAAATCTTAATGCTAATGTTAATTGGTTCCCAGGTGGTTGACCTTATAAGAAAACACTGTGTGGTATTTGAATGTGGTAAACATGTGAATGAAGGCCTTTGGCTCAGTTAATCACTCCCACAACTTTGAGCTGTGGTTTTACTGGTGGAAGGAACTTTAACAGGTCTTCGCTCTTGTCATTAGATATCAGAGAACTGAAATTGGTTGGAATTGTAAGCAGTGAATAGATGTGTTGTTAGAATGATTCCATCACTTATACGTTGTTTAAAATGCTAATAAAGTAACTTGCTTTGTAAGAACACATGAGAGTGGACTTTTGTTATCTCCATTGTGCATTTGATAAAACTGAGGCTTAGAGAGGTAAGAAACTTGCTTTTAAGTTAGTAATTGGCGGCCAAGACAGCAACCCTAGGTCTGTTCCATTCAAAAGCCTCTGAGCCACTCCTCATGACTTCCCGTTCATTCGCGTTTGCTGTAGTACTACTCTGGGACACACCATCTTCCCCTTCCCCTCCACTCAGAAATTTAGCCCTAGATTAGCAGCGGTCTCTCTGCCCCCTCCTTACGTTAAGAAAGGCCTGTTTTGCTGTCCGTGGACAGAAGGGACCCCTTCAGAAAGCTATTCCTTATTGGGAATAGCTGCTTGAGATTTTGACTGCACGAATATTGCAGGACCTAATTTTAGTATTTAGGTTTTACTTTTTAAATTCTTTTTTTTTTTTTTTTAATCTGAGGTATGTTGAAAAATACAAATTTCCTGGTACCCTCACCCAGCTCCCCAGGCGTGTTATAATTCACTGTTGTGACCTTCACCAACTCCCTGAACACTACTACATCACCCTGGTCTGGGTACTGCAGAAGGGGAAGGGCCCCTTCACAGGTGGTGGCAGTCAGACACCAAAGAGGGGTAAGAGAACAGCAGACACGGCCGGGCACGGTGGCTCAAGCCTGTAATCCCAGCACTTTGGGAGGCCGAG
>NW_012121821.1:872491-873145 GCF_000951035.1 Colobus angolensis palliatus
GCCAGGATGGTCTCGATCTCCTGACCTCGTGATCCTCCCGTCTCGGCCTCCCAAAGTGCTGGGATTACAGGCTTGAGCCACCGCGCCCGGCCTTACTTCTTAAATTCTTAAGTTTAGAGTTAGATACTCCAAAACGGCCATTTTCCAAAATACCGAGAGGGAGTTAAATGAACATAATTACATTAAGAATTTAACGTCTTTCTGGGTGATGGGAAAATGAAAAAAAGAATGTAAAGTCTGAATTACTGTGAGACGATCATCTGGTTCCACTGCAGCCAAAGTGGGCCCTTAAAACATAGAATCCATCCCTCCCGGCTCTGCCGGCCGTCTGTGCCTGCCCCCCACGTGTCCCACGTTTTGCACACTGTAAATCGGGATGTAATCCCTTGTTCAGAGGCGGTACGCCCCACTGTCGGCCGGCGCTCGGGATAGGGGCGGGATTTGCAGTTGCGGGAATCCCAGTTACTGTGTTCGCTGATCAGGGCTCCTCACTTCGCCTTTAGAGTAAAGGGGGGCGAGGGGAACAGTGGAAGGGGTGTGTCTCCAGACATCCCCCTCATTACCGTGGCCTGGGAAGCCGACTCAGCGGTCGCCGCCACAGCTGCGGTGGCTACCGGACGGGCCGTAGGCGTGCGCACGCGCACCCGCACCGGC
>NW_012121821.1:873338-912425 GCF_000951035.1 Colobus angolensis palliatus
CCCTGTGGGAGGCTGGGATGCTGAGTCAGAGCGGGGGCGGGGGCGGGCGCACGGAGAAGCCCAGCACGACCCGAGGCCAAGCCATCCAGGACCCAGGCTGCGCGGACACTGCCTCTGGGGTTGTGTCAGGGGCGGCCGTAGCCGGTGGAATGGTCGCGCGGGCCCTCTTCCCTGCATCCCCGCTCCTCGCCGCGCGGCCGGTCCTCGACCTGCATCCCGTCCGGGGGCTTTGGGCACAAAGAGGACGACTCCCGTTACCGGGCCTGGGCCCTGGCTGTCCGGGGAGGCAGGGGCACCTCTTTCCCTTGAAGTTAGATTCGCTGTTTTCTACCCTCTTTCCGAGAGTGGACACAACTGGCAGTTTTTAAATGCATTGAATTTTCAGAGGATTAAAAAGAGACGTTTCCTTAGAGTTTTAGTGATGTTCTGTCCGCAGAGGTTGACTCACACCGGAAACTAGAAGCCTAAGATATTTTAAATATATGCCTATGAAATACGAATTCCCAGACGTTCCTTGCTCCTCGTCTACCTGACTTATGGGTTTAATTTGTAGTCTCTATCCCAGGTATTTTTAGTAGGTGGCCTCAAAACAACTCCCAAGTAATTGCCAAATGTATAACCAAAGACAGGTCTTTTCCACTCTGGAAGCCCCAGTGTATGAATCACATAGGGGTAGAGTTTGGAAATCCTGGAACTTTGTCCATAGGCCATGTCGTCAAACCTGTTTTCATCCCTCAACAAATAGTAACTTTCGTTTTGGACAGTCTAAGGAAGTAGGCTGAACACGGCATCATCAGCAACATACTTGTTGAATGCCTGCCTATATGCTTGTCAAAAATTTGGGACGATGTATATGGCAAGCACGTTGTGGGTGTGCTGAGTCATGTTTTAGCATGTTATTATGGAGTTATTGGAAGATAGTTTCAAAAGATATTTCCCCTGACCACTATTGTAATTACTCTTAAACAGAAACCATAGTTTTGTATCTGCATAGAGAACAGATACCTTAGCTGATAAATATTTTTCTTATTATTCTGAAGGTACATACATATAGGTACCTAATGGTACTATTTGCCATTTATAGTTACATTGATTAGGGAAGGTTTTTCATTAGATGGTTGAGACGTTTATTATTGTGTCGTGAATGAAATGTAATAACTGACAAATGTGTATTCCTTATTTGTGAAAAGGAAATCTTATTTTTATTGCTTATTTCCAGTAGTCGTATATAAAATTTATCTAAATTAGATGGGTAGTAAAATTATATAAAAATATCCTGCTGTATCTGTGATTGGTAAAATTGAGACCCCTGACCATTCTGCATATTCCTAACCCAACTTGGGGATATTGGTGGTCATTAATTCATCGCAGAATACCTACTCTAGCATACTACTTTTTGCTTTAACTTACTGTGGAGGGATATTAAAATCCATGTTTTGATGACAGTACAGCAGGTTTAAGGGGGCATGGTAGGACTAGTGTTTATGCTATGTTAGCATACATCAATTTTAGTCCAATGTGGAGCTTGGATATTTTGTATACCTTGATAGATCCATAGCTTTTCAGTATTAAAGACTTGATAATACAGGCTACTTGGTACGTTTATATATTTATACTTGGAGGTTGGAGAAACTATCCTTAATTTCAGAAGAGTTCGTAACTTTTCAGGAATAATAATTTTTGCACCTTTCCTTTATACTTGTCAGGTTCTGTGTAGATTGTGTAGATGAAATTTTAGCTTATGGAAATATTATGCAATGGCAACATTTGTTTTCATTAGTGTTTCCCTGCTCTGAAGGAAGCAAAGTAATTTTTTCTATATTTATTATATTTTACATTATTACTTTTATTTTAAAACACCTTAAATTATGTCTTAAATTAATCTTTCAAAATATTTGAAGGAGGTAAGTAACAATATCACTCTCACTGACAAAGACAAAATTAGAAGAGAAATAGGTGTTGGTTTTTATTGTTTTTGTTGGTTTTTTTTTTTTTTTTGAGGTGGAGTCTCGCTCTTTCACCCAGGCTGAAGTGCAGTGGCGCGATCTCAGCTCACTGCATCCTCTGCCTGCCGGGTTCAAGCAGTTCTCCTGCCTCAGCCCTCTGAGTAGCTGGGATTACAGGCATGCACCACCACGCCTGGCTAATTTTTTTGTATTTTTAATGGAGAAGGGGTTTCACCATATTGGCCAGGCTGGTCTCGAACTCCTGACCTTGTGATCCGCCCGCCTTGGACTCCCAAAGTACTGGGATTACAGGCATGAGCCACTACACCCGACTGAGAAATAGATGTTTCTTTCAGCCCTGTGATAAGTTAATTAAATTGAATGTATGTCATTGGTTAATGTTTTTTTTTTCAAAACTCACACAGCATTTTAGCCTTGAAGATTGCTAGAAACTTAGATTTTTTTTTTTTTTTTTTGAGATGGAGTCTTGCTCTGTCACCCAGGCTGGAATGGGGTGGCACGATCTCGGCTCACTGCAGCCTCTGCTTCCGGGTTCAAGTGATTCTCCTGTCTCAGCCTCCCTAGTAGCTGGGATACAGGCGCCTGCCACCATACCTGGCTAATTTTTGTATTTTTTCTGGAGACAGGGCTTTTCTATGTTATCCAAGGTCTCAAACTCCTGGCCTCAGGTGATCTGCCCACCTTGGCCTTCCAAAGTGCTGGGATTACAGGCATGAGCCACTGCTGTCAGCTGAAACTTAGATTTTTTTTTTTGTCATATTATTGTATTTTATTATAGTATGTGTAGTGTATACTAACTTAAAGGGAAATAATGTAATCAAAATGATGATCATGGGGAAAATGGCATCTTGCTTTAATCTTCAACTTAAAGTTACTCTTAATAATCCATTTATACCATTACGTCAAATTTTGGTCATCCCTGCAGAATTTTAGACAAATGAAAACAGACAAGGTGATACCAAAGAGTTAAGCACAGAAAGTGATATTGATTAAAAAGTTGAAAGTAAAAATCTACCTTGGCTAGAACTGAACATTCAGATCCATCTCTCCAGAGGAAAATCTAACTTGAATCATAATGGTTCATATTTTGACTAGTTTATACCATATCAATTAGCAACTTATGACTTGAAAATACTTTGAAACTTAAATATTTATATTGAACTGTTTATACACTTCAATTCAGCAACAGATAATGGGTGATCTTACTTGAGACTAAAAACAGCTAACGTTTGTTTCTTAACTGTGTTACTCCCTTAAAACATATTTGCAAATTTTTTTTTTCTCTTAGTATAGCAAGAGGATTGCCTGATCCAGCCAAGATGCAGAGCACTTCTAATCATCTGTGGCTTTTATCTGATATTTTAGGCCAAGGAGCTACTGCAAATGTCTTTCGTGGAAGACATAAGGTTGGTACAGAGAAAACTTTGAAGACCTTTTATCACTGTATGTATTTTGTTCTAAGATGCATGCTTACGCTAAAATGTGTGACTTGGTGATTTTGATCCCTTTGTCTGAAGAAATTGTTTTAATGATTTTTGTGGTTATTTAAGGCATAGCTGTGTCAGACAGTGAACTATCTACTCAGTGGTGGCAGAGGTTAAGTGTTAGTGAGTGGAGGGAAACAGATTGGTCGAAAATGGACTGGGAAAGATTACTGCAGCTCCCCTATGGTAGAGAGTGATTTCACTGACAGAAGTTCAGTGTAATGAGTTGAGGTAGCATTTGATGTAGCATTTTGGATGGTAGGGAGGCAGATGTGTAGTTGGAGGGGAACTCACAGGTGTTTCTGATAGGCTCTGGTAAGGGTTAGTACTCCCACTAAAACAGCATGCTACAAAACAGATGGGAGTAAAATGAGATTCTCAACTAGGAGCCCAGGTTGAAAAGACCATATTTTCGTATAAGGTAATCAGAACCTGGTAGTGGAAGTGGGAATAAAATAAGATTATTCCCAGAGGCACTTCAAGAACCAAAAAGGATTTTGTGTCAGAATCCATGTGGAGGATGAAATTAAAAATAGTTAAAATAATTTAAAATGAAGAAATCGAAGATAATTAAACTTCCTATTCTGGGAAGGATGCTGGAAAAAGAGTCTATTCTGGGAAAGAAGCTGGAAAAATGGAGTACACAGTTCATTTATAATACAAATAATAACTAATTTTGCAGTGCCATGAATTTGTTTTGGAGCTAAATGATGTTTGGAGCTTCCTAAATCCTTATTTTCAGAAATAGGGCCCTAAAGTTTTAGTAGAGAGGAATTGCTTCCTCTTTTCCTGTATTCTTGAGACTGCTAGTCAGTTCTGTCAGTGACGATGAGATAAGCATACATCGGGGAGGGGCCATTTCCTCTGGGGAGAGAATATTGACTATAAACAACCTTTATGGCTCATAGAGAATGAATCAGAAGTACCATACGGACAACTTTTAGCTTTCCTCCCCCTGTATCTAGGATTATCCACAAGCTCTGGATTCTTACTCAGATTACTTGTGATCGATCCTGGGTACCCCATCCTAGAAATTGCTTTTGTTTTATACCAAGGAGAAAATGACTAGTGACTCAGAATTTAGCATTGAGAACACATCTGATCATCTTATCTTCCTGTAGTCCAAATTAACAAACTTTTAATTATCACTTGGTATGTGTCAGGCACTGTGGCAGACCTAGTGAATGTAACTATAGCTAATGTGCAGTCCCTGGACACAGTTTCAAGTTTAGTAGCAGGACGGATTAGAAAGGAAGTAAATTGGAAGCTGATGGGATGAGAGATAGTCAATAGTGATAGAGACTGGATGAGACATATTGAAAGGGCCTGGCACTAGAAGATACATCACATATCCTGCTCCTCTTTCCTTACTTAAATACTCTGTGCTTCATGCAAATGACTACACATAGTATACACTCTAAAATGTTTGCTGAATGAAAGAATAAGTGAATGAATGAAGACTGATTAGACTACCCCAAGACAACCTGAAGCTCTCCAAAGGAAACAAATATTTACCCATTATAGTGTGGAAATCTAAAATGAGGATTTGAGAAATATAAGAATTAATTAAAAGATTGCCACGTCGGACGTAATGGCTCACGCCTATAATCCCAGCACTTTGGGAGGCCAAGACAGGTGGATTGCTTGTGTCTAGGAGTTTTGAGACCAGCCTGGGCAACATGGCAAAACCCTGTCTCTACTAGAAACACACACACACACACACACGAAAAAGATGGCCGAGGCCCAGTCTAATATTTAGTCCCCAACAGTTTTCCTAGGAAGGTGCTTTGAGAAACCATGTTTGTTCTTAATGACGGCAATTTCAAGTGTTTAGGACTATATCCTTCAAAAAATCCTGCTTCCCTTTAACTATTTAAGGATTTTTACCATGATATTAACCCTTTTATATTATTTCTTAGAATGACCAAATTCTTACATGTATTACTTGTCATTCAAAGTATATTACCTACTTAATCTCTTTTTCATTAAATTGCTTTTAGTTACTAATGTATGAGTGTGGATGTGTATATTCATGGTGAAGTTGAAGGGAAGAGAGTTGACAGATGTGTTGATCTGCACATATGGATATATATATACACACACACGTATATATAGAATATATATATGGGTCTCTATTATTTGTATACACTTTGACTTAGTGAATAATAGATGACTGTGTAGGTGAATAAAGGGAAAATGGTACGTTTCCACCTATATCCCGATAATCTCACAGGCATGATGTAGTCTACACAAGTTTGGAAAATAATGACCGTGAGGTCAGTGGGTATATTGCAAAATTGTATTATTTTCCCTGCTTGCTCCTCTGTTAGGTTTCTCCTACTTTTAGACTGAGTTTGAGGTCTGTCTCAGCTTAAGAAAAATCACTCTGTTGGGTGATACATAGATTTGGCAGTGTCTTTACCCTTGCTGAACTAAGGGAAAAAGAGTGAAACTGAACTATAGTTAAATTCTTCTCTTTTCGTATGTCTGAAAATGGTCATTGGCTCTTTCATCTTTCATTTTCCTCTGGAGAGAATATATATCAATTTGTGCATTTTGTGTGACCAGGGTGAGGGGAATCACATAGGATTATGAAGCAGTTAAATGGCCTTAAGAAAAGGATCATGCGATTCTGGAGTGAGAGAGGAGGATGATAGCTCCACGTGGTGAATCTGTGGAAAGTATAAAGAAGGCTCCAAAGCAGGAACAGTACAGAGGTCCTGATAGAGAGCCATGAAATGTCTTTAGCCATGAAATGTGCTTGAAATCCAGGCTCAAAGAGAAAAGGATTTTCCTGCGTGCTCTAAGGAAGTTCAACCTTGGATGAATGGGGGAAAATGTAAGGCTAAACTCAAGATCTGGACTGGCCACGAGGGAGAGGCTTGCTCATTAGAGTGACTGGAAGGAAGTGAGAGGGTCTGAAAGAGAATCTTAAAGGAAGGTTAATAAGAAGAACATACGAATATGATGTTTATTTACCTGAAATGTAAGCGTGTGTTTAGAACCTCTAAGATTCCCTCCCAACTACAGCTGTGCTTTGTAATTTTGTGTGTGATCTATTTCAGTAGGTCATGAAAGAGTGAGAATGGGATGCTGTGATACATCAGTAGAGAAGAAGAAATAAATGCCTTTAATCGTCTAGAGAGGGTCTGTGAAGGAACAGCCTGCCCTGGTCATCTAGGTAGAGTTGCAGAAAGTAACCCAGGGCAGCAGGGGTAGAATCCAACCAGGAAGTCTGCTTTAGCCTCGCTCTGCAACTCCTGCTTTCCCCATCCCCCCCCCTCAACATTGTCCTAGCTACAAAATAATTCTGAAAAGTTAATTGCATTACTTTGATATTCTTAATAAAAATCTCATAGGTGGAATACAGTGCTCAGTCTCTCTGTCCTGCTTTGATTTGTTTAAAATTATTAAGCCTTGGAGAAGCACTTGTGAGTTTCACTTTCTATTTCCTCTCTGAAAGATGATTTTGCTTTTGATATTATTATAGCTTTTATCTTCCGATGTATGATGATTTTTGCCCCACTGTATCCTCATGAAAGCTTTATGATATGAAAGAAAATATACATTTCTAAATTCCAAAAGGTGTAATTTGAAAGAAATGTTGAGCAGTTAATTGATTCATTTTAACTTTTTAGAAAAGTTAAGAGTCCTAGTACAGATTCCCTGTGCCTAAAAGATGCATGATATTCTATAAGAAAATAAGTTGCAATAACTAGTTTTAATGCTACCTTTTAATCTCTTTTACAATATTATGAATAAATAAAACATTTCTCTCTTTTTTTAAAGAAAACTGGTGATTTATTTGCTATCAAAGTATTTAATAACATAAGCTTCCTTCGTCCAGTGGATGTTCAAATGAGAGAATTTGAAGTGTTGAAAAAACTCAATCACAAAAATATTGTCAAATTATTTGCTATTGAAGAGGAGGTAAGTAGTAAAACTTTAGTTAATCTTACATTTATTGTAGTTATGAGTCAAGAGATAGAACCTAATATTAAAAAATGGATTTTTTTTAAAAAACCGTTGAAAATTGGGGTTTGTACAACCAAATACTCTATCCTAAAGGATTCTTGAATACATAGAACAATAGAAATAAAATATCATAAAAATGGAATCAGAAACAGTAGTATAAGAAATAAAAGGGGGTGGCCAGGTGTGGCTGGGTGCGGTGGCTCATACCTGTAATCCCAGCACTTTGGGAGGCTGAGGCAGGCAGATCATGAGGTCAAGAGATTGAGACCAGCCTGGCCAATATGGTGAAACCCCATCTCTACTAAAAATACAAAAATTAGCTGGGCGTGGTGGTGCGCACTTGTAGTGCCAGCTATTCAGGAGGCTGAGACAGGAGAATTGCTTAAATCTGGGAGGCGGAGGTCACAGTGAGCTGAGATCGTGCTGCTGCACTCCAGCCTGGCAACAGAGCGAGACTCCATCTCAGAAAAAAAAAAAAAAAGAAAGAAAGGATCACTTGAGCTCAGGAATTCGAGAACAGCCTGGGCAACATGGCAAAACCCGTCTCTGTAAAAAATACAAAAATTTGCCGTGCATGGAGGTGTGCACCTGTAGTTCCAGCTACTCAGGAGGCTGAGGTGGGAGAATCACCTGAGCCTGAGAGATCAAGGCTACAGTGAACCATATTGTGCCACTGTACTCTAGCCTGGGTGATGGAGTGAGACCCTGTCTCAAAAAAATAAATAAAGAAATAAAAGGGTATTGAATGTGGTTACCAGTATTATTACTAGAAAAAGGTAACAAGTCAAATAATTATAAAAAGAAAAACTAATTACAAAAAAAACGAACTTTTAAAAAAATAAAAATTTTTTATTTCACGAAAGAATAAAAAGTTCAAGAGTCCTAGAGTTTAAGATATGAAGTCCAATTATAAAAAATTGATTTTTATAAGGGGAAATGGTGGAAGTAAGAATGTCATTAGGAAACGTAATCTAGAAATAATGGAAATAGAAATTATTTTAATCCCTTTAAACATGAGCAATCAATAAAATCTCTGGGGAAAAAATGCAGTTTATACTCTTTATTCTAGTGATTTTATTTTTAGTGATTATTTCTTAGGAAGTAATCAGAAATTTTATGCATAAAGATTTAATTGGCATGCTGTTTATAATAAAGAGTGGTTAAATAAGTTGAATAAATTAGAATATGTGGCATATAGTTAACTGAAATTAGCCAAACTCAAGGTTAAGAGCATAGCCTTCCAGACTGCCAAGTCTGCTCAAGACTTCTGATACCAATTGCAAAGGAGTTTGTGTTGGCAGACTGCACAGAGAGAACAGTTCCCACAAGACTACTCTCGCATCATACCAGCTGGATGCAAATATGGGGGTTGCCCATGACACTCAGATTTGGTAATTTGCTGGAAAGTAGAATGACTCACAAAACTGAGGAGAGTGCTGTACTTATAATTACTGTTTTATTGTAGCAAAAAAATAGAAATTAGAACTAGCCAGAGGAAGAGACACAAAGCGTGGAATGTGGGAGGGTTCCAAACTTGAAGCTTCTTTGTCCCGAGGGACACATTACTGTCTCAGCATTGATGTATGACAGTATGCATGCAGTATTGCCAGTCAGGGAAGCTCACCCAGGCCTTTGGTGTCCAGGGTTTTTACTGAGGCTGGATCACTTATTGCCTGTATCGCTGACCTTTAGTCCCCAGCCCCTTCCAGAGGTTTGAGGTAATTCCTTTAGTCTCCATTTCCTCTGGAGGGCAGAACTCATACGGTGTGTTCTAAAGCCCCCATCATAAATCATGCTGTTAGGATCTCCAGTGGCCAAAGCCCCCAGAGGAAGAGAGACAGAAGTCTTGTTCTTTCAGATAGGACATTTCAGGGGGCAGAGATCACTTTCCAATAGCCAGGGGCAAAGCCTGACTTCTCTTTGGGTAAAGTTAATTTTACCACACAGTAGTTAAGTGGTAATGAAAAGAGATATTTACCAAAATTTTAATCTTCTCAGAACACCTTATATATGATGTTATGTGAGAAGAATCAAGATTAAAAATATATATGTAGTATGATCTTAATATATACAGTGTAATATGCAAACAGCATTATGTATCTATGACATTATTTGATTCATAGGAAAAAGACTGGAAAAAAAACACCAAAATATTAATTCGTTATCTCTAGTTACTTCTCTCTCTCTTTTGAAATGACTGCCAGAGAGTAATTTAAAATATTTTATAAAAGTGTTTTGGACATACGTAGAAAAAAATTATAAAAGAAAGAAAGGATAAAAAGTTGGAGATGAATAGTAGATTTTAAGACTCATTCACATTTTCAGGTTCTGAAATTGGTGTGCATCTTATGATCATTGTGTATATGTAATTTGATGGTATTTCTTTTTCCCCGTAAAGCTGTTATTAAACTGATGAAGCATTATAATCAATGGTATGTTAAAATTAAGGTTTAAAACAAATGAGCAGCTCAGATGCAAATGAGCAGACTGGAGCTTTGCTGCAAGAGGGACAACTCAGCTGTTCTGCTCCTCATTTATTTTTAAGGATAGGACTCCATTCCTTGAAGTAACAGTAGTCATCATAAGAAAAATTCGTTTTAAGAGGTTAGAAGAACTGTTGTCCTAAATGTACTGTTATACATAAGAAATTCAGTGCTAGCGCGGTGGCTCACGCCTGTAACCCCAGCACTTTGGGAGGCTGAGGCGGGCGGATCACGAGGTCCGGAGATTGAGACCATCCTGGCTAACATGGTGATACCCCGTCTCTACTAAAAATACAAAAAAATTAGCTGGGTGTGGTGGCACGTGCCTGTAGTCCCAGCTACCTGGGAGGCTGACGCAGGAGAATGGAGAATGGCGTGAACCCGGGAGGCAGAGAGCCGAGATCGCACCACTGTACTCCAGCTTGGGCAACAGAGCCAGACTCCATCTCAAAAAAAAAGAAATAAAGAATTTCAAGTGACTGGGTGTGGTGGCTCAAGCTTGCAATCCCAGCACTTTGGGAGGTTGAGGCAGGCAGATTGCTTGAGCCCAGAAGTTCAAGACTAGCCTGGGCAACATAGTGAGACCCCATCTCTGCAAAAAAATAGAAAAATCAGCCAAGCATGGTGGAGCATGCCCGTACTCCCAGCTACTTGGGAGCTGAGGCAGGAGAATCACTTGAACCTTGGAGGTGGAGGTTGCTCTGAGACAAAGCAAGACTCTGTCTCAAAAAAAAAAGAAAAGAAATTTAAGATAATTTTAACAAAACCATCGTAACATTGTACCAATGATTTTGTAGTTCAGATTTAGCTACTTTTTACTGTGGTTTGTCTTCAGAAACAAATCCAACTTCTTAATAGGAATTTGGAAAATGTTAATTCTTTTTATTTATTTATTTTGTTAATTTATTTTTTTTGAGATGGAGTGTCTCGCTTTGTCGCCAGGCTGGACTGCGGTGGCGTCTCGGCTCACTGCAACCTCTGCCTCCTGGGTTCAAGTGATTCTCCTGCCTCAGCCTCCCGAGTAGCTGGGACTAGAGGCGTGTGCCACCACACTCAGCTAATTTTTGTGTTTTTAGTAGAGATGGAGTTTCAGCATGTTGGCCAAGATGGTCTCAATCTCTTGACCTCGTGATCTGCCCACCTCAGCCTCCCAAAGTGCTAGGATTACAGGCGTGAGCCACCGCGCCTGGCTGGAAGATGTTAATTCTTATATGTGTATGGACAACAGATACTGAATCTCAGGTGAAGCAAAGTGCTTTCATCATTGTAACAAATCCTACATTTAAATGAAATCAGATAAGTACTGACATATAATCAAAATTTATTTTTTATGTTGATTCCCAATGATTTTTTTTTTTTTTTCAGACAACAACAAGACATAAAGTACTTATTATGGAATTTTGCCCATGTGGGAGTTTATACACTGTTTTAGAAGAGCCTTCTAATGCCTATGGACTACCAGAATCTGAATTCTTAATTGTTTTGCGAGATGTGGGTATGTTTGTTTATTTATGTGATTTCATTTATATATAAAATTTAATAACAGAATTTTTTAAAAACATCTTACATTCAAAACTAAAGACCTTTATGCAATGCTTCCTTAGATACGACACCAAAAACACAAATAACAAAAATAAATACATAAATTGGACTTGATCAACATTAAACATTTTTGTGCCTCAAAGGACATCAGGTAAGTGAAAAGACAGCCCATAGAATGAGAAAAAAAATGTTTGTAAATCATGCACCTGACAAGGAATTTTTATCCAGACAAGTCAGCAATAAAAAGCCAAATAACCCAATTTAAAAATGGGCAAAGGATTCGCATAGGCATTTCTCCAAAGAAGATACATAAGTGGCTAACAAGTACATAAAAAAGTTCAACATTAATTAATCAATTAATAACCAACATCATTGGTTATTAGGGAAATGCTCATCAAAACCACAATGAAATACCACTTTATACCAATGAAAATGACTAATATCAAAAAGACAAACACGGCCAACCATGGTGGCTCACGCCTGTAATCCCAGCACTTTGGGAGGTGGAGGCAGGCAGATTGCTTGAGTCCAGGAGTTCAAGATCAGGCCGAGCAACATAGTGAGCCCCCGTCTCTACAAAAAATAAAATAAAAAATAGCCAAGCATGGTGGCATGCACCTGTAGTCCCAGCTACTCGGGAGGCTGTGGTGGGAGGATAACTTGAGTCCAGGAGATTGAGGCCGCTGTGAGCCATGATTGTACCACTGCACTTCAGCCTGGGCAACAAAGCAAGACTCTTATCTCAAAAAAAAAAAAAAATTGAACAACAACAAGTGTTGGCAAGAATATGGAGAAATTGGAATCCTCATACATTGCTGGTAGGATTGTAAAATGATACAGCCATTCTGGAAAACAGCCTAGAAGTTCCTCAAAAAGTTAAATATAGAATTGTTTAACTTTTGACCAAATGACCCAGCAATTCCACTGCTACATATATATCCCAAAGAATTAACATATCCATATAAAAGTTTGTACTCCAGTGTACTTAGCAGCATTATTCATAATAGCAAAAAATAAAAGATGAAAACAGCCCGAATGTCCCTCAACTGATGAATAGATAAACAAAAATGTGGTATGTCCATACAATGGAATATTATTTGTTTACAAAAAGATATGAAGTAGTTATATATGCCACAACATGGATGAACCTGAAAACATGCTAAGTGAAAGAAGCCAGACGCAATTTATGTGATTCCATTTATATGAAATGTCAAAAATAGGCAAATCCATAGAGACAGAAAGCAGATTAGTGGTTGCTGGGGGATCAGGAGAAGACAGAGTTGGGTATGAGGTGTCTTTTTGGTGTGACAAAAGTATTCTGAAGTTAGTGGTGATGGTTGTACAACTCTGTGACCATGCTAAAATTGACTGAATTGTACGCTTTAAAAAGGTGAATGTTGTGTGTGAATTATATCTCAGTGAACTTATTTTTTAAAAAAGTACTGCAATCAAAGGAAATAACATCTTAAAATAAATGAATCAAATATTTGAGGTTTGGGAAAAAGTCAAGTGATAAAGAAGGTAAAAGGTTGGTGGGAATTCTTGAACTTGACACTGGAAGCAGAGTGATTAGTTAGTTGAGGATACAATGAGAGATACGATATTACTAGTATGCTACAGCCTGTTTAATCAGATAGAAATTATGGATATGATGTCTTCCTAAGTATACTGGTAGTCCTGAGTTTTAATAATTATACATTGATACCCCTAAACCTTTTACTTATTTTGAATTTGAACGTTCATCTATCAGCCCTCAAGCAAATGTATAAAGTTATCACTGACAGTGCCTGTCAGTTAGACAAAATAGCTTAATTTCAGCACAGTAGACAACTTTGCCCTTAAGAAAAGAGAAAAGAAAATGGGCTTTTTGGAATAGTGTCAAGCATATGAGAATACATGTTTATGGAAACAAGTTTGACACTTTGCTGTTTTTCTGTTTCTTTTTTGGTGTTTTACATACTGAGTCCAGTTTACTTTTTAGGGAATTTTTCTCGCAAGATAAAGAAATGTAAAACTCTGGTGAAAGATTGATATCTTTTTTGGGAATCTTTATTATTTTTATGTTTAAACAGTCACCCACATACATATAACCAAAGTAATTCAAGAAATCATATGCTTAAGACTGTTTTGTTACATTTTCCTGGTAGTACTTAAGAGACACTGGATTCTTCCTTAAGGCCACATTAATTTTTATCATTCTAAAACTTCTTATAACTAAAACATAAGATATTATGTATGTTTATTTATTATCTATTCTTTGAGTAAAATTACTTTGAACCAAATTATAGAAAAATTTATATTAAGTTTGGGTGACTATATCAATGAATTTGAGACATGCACACATACACCTAAATACATTATGACTTCTTTTGTTTTATATTGTTGAAGTGGGTGGAATGAATCATCTTCGAGAGAATGGCATAGTGCACCGTGATATCAAGCCAGGAAATATCATGCGTGTTATAGGGGAAGATGGACAGTCTGTGTACAAACTCACAGATTTTGGTGCAGCTAGAGAATTAGAAGATGATGAGCAGTTTGTTTCTTTGTATGGCACAGAAGAATATTTGGTAAGTCAAGCATCGCTAATATTTTCATTTAAAGAAGCTTGATATATTGTAATTATAATTTGGTAATTGATCAGCCAATTCGCTATAAAATACCATTTTTATGACAAAAAATAAATTTTCTATTCTAATGAATATGTGTAACATGGGAATTAGGTACTCGTTTCCAAGGGTGCTGTTATTTTTCTGTTAAAAATTCTTGGAAGTTTTATAGCACCCTTAAATTCTTGAGTTTTACTGATGCTATGGATCTGTATCAAAAGGATCCGTTTTTTGATGAGGAGTCAATATATTACAAGCTTGTTATAATACTGTTTTTTATATATTCATTATATTTATGAAACAGATAATTCTATTTGGGGGAGTCGGTTATTGAATGACTAAAAGGACCATTATTAGAAACACACACACACAAAATTCCCCTGAGAAGATCTAATTTGAAATTTTAGAAAGCTAGAAAAGCTCTGTGGTTGAAAAAGTTTATGTAGGTGTGTTTTTGCAAAGTCAGTAAATATTTGAAACACTTAAAAAAAATACTTAAAAGTAAATAGTTTTAACATGTAATCAGGAAGTTTAATATATATAGCTCACTAATTGTTCATGGCTCTGGGTTTCGTCTTAAAAGTCATAGAATCTATGACTTTTTTGCATTTGGTTGTGCGGTTCTAATTTTATAAGATGCAAGATGTCTACCACCCCCTGTAGCTTTATTCAGATTATTCTTAGTGGCATGAACTAAGTGTCTTAAATTGTTATCCTAACAATTGGTAACCCCAAATTGATCTGTAGATACATGTGATGATCTTTTAGATAAGAGTACCTAAGAATGGGTCAGACGCAGTGGCTCATGCCTATAATTCCAACACTTCAGGATAATGAGGATTGCTTCCTCGGCAGGCAAAGGATTGCTTGAGCCCTGGAGTTCAAGACCAGTCTGGGCACAATGACAAGACCCTATCTCTGCAAAAAATTACAAAATTAGCCAGGCATGGTGGTACACATCTGTACTCCCAGCTACTCATGAGGCTGAGGCAGAAGGATCCCTTGAGCCCAGAAATTTGAGGCAGCAGTAAGCTATGATTGCACCACTGCAATCTGGCCTGGGCTACAAAGCGAGACCCTGTCTCTTAATTTTTTTAAAAAAAAGTACCTGACCCAGGCACGGTGGCTCATGCCTGTAATCCCAGCATTTTGGTAGGCCGAGGTGAGCAGATCACAAGGTTGGGAGTTTGAGACCAGCCTGGGTAACATGGTGAAACCCCATCTCCACTCAAAATATGAAAATTAGCTGGGTGTGGTGACATGTGCCTGTAATCCCAGCTACTTTGGGAGGTTGAGGCAGAATTGTTTGAACCTGGGAGGTGGAGGTTTCAGTGAGCCGAGATCACGCCACTGCATTCCAGCCTGGGTGACAGAGCGAGACTCTGTCTCAGGGGAAAAAAAAAAAAAAGGTACCTAAAAAATGGATTTTTTTCATTCATTGCACAAATATTTATGAAGTGCCTACTATATACCAGATACTGTTCTAGGTGCTCAGACTCTAGATACATAGTGTTCCTGCTCTTATGGAGCCCACATTCTGGTAGGGAAAAAAGATGATTAACAGGTAAAGTAAATTCAGATCATTAAAATTTAGCAAAGACAATAAATTAAGGTAATAAGATAAAGAGTGACTAGCAGGAGAAAGATAGCCTGGGAAAGCCTCCTTTAAGGACTAAATGAATTGACACTGAAATGATAAAAAGAAGCAAGCCAGGCACACTGTTCTGACTGCTGTTCTGTGGCCATTCTCTGGCCCTGTGCACGCTACCTCACCCGCAGTAAAGAAACTCAACCACCAGTCCTCATACTCCTCGGCAGTTCCCTCCATCTCTGCGTGCTGTGTACTACTGAACCCTACTGCATCAGTCTAGCCTCCCTCTCCCCTACGTAGACCTGTGTTGTTGAGGGCCCAGGATGCCTTTGGGGTCCTCTGGCTGAGTTGTGACATGTGAGCTGCTTTGTGATACAGTGGACTCCCTGTCATTGTGGATCTGGAGAATGTGTCATAGAACATAGATAGCAGAGGGAAGTACAGTTGTAATGAATTCACCTTCAAGCTTCCTGAGACTCTTGGCTGGAACAGAGACAGGACTCAGATGTTTCTGGCAAATGGAATCGGGCTTCATATCCTGAATTCTCCACGAGAATGTAAGCGCCACAAAAGCAGGGACTTTCATCTTAGCCTGCCGAGAACACCAAGCAGAGTTAGACAAGAGGAAATCACCTCCTTCCTGCTCCTTTCTCTGTCCTACGTGACATTTGTGCTTTTGCTGTTATCCTTTTGTCTCTTCCTGGGCCTCAACATGTGACTGAGTCAACACACATCTTCATTCTCGTTTCTCTGTTGGTGGTCTTCTCAGTTATATTTGGCTAAACCATGCTTTCTGCTTCTAGAAGCAACACTGCTGAATTCACACCAGACCTTTGATACAAGGCAGCTTCCTGATTCGTTCACTTCCCCAGCTCAGACATTCCCCTTCTCTTTTCTCTTAGAGCAGTGAGCCTCCAATAAATAGCTCAAGGCCATGTTCTCCCAGACTGCCTCCTTTCCAGTAGCAAGCTGGAGCCAGTGTCCTTCAAATTCAATTATTAGATAAAATAACTTGTTCAGAAATTCAATTTCTCTCTCTCTTTCTCTTTCTCTCACCCAGTACTTTTTTTTCCCCCAACCCCACTTTCTGTAAGAACAGCCTATTTCTAAAAGCTAGTTCACCAGCCCCAGCTCCTTGTCTCTGGAGCCCACACCTGTCATGGCCAAAGCCACAGTAGATGAGTGCTCAGGACACTGCCATTCCCAGGAGGGCACTGCTTGCCAAGGTTAACTGCTCTAAGAGTGTTCTTGTGCTTCAGTCTGGTTCCATCAACCCCAGAGAAAACAGGAGCTATAAAGGCCTGGAGATAAGAATGACCTCAGGAGTTGGAGAAACAGAAAACATGGCAGTTTTGCTGGAATTTAGTGAGTAAAGAGGCAAGCGGAAGGAGTTAGAATTGAAGAAGTGATCAAGGGGCTAGCCAGATCAGATAGGCTAGTAGTTTAAACCCTGTCAGACCAATACCCCCTTTTTATAATAAATATTTTGCAGTGTTCCCTTCAGTATCTTGAAATGAAATTCCTAGATAATATTGTAAACCTGCACACCTAATTAAAATAGCATATCTTAATAATGTAAATGAAAATATTTTATAATAAAATAATAGATATTTAATATGTAAAAATTTAGAAACAGCTTCATGAGCAAACAATTAAGTAGTCATACATACTTGCGCCTATATGTAATACCACTTTGAATACAAGTGCAGTGATAACTCATGTTGCATTAGTGAATCACATCACAAGTGGTAATATTGTTATTGACATGATTTTCCAAAGTAGTGAACAATTTTTGGTAAAGTTTTTAACTAAACAAAGTGGATTTAAATATAGTTACATTCTTGGAAAAACTGTGCAAAAATGCTTTGTTATATATAAAATGGAGTTTGAAATAGATTTCTCACCTGCACAAGTATCTGGCAGAATATTCCAAAGTCATTCAGGCTATATGTAGGGGGATCATTTTTCAGAACTGTCACATATACTGCAGTATGTCCTTCAGTGTCTGGTCTCTGCCTTTTCCAATCATGATAATTACCATAACAAGCAAAGAGCATTCCTGTACCAGCCTTCATGAGGTTGCTTCCCCAATACCAACTATTAATCTTTCATGTAACCTCCTGGGAACACAGTTTAGCTTTTGCCTCTAAGACTTTTAAATCAGGAAAAGCAAAACATTAAATAAATTAACTCCAAGTCTGTGCTGTACTCTAGGCTGAAATTTAACTCCAATCTATTTATTTCCTATTTCAGAATGGGAAATATTCAAATACAGTGCACCAGAAGTTATAAAATGAGATAAATAATAGTCTAAGACTCAGCAGCCTAGCTGTATTCTACGTTTGATTGAAAACCTCCCTTGTTTTGAAGCTCCCAGGAACTACAACCCAGATGTTAAATCCTCTCTCTTTTGTATGTTAAAGTCCAAAGAAAACATTCTTCTACTGTTTTTTGTTTTTGTTGTTGTTATTGTGACAGAGTCTCAATCTGTCGCCCAGGCTGGAGTGCAGTGGCACAATCTCAGCTCACTGCAAGCTCTGCCTCCCAGGTTCAGGTGATTCTTATGTGCCAGCCTCCCAGATAGCTGGGGCTACAGGTGCACACCACAACACCTGGCTAATATTTTTGTATATTTATATATATATATATATGTGTGTATTTTTGAGACAGAGTCTCACTCTGTTGCCCAGGCTGGAGTGTAGTGGTGCCATCTCAGCTCACTGCAACCTCCACCTCCTGGATTCAAGCAATTCTCCTGCCTCAGCTTCCCAAGTAGCTGGGATTACAGGCGTGTGCCACTACCCAGCAAATTTTTGTATTTTTAGTAGAGATGAGGTTTCACCATGTTGGCCAGGCTAGTCTCAAACTCCTGACCTCAAGGGATCCACCCACCTTGACCTCCCAAAGTTCTGGGATTACAGGATGTGAGCCACCACACCCTGTCTCTTCTACTGTTTTTAATATAATGGATATCATCTCAGTAATATAATTCTGAAAACCTTGGAGTAGCTTTATCCTTATGCTTTTCTTCCAGATGCAATAGCCCAGGCCCAGTAACACCAAGCCGCTAGCACATCAGGAGAGAGCCATTGGGCACAGATGTATCAGACCAGCATGTGTCAAGCCACCCCAAGTTAGTCACTCCCAGGGAATAGCTTCCTGCTATACCAATTAGGCTATATATTATTGCAACTTGTGAGGAGGTCCGTCTTTGTCTCCTTCTAGAATCACTGTGTCTCCTCTTCCCAGGAGGCTTTATTTTCCGGAAGGCGTCAGACCTATCCTGGTACTCTTGGCCTCTTCACGACACCATTTACACACTAAGTACCAGCTGCTAGGTCAAAGGCTTGGTAGTCGCTTCTTTGGACAAAAATCACTTTATGTGCTGTGCTATAGAACCAGCAGAGCCACTGAGATCCCATATATCTAGTAGGCATATGTTTGGACACTCACTTCAATACCCAGGTCTTATACTTGTCTGCATTCTGATTTCTCCTTAAAATGTATTTCTCGAAAGAGTCTTTTTCCCACCCTCATCTCCAGCACCCCCACCCCCGACTCCCAGAAATCAGAAATTGATCCTTTGGGAGTAAGATTCACAGACTGCATCATTTAGAAGCCTGTCCCAGCAGCATTTCCTACACTGGTTCCCAGTTCCCTGGGCTGTAGCTAAATCCCACAATGTCATAAGGAATTGTTTTGGTTTGGGATCATTTAGGTGGTAACTCTACTTTGGTCCATAAGTATACTTTTTAAGATTTATCTTCCAAAAATCTTAAAGTTGCCAGTGTATAACTTTCATGAAGGCAGATGGGAGGAGGCCATGCTGTGTGTGACCACTGGTTATTCTCTGCAGAACAAAATGTCCATTCCTAACAGAGTATCTATTAGGTTCTGTAAGCTCCTAAACAATTTTTTAGAAGCTCCATCTGTTCTCAGTGACTGTGGTATATAGTACAGAGTGTCCAATCTTTTGGCTTCCCTGGGCCACACTAGAAGAATTGCCTTGGGCCACACATAAAATATGATAGATTTTCTTGGGCCACACATAAAATAATGATAGCTGATGAGCTATAAAACAAAATTGCAAAAGACCTCAGTGTTTTCAGAAAGTTTATGAATATGTGTTGGGCCGCATTCAGGGTGTCCTAGGCTACATGTGGCCCACAGGCTGCGGGTTGGACAAACTTGGTGTAGTGTCTCCTATGTGTAAGGACGTGTGTTGAATGTCAGTAGATCCCCAGTGAACCCAGTCAAGTTAGTCCTCTGAATTGATTCTAGAGAATTTAATTTCATTAAATTAAATACACTTACCCTGACAGATTACATTTGAGGGATAAGGCAAAGAAATTAAGGCTGCCTGATAGGTTTCGAGTGTGAGCAGCTAGATATGTGGTGGTACTATTTACTTAAAGATATAGGAGGAAGCAAGTTTAAGTGGGAAGACCAAGAGTCAATTTTGGATATGTTAAGAGTGAGCTGCCTTGTAGACATCAAGAGAACAGTAGGATATATAAATCTGAGGCTTGGGGCCCAAGATAGTTTGGGATGTTAAAGCATACATATGATATTTAATGCATTAGGTCTGAATGGGAGATGAGGGAGTAAGGCAGTTATAATAAGCATGGACAGCTGTACTGAGAAACTTCGCTGTGGTGGGAAGCAGAGAATTGGGTAATTGTTGAAAGGAGTTTTGTGGTCAATTTAGAGATCTTTTAAAATGGGAGATACTAAAGCATGTTTGTAAGCAGAAAGCAATGAATCAGAACAGAGGGAAACATTGATGCATTAAATAAGTAGGATAATTACAAGAATTGATTTCTGGAATTGGCGAGATGATATGATGGGCTCTACAGTACAGATGGAAAAGTTGGCCATGTATAGGCATAGTTCCATTGTGACTGGAAAGGAGGCCTGGAAAACGGGCACAGATTGGCCAGGGGCAGTGGCTCACGCCTGTAATCCCAGCACTTTGGAAGGCCAAGGCACTCAAGGTCCTCAAGGATCACTTGAGGTCAGAAGTTCGAGACCAGCCTAGCCAACATGGCGAAACCCCATCTCTACAAAAAATACAAAAATTAGCTAGGTATCATGGCAGGCACTTGTAGTCCCAGCTTCTCAGGAGGCTGAGGCAGGAGCATCGCTTGAACCCAGGAAGCAGAGCTTGCAGTGAACTGAGATCAAGCCACTGCACTCCACCCCCATCTCAAAAAAAAGAGAAAAAAAGAAAACGGACACAGATTCAGGTAGGTTGTATTTGGTAAAGGGCATAAGGGAGTGCTGGTCTGATTCCTTCCATTTCCACATTAAATTATGAAGCAGGGTCATCAAAATTGAGGATCAAAGGAGGTGGTGGTGGAGGTTTGAGGAGGGAGGGGAAGATGTGAAATAGTCTTTTCAGATTGGGAAAGTGAAGTTATTAGGAAAACAAAATAGAATTTCTAAGCATTATTGAGTATCCATTTGTTTGTATAATGAAATTGGTCACAAGTTCATAGATTTTTCATCTTTTTTTTAATCTTAGCACCCTGATATGTATGAGAGAGCAGTGCTAAGAAAAGATCATCAGAAGAAATATGGAGCAACAGTTGATCTTTGGAGCATTGGGGTAACATTTTACCATGCAGCTACTGGATCACTGCCATTTAGACCCTTTGAAGGGCCTCGTAGGAATAAAGAAGTGATGTAAGTGGTTTCCCGATCTAAAATCAGAGAAGCATTTAAAAAATGATTTCTATCTTGGTTCATCTTATTGTTAGTGGTTTATGCTAATGAAAATTGGTTTAACAATCATTTCTGATATTTTAAGCTACCTGAGTTTTTAAAAAGAATGCAGCCTTATAAAAGTAGCATAATTTTCCATGTTATGTTTAAATATCTTATATACACAGTATAAATGGTATTCAGTCTTTGGCCCATCATTAAAAATGTACTGCTTTCTAGACTTACTTCAGCTCACTGTTTATTTCACTCTGTGTACTCGTCAGCACTTTTCTCCCATACAACTGAAAAAAATAATATAGTTCTGTGGAATATTAGAATCATTACCAGATCTAAAACATCAGTCTTACCCTAAAGTGAACTGATTTCTTTTACCATTTAAAAAATAACATTTTGGGCCAGGCATGGTGGCTCACGCCTGTAATCTCAGCACTTTGGGAGGCTGAGGGAGGAGGATCTCTTGAGCCCAGGAGTTCAAGACTAGCCTGAGCAACATGAGGGCTTTGTAGAGACTTTGTCTCTACAAAAAAAATACAAAAATTAGCCAGGGGTGGTGTTATGCTCCCGTAGTCCCAGCTACTCAGGAGGCTGAGGTGGGAGGATCACCTGAGCCTAGGAGATTGAGGCTGCAGCGAACTGTGATTGCACGACTGCACTCCAGCCTGGGCGACAGAGTGAGACCCTGTCTCTAAATAAATAAATGAAAGAAACTTAAAAATAACATTTTGGCAGTAATGTAACATTAAACTTTTTTCCCAGTGTTGCAGATTTGGGCCAGACACTTACATATTTTACTAGTATAATGTATATACATTTATGTATTGTCACAATTTTTTTTTTAATTTCCATTTTTATTTTAGATTCAGAGGGTATGTGTGAAGGTTTGGTTAAAAGGGTATGTTGTGTGGTGCTGAGGTTTGGGCTTTTATTGATCCTATCACCCAGATAGTGAACATGGTACCGAATAAGAAGTGTTTGGCCCTTGTCTCCCTCCCTCCCTACTTTTGGAGTCCCCATTGTCTATTGTTTCCATCCTTATGTCCATCTTTGATGCATTAAGTAAGTGGGATAATTACAAGAATTGATTTCTGGAATTGGCGAGACAATATGATGGGCTCTACGGCACAGATGGAAAAGGTGTAAACCCAAGATTTAGCTCTCACTTATAAGTGAGAACATAACAGTATTTGGTTTTTTATTTCTGCATTAGTTCACTTAGGCTAAAGATCTCCAGCTGCATCCATGTTGCTGCAAAGGATATGATTTCATTCTTTTTTATGGCTGCATAGTATTCTATGGTGTATATGTGCCACATTTTTGTTATCCACTCTACCATTGATGGGAACCTAGATTTATTCTATGTGTTTGCTATTGTGAATACTGCTGGGATGAACATACAAGCACATGTGTCTTTTTAGGTAGAACAATTTATTTTTCTTTGGTTATATACCTAGCAATGGGATTGTTGGGTCAAATGATAGTTCTCTTTTTAGTTATTTGAGAACTCCAAGCTGCTTTTCATAGGAGCTGAACTAATTTGCATTCTCACCAATAGTGTGTAATTATTCCCTTTTCTCCACAACCTCACCAGCATCTGTTATTTTTTTACTTTTTTATAGCCATTCTGACTGGCGTGAGATGGTATCTCATTGTGGTTTTGATTTGCATCTCTTTGATGATTCGTGGTTTTTTCATGTTTGTTGGCATCTTGCATAGTCTTTTGAGGAGAGTGTGTTCATGTCCTTTGCTCACTTTTTAATGAGATTGTTTGTTTTTTTCTTGTTAATTCGTTTAAGTTCCTTATAGATTCTGGATGTTAGTCCTTTGTCAAATGCATAGTTTACAAATAATTTCTCCCATTCTGTAGGTTGTCTGTTTATTCTGTTGAGAGTTCTTTTTGCTGTGCCAAAGCTCTTTAGTTTAAGTCTCATTTGTCTATTTTTTATTTTGTTGCATTTGATTTTGGGGTCTTCATCATGAATTATTTGCCTAAGACAATGTATAGAAGAGTATGTCCTATATTTTCTTCTAGAATTTTTGTAGTTTGAGGTCTTACATTGAAGTCTTTAATTCATCTTGAGTTAATTTTTATATATGGTAAGAGGTAGGGGTCTAGTTTTATTCTTCTGCATATGGTTAGCCAGTTTTCCCAGCACCGTTTATCAAATAGGGTATCCTTTCCCCATTGTTTATTTTTGTCAGCTTTGTCAAAGATATGTTGGTTGTAGATGTGTGACTTTATTTTAGGAGTCTCTATTCTGTTCCATCAGTCTGTGTATCTGTTTTTGTACCAATACCATGCTGTTTCGGTTATGGTAGCCCTGCAGTATAGTTTGAAGTCAGCTAATATGATGCCTTCAGCTTTGTTCTTTTTGCTTAAGACTGCCGTGGCTATTCAGGCTCTGTTTTTGTTCCATATGAATTTAGAATAGTTTTTTCTAAATCTGTGAAAAATAACAATAATTTGATAGGAATAGCATTGATTCTCTAGATTGCTTTGGGCAGTATGGATATTTTAATGATATTGATTCTTCCAACCCATGAGCATGGAATGCTTTTCCATTTGTTGTGTCATTTATGATTTCTTTCAGCAGTATTAGGTCTTGTAGTGATCTTTCAACTCCTCAGTTAAGTGTATTCCTAGGTATTTTTGTGTCTGTGTGTGGCTATGGTAAATGGGATTGCGTTCTTGATTTGGTTCTCAGCTTTATCTGTGTATAGAAATGCTACTGATAGGCTGGGCCTGTAATCCCAGCACTTTGGGAGGCCGAGATGGGCGGATCACGAGGTCAGGAGATCGAGACCATCCTGGCTAACCCGGTGAAACCCCGTCTCTACTAAAAAATACAAAAAACTAGCCGGGCGAGGTGGCGGGCGCCTGTAGTCCCAGCTACTCCGGAGGCTGAGGCAGGAGAATGGCGTAAACCCGGGAGGCGGAGCTTGCAGTGAGCTGAGATCTGGCCACTGCACTCCAGCCCGGGAAACAGAGCGAGACTCTGTCTCAAAAAAAAAAAAAAAGAAATGCTACTGATTGTTGTACATTTATTTTGTGTCCTGAGATTTGGCTGAAATTATTTATCAGGTCTAGGAGTCTTTTGGCGAAATCTTTAGGGTTTTCTAGGTTTAGAATCATATTGTCAGTGAAGAGGGATAATTTGACTACCTCTTTTCCTATTTGAATGCCTTTTAGTTTTCTCTTGCCTGATTGCTGTGGCTGGGACTTCTGGTACTATGTTGAGTAGGAGTGGTGAGAGTGGGCATCCTTGTCTTGTCTCAGTTCTTAAGGGGAATTGCCCATTCAGAATGATGTTGGCTATTGATTTGTCATAGAGGGCTCTTATTATTTTAGGATATGTTCCTTCTGTGCCTACTTTGTTGAGGTATATTGCCATAATTATTATGAAATAGTTACTGTGTATAAAGTCATTTTTTGTAAGCCAAGGAAAAGAGAGATGGATTTCTAGATGTGAAATTAATTGTACAAATAATCTATAATTGACCACACTTCTTTTTATTTTAAAAGACATTAGTGAATAATCTTGTTTCATGAGAAAGCCAAACCACATACACATAAAACTATGATGTGAAGAATATTAAGTTTAGTGAATGGACAACAACTACTGACAGCCTAACCTATCCAACCATTCTTTTAGGTCTTAACATATTTCTCGGACCTTTATATATTTGGCCCTACCTTTTGTTTTGTTTTGTTTTGTTTTTTTGAGACAGAGTCTCACTCTGTTGCCCAGGCAGGAGTGCGGTGGCCCGATCTCAGCTCACTGCAACCTCCACCTCCCAGGTTCAAGCAATTCTCCTGCCTCAGCCTCCTAGATAGCTGGGATTACAGGTGCCCACCAGCATGCCCAGCTATTTTGTACTTCTAGTAGAGATGGGTTTCACCATGTTGCCCAGGCTGGTCTCGAACGCCTGGCCTCAAGTGATCTGCCCCCCACTCTTTGGTCTCCCAAAGTGCTGGCATTATAGGTGTGAGCCACCGCGCCCAGCCTGGCTCTATCTTTTATGAAGGAAACATGACTTTAAGTAATCATCACAACTGTAAAAATATAATTATTTAATCTCTTCTCAAAAAATGGAGAGAGAAGCATGTTTTTCCTTTTGTTGGTTGGAGGAAGTAAAACAAATTCAGATGGTACAATGACTTTTTCTATAACTTGGGTATTTAAATGTTTTCCAGCAAGGACAGTGTACATATTTATGGGAAGAATAACCTATTCAACTGTACTGATGATTTTGGCATAGCATCCTATTGAGCCTTTTTTATGTCATTGCCCTTTTAATGAAATCTCTTCATTAACAAAAACTGATAATTTGTGTTTTTCTCATTACACATAAATTGTGCCTAACAGTTAATCCTTTTCTCATCATAGATAGTATCAGCATTTAAAGCAATGTCAGCGTTTCTTGCTGCCCTAAAAATGGTTTAAATAAAAGTGTGTGCTGCTCCCTAGTAAAGGAAACATGTGACTCGTAAGCAGCTAGGAATACCTGATGATTTTATCTGACACCCTTGTGGGCAGATATACCATTAGAAGAATTCTACTTTATTAGAAACTCAACTTTTTATGAACATTGATGCTAAGAATGTTCAGAGGTGATTGAAGTACTCAGTAATAATAATTGTTTTACTTCACTAATGAAGGATGTATTCATCCAACATTATAGTAGTGCTGATTTCTCAGCATCTCATTTGCATGTTATGAATGTACTTATATGTGGATCTTATCAAAATTAAACTTTTTTAAAACTTGTAAGCATTCCCTTAAGACTTTTGCTGTTTATTCTATTCATTTCTCTTTTGCATTAATCTCACATATGTGCCCTTACTCCTTAGATAGTTCTCACATGAACACACCTTATTTTCCATATTAATTTCCTCTTTGAGAAAATCTCTTAAGGCAGAAATCCTGACTGCCACTGCTGAGGAAGCAGCAAATGGTCTAAATCAGTTGTAGTGGTTTGTTCTATGTTTTAAAAAAATATTGATTTGCTCAGAGCATATTTAACATTAAACAAATATGCTTTTTCCAAAATGTGCAAATGTGTGTTTACCAATGTACAAAGAGTCTGATACTGTGCTCTGTATACTATAGTTTTATCTTTTTTGTTTTAAAGAATGCTATTCATTCTGCAGAAACTTTAGTTGTGCCTTTTAATAATATGGGTAAGAGGGATTAGATGCTTTTTTTTCATGGTCTAGAGACATTCTGTGACATAACTTATTTTGTGTTTGCTCGGTTTTTTCAGATGGAAAAATTAATATTTTTGTTGTGAACATCAAGATGCTGTTATAAAGCACTGTGAGATCGCAAATGAAAATTAACTATGGCATATATAAATAACTGTACAACCACTATTGTACTTCAGTCAGTCAGATTCAAAGTATTTTGATTGTTTTATGGATCCTGTGAGCATCAATCACAAAGTTTCATCTAGTAGATAATTGTAGGTGCAATTGAGGAAATACTTTTGCATAGTCCATTAATAAGTCATGCAAAAATAACTGCTTATTTTATTCTGCTTTTGTTCCTCCCAAGGTATAAAATAATTACAGGAAAGCCTTCTGGTGCAATATCTGGAGTACAGAAGGCAGAAAATGGACCAATTGACTGGAGTGGAGACATGCCTGTTTCTTGCAGTCTTTCTCGGTAAGTATAGTGTACCTGATTCTCATCTTTTGCACTTGGGTGTTAGAAATCTTTGTTGCCTAAAACCACAGATACTCACATACTGAAGTGTAGTTTGATTTTATTTTAATTGCTTTGATAAATGATTTTTGTCTTTGCTGCTATACGAATAATTTCGCCAGATCTGCATTAGGACACAGGGCATACATTTTTAAGATTGGTAATCACTGGTCTTGGAATTCTTCCCAGTGTGGGGATCCTGCTCAGGACCTTAGTACCTTTTATAATGACCTCCATATTGATGGATAACAAATGGTGGATTGGATATGAGTAAATTTCTCAACTGGTGTTGTAAAAAGCAAACAATGAAGAGATTTAGTATTACCTTCATTTAAAAAAATTCAAATTATTCAAAGGGTGAGAAATAATAGTTTTTTGTACTTTTTAGAATTTCAAATGTTCGTATGGGTCTTTAATGTCACAGACAGAAATCAAAAAAGTTATATTGTCATTTAAGAATCCTGTTACCCCAAAGAAAGAATTATGGTAAAAGAAATTAAAAGTAGAAAGTAAATTATTTTCACTCTGGAAATAAAGCCAAGACATGCATCAGTATTTAGTATTTGTGATTTCTGAATTAACTTCCATTTTTCCTGACTGAGTATGGTAGTTATATAATACTTAATTGGACACAGGTTATGAGTTACTGGCTTAACACCTGTTTTTAGTTGTGGGTGCTTTTTGTATGACTTTAAAGAAATAAATATATAAAACAAGCTAATAAAATATCACTTATCATTTTATATGTTGGGTTCTGTGAAAATTCATTTAAACCAAGAGTTCCAATGCTGAAATCATTTTCAAAAACCACTGTTGTTAACAGTTTTTTGTGTGTGTTATTTTAAAAAGTTTCCAAAATGAAATTGTCATGCAGCTAGATTACTAAGAGAAATTCACTGTGTTGGAGAGCAGAAATTTAATATTATAATTGTGATTTGTGTTAAATTTTGATTTAGGAAATACTCATTTTGGGGATCTCAGGCAAAACTGATAAAATGTAAAGGGCTCAGGAAATGAACACTTGCTGATACGTAATTATATTGCCAAAACTCAGAATCAAAAACATCTGATGATCTGAACTGCAGCATATTTCTGGAGGGTAACAGGCTTCATCTATTGAATCAGTCTTTAGCATACCAAGTTATAAATTCTTTGAGAAAAATTGCTTAGATGCCAGAAAGTATATTATATAATTTTTTTTGTTTTAAATAGTAAGAACTTTAAGTACTACAAATTAGCAGTGAAAACAACTACCAGAAATGTAATGGAGCTTGGCACGGTGGCATACACCTATAATCCCAGCTACTCAGGAAGCTGAGGCAGGATACTTGAGCTCCAAAGTTTGAGACTGCAATGCATAAAGCATCTGTGAATAGCTGCTGTACTTCAGCCTGGGCAATATAACAAGACCCCATTTCTAGAAGAGAAAAAGCTATAATCCCTTATTCATTGATGAGTGATATTAAATGAAGGTTATCTAGCTTTCTGAAAAGTTGACGGCTTTTGAATTTTTAAAATTAGTCTAATATAGTAATAGTGACAGTTCCTTCAATTTGCTGGTATTATGATTTTTAACCTAGACAGAATATGACATAGTCACTCTTCAAGTAACTTTTCAATACTGTTTTAGGGGTCTTCAGGTTCTACTTACCCCTGTTCTTGCAAACATCCTTGAAGCAGATCAGGAAAAGTGTTGGGGTTTTGACCAGTTTTTTGCAGAAACTAGTGATATACTTCACCGAATGATAATTCATGTTTTTTCGCTACAACAAATGACAGCTCATAAGATTTATGTTCATAGCTATAATACGTAAGTATCTCTTTCTGTTTTCTTCTTAAATCAGCATATTCTGTTATATAATATTTTCCTAAGTTAGGAAAAGAAATAGAAAAGATGCCTCAGCTTCACCAAAAGCACCCACTTCCCACATAGAAAATTATATTTAAGTGCTTAGTAAATTCCTTTTCACTTATTTTTGGAATAAAAGGATTGATATTCTAAAATGTATAGTTAAATTAGCTTGTTTCTTTAACTGTAAGTTTTACAAAACTACTTTCATTGCTGTGCCTTCTTTCAAGTTACATAATCACATAACCACAAATGGCATCTACCAATAAACGAGCCATATTTTACTAAGTGTACTATCCTGCCATTTTTAAAATATCAAAGCCTAAGTCTTCATAGTTTGCATGGTTATTTGCCTGTGATAACCATATGCAGATAATATGGTTATTATTAACCATAATAATGGTTAAAGCACCTGGCACCTGGTGCTGGAGAAATAATCAGTGTTTGTTTTATGTAAACAAAAACACATTACACCCATGTGATTAAAAAAACTGCCCATGTGATAAAACTGCATATAACATTTTGGTCAATGATGGGCCACATATATGACAGTGGTTCCGTAAGATTGTAATATCATGTTTTTACTGTACCTTTTCTATGTTTAGATATGTTCAGATATACAAATACTGTTTCTAATTGTGTTACAGCTGCCTGCAGTATTCAGTACAGTAACATGCTGTACAAGTTTGTAGCCTAGGAGCAGTAGGCCAGATACCATATAGCCTAGGTGTGTAGAAGGCTATACCATGTAGTTTTCTGTAAATATACTCTATGATGTTCACACGATGCATTTTTTAGAACTGTTCCCATCATAAGCAATGCATGACTGTACACATACATACACTTGCATGTAAAAATGAGTGTATTGGCATTAATAGCTGGTTGTGATGCTTTGCTGTATGTAGGATGTCACCACTGGGGGAAGCTGGGGGAAGAATATATGGTGTCTCTCTTCATCATTTCTTAGAACTGCATGTGAATCTCCAATGATGTCAAAATGTTTTGTGAAAAGCTCACCCAGTGTGACTATAGTTAATAATAACTTAATTGTACATTTTAAAATAGCTTAAAAAGTACAATTTGATTGTCTGTAGCACAAAAGATAAATGCTTGACTGGATGGATACCTCATTCTCCATGGTGTGATTATTACGTACTGCATGTCTGTAACAAAACATCTCATGTACCTCATAAATATATACATTTCCTATGTACACACAAAAATTAAAAACGAAATTTTTTTAAAAGATCACACAGTGGAGGCTTGTAGAGCCAAATTACAATATTGTTGCTGAAACATTGCTTTCGATGTCATTGATCTATTCATGGGGAAGCTGTCTTTTCCCCTAAAGCATCATTTTGAAAATACCTAGTTTTATTAATTTATTTAACAAACATATAGTCACATAACAAATGCTATTCTTGATTCTTTGCGTATTTAAGCCATTTAATCCTCACAACAATTCTGTGAAGTGGGTACTGTTATTATTTCCATTTTACTGATGAGGAAACAGTGCAGAGGAGTTAAGTCACTTACGGTTATATAAGAAGTTAGTGGAAGAGCTGAGATTTGAACCCAAGTATCTGATTCAAGTCAGTGCTCTAAACCTCTCCGCTATGTTGATTCTCTATTTGAAAATATTAAGAATCTTGGCCAGGCGTGGTGGCTTACACCTGTAATCCCAGTACTTTGGGAGGCCGAGGCGGGTGCATCATTGGAGGCCAGGAGTTCGAAACCAGCCTGGCCAGCGTGGTGTAACCCTGTCTCTACTAAAAATACAAAAATCAGCTGCGTGTGGTGGTGCACGCCTATAATCCCAGCTACTTAGGAGGCTGAGACACAAGAATCGCTTGAACCCAGGAGGCGGAGGCTGCAGTGAGCCAAGATCGCGCCACTGCACTCCAGCCTAGGCAACAGAGCAAAACTCTGTCACACACACACACACACACACAGAGAGAGAGAGAAAATATTAAGAATCCTGTATATTACACAGGTATCCAAACATAAAAATACCTTAGAATTGCTTACTATATGGACAAGTTACATGGAATGGAGTTTGTAGTATCCACATTAACAAAGCAAGTTTATATGGACTGGTTATGATCTTAGGAGTATGAATTAGAAATGGATGTTGTTGCACTCATTAAAAAAATTACACTTTATCCCCAGTTATAGTGTCCTTTTGAATTTTTCTCACACAGTGCTACTATATTTCATGAACTGGTATATAAACAAACCAAAATTCTTTCTTCAAATCAAGAACTTATCTATGAAGGGCGACGCTTAGTCTTAGAACCTGGAAGACTGGCACAGCATTTCCCTAAAACTACTGAGGAAAACCCCATATTTGTAGTAAGCCGGGAACCTCTGAATACCATAGGATTAATATATGAAAAAAGTAAGTTGGGATTTTTCTCGTCGTTCTTACTAGCCATTAGAAAAACACAACCAGCCTGGGCAACATAGTGAGACCTCGTCTCTACAAAAAATAAAACAAAAATTAGTGGAGCATGGTGGCTTGCACCTGTAGTCCCAGCTACATGGGAGGCTGAGGTAGGAGCATCGTTTGAGCCCAGGAGGCAGAGGTTGCAGTAAGCCGAGACTGCACCACTGCACTCCAGCTTGGGAGACAGTGTGGGACCCTGTCTCAAAAACAAAAAAATAAATCCACAAAATCTGTCATTGTAGAAATGATTGTCATTTATATTGACAATGATTTATAAAGCTGATGATCACATTAGTGTAAAACTTTCATAAACATTAAAATTTTATAAATTACTGTAGTTGAGAGTAATCATAAAATTGAAAAAGACTTGTAGACATCATTTGACTTCAAATATTTTGTTTCATAAAATGATAAAGTCATTTGTCATATGTTTCACTGTAACTCCCTTTAAAAAGTGTTTTGCTAACACTCAAAATTACCTTTTATATCATAAATTTCAGCAAATATATTTTGTTTCCAGTATGTATAGAACATTGTGCCAAGCTTTAGAGTCTTAAGAAAAATTAGATCTGCATTTTGAGAATCTTTTAAATTATTCATTCTACTGATAGAAAAAAAATGAATCCCCCAGAATTTTATGGTTCTGTTTGAAGATTGGGATTTGATGTAGATTTAAAGAGAAGCATTGAACTCATTGTGTTGGAGTATTTTTAAGGAAAAAATGAAACTCCTTAGAAATATTGGAGGTAATTTGTTAGAGAATGAACATTATTGTTTGAAGTAATTTTTTTATCACAAAAAGTACATTAAAGATTTTTCCACTAATGTTTAATTTAGACATTCTGTTTTCTCTATAAAGGATAAAGTGATTTTTTCAAAAAGTTTTCTTTCTCATTTTATTTTACTTCATATTTCAGTTTCCCTCCCTAAAGTACATCCACGTTATGATTTAGATGGGGATGCTAGCATGGCTAAGGTTAGTATTTAATTGAATTACTATGTAAACATCTGAATTTAATGTATCTTATCAATAGTGGAAGCAATAACATGTATTGTGTCTTCATGTATGCCTATATGACTTAGGAAATTATTCACTTAAATTGATACCCTTTCCAAGTTATTTTGTGGGCTTTCTTTTTTACTTTTTATTCTTTCTTGAATTCATTAGATAAGAAAATTCTCTCCATTGAGACAGTGCATGTTTAGATAATGTTAAGGATAACATATTTATTATATTTATATCTATTTTTAACTCTTAGAAATTGGTTTGTTGTGTTTTTAATTAATCTGATAAAAATGTATAAGCTTGAATAATTTTGTATAAAAGTTTTTCTTACCCTGTACCACAATTAGCACCAAATATTGACATTTTATTTCTTTATTAGGCAATAACAGGGGTTGTGTGTTATGCCTGCAGAATTGCCAGTACCTTACTGCTTTATCAGGAATTAATGCGAAAGGGGATACGATGGCTGATGTGAGTAATAGATTGAAATTTTGAAATTGATTTTCATGTAGATGTTGCCCCATCATTGATATTTTCTCTCTTCAAACTAGTTAGGTACTTGATTTTTATTATAATACGTTTGTTTCACATTTCATTGATAAAACATTTAGCAGCTCTTTTTTCATGAGTCCTACAATGACCTTGTGAAACAGAACAAATAGTATCTGAATTTTAAAACTTACGCCACGCTATAGGATGTGATGGCAAATGCATTTCTTTTCCTAGGACCTTGACTTGGTTGTCATTTCACTATGTTAGAAGTCTTTGGCTTGTTAGAATCCAGTACAATCTGTACTTTCTAGCGTTTAAGTCCTCAGAGTCTTCCTTAATTTCCTACCATTTTCCCAAATGAAGTACACAGTCCTTTTTTATCACACCATATTTTTTTTTTTTCTTTTTGAGACAGGGTCTCACTGTCACCCAGGCTGGAGTGCAGTGGCACAATCACAGATCACTGCAACCTGAAACTCCTGGCCTCAAGTGATGCTACCCCCTCAGCTTCCCAAGTACCTGGGACTACAGGCATGCCCCACCATGCCCAGCTAATTTTTTTTTTTTTTCTTTTTAAGAGATGAGGGTCTAGTTATGTTGCCCAGGCTGGTCTCAAACTCTTGGGCTCAAGCAATCAGCCCGCCTCAACTGGGATTATAGGCATGAGCCACCACACCCAGCCTTCACAACATTGAGATATAATTCATATACTATTAATTCATGCATTTAAGCATACAGTTTAGTGGTTTTTATTATGTTCAGAGTTGTGCAGCCATCATCACTAATTTTAGAACATTTTCATCACCCCAGAAAGTATCTCTGCACCCATTAGTATTCACTCTCCATTTCCACCTAAACACCCCTGCCCTAGGCAACCACTAATATACTGTTTGCCTGTTCCAGACATTTCATATAAATGAAATTATGCAATATGAATATATAATCTAACGAGCAATTTAAAAGTTAACTTTTAAAAACTAGACCACTTAATATAGTTATTCTAGATCAGAATAACTAATCATCTAGTTTAAATAGTTTCTTCCTGAAAGTGACTCTAAGAAATGTAAGATGCATATAATTTTTTCCTGTTTTATACTTTTCATGACTTATAAACGTCATCTTTCCATCTGAATAAAATGGAAAATACATGATCTCTTTTGGGATTTATGTTTATTTCTATACATCATTCAAAGCTTTTGAATTTTGCATGCACATCATGATGGCCTTGTGGCCTACAGATGCTAAGAACTTTGTTTTCTGCGCTGATGTCGCTATGTATGTGCCCTTGGACTGTAATGCTTTTGACAGTTTATGTATGCCTACCTCATACCCACCCCTTCTTGCAAAAATGTATATGAAGCATTTCATCACTCTTTTTAGGCTCCTTCTTTTTTTCTGTTAGCATTATATGAAACCCATAAATTTGTGTTTATATTTTTCACTGTGTTCACATATCTAAGTTCCTAAGCCTGTGCCTTTTTGTTCCGCTAAGAATCTTCCTTGTTTTTACTGGTTTCTGGAAAAATCTCTATGTACTAACATTCATTTTCTCTCTTATCTACCGTCAGTGGCTGATCCATGAAGCTTTTATTCCTTTTACTTACTAGTTTATAGTCCAATAAGTCATGAGAAAATAGTTTTAATGTTGGCAAACATTTTCTTTAAAGATTCAGTCTAATATTTTAGACTTTGTGGGCTGCGTATGGTCTCTTCTTTGTTTTTACAGTCTTTAAAAGTGTAATGTTAGCTCATGGGCCATATAAAAGCAGGCCTCAAGTCTTAGTTTGTTGATCCCTGATGTAGATCAAAAGCCCTTCAATTATATAGTACTGTGTCATCCTTCTTCAGAGATCACATCATAAGTTGAGCATCCCTAATAAAAAAAATTCCCTAATAAAAAAGTCACAACTTTTTGCTCAGAGTTTATGCTCAAAGGAAATACTCATAGGAACATTTTGGATTCTCAGATTAGGGATGCTTAACCAGTATGTATATATGCAAATATTCCAAAATCCAAAATCTGAAACACTTCTGGTCCCAAGAATTTCAGATAAGAGATATTCAACCTGTAATTGGTTTGAAGTATGAATCAAACAGTAGTCTACTATGAGTAGTAAAAATTAATTCTGGTGGTATAAACTAATGCTCTACAAACTATTTGTGTAACTGTAGATTAGTTTTTACTTCTTAATGTAATATTAATACCTTAGGTTTCTAAACTGTTAAGTAGTAATGGTTTATGAAAATATGAGTTCCCTAGATATATATAAGGGTTACAGAAATGCTTTAATAATAGTGTCTCAAAAAGTGTGAATTGACTAATATCAAGAATATTGTTATAAAATGTTTTTGAACAGTAGTACTGCAGTATAATTAAAGATAAGAAAAAGTAACTCCTTACATAAAAAAAATTTTCTTTTTTTAGTGAATTAATTAAAGATGATTACAATGAAACTGTTCACAAAAAGACAGAAGTTGTGATCGCATTGGATTTCTGTATCAGAAACATTGAAAAAACTGTGAAAGTGTGAGTAGACTACTTCCTTACTAGTAGGGGTTAAATTATTAAATGTTCCATTTCTGTTTAATTGATTTAGTTATCCTTGGCACAATATGGCATGCTGTGCTAGGGTTTATATTAAAGATCAGCAGCTGGGCACGGTAGCTCATGCCTGTAATCCGAGCACTTTGGGAGGCCAAGGTGGATGGATCACGAGGTCAAGAGATCGAGCCCGTCCTGGCCAACACGGTGAAACCCTGTCTCTACTAAAAATACAAAAATTAGCTGGGTGTGATGGTGCACGCCTGTAGTCCCAGCTACTCGGGAGGCTGAGGCAGGAGAATCACTTGAACCCAGAAGGCAGAGGTTGCAGTGAGCTGAGATTGTGCCATTGCACTCCAGCCTGGTGACAGAGCAAGACTCCATCTCAAAGAATAAAATAAAGATCAGCCTTAGATTAGTGATTACTTCATCATCACAAAGGCAAAAATGCCAGTTTTCTTGGTAAGAAATGAACACCATCTGTTAGTGGCATTTCCTCCCAGCCATTGGGTAGGAAAAGATAGTGGGAAAAACATCTCATTTCTATCTTGTAAAACAGAAACTGTGAATAAGAAAATAGGAAACCTGTAATCAACAAAGGAAATAGGAGGAGTTATTCTAGAACAGCCTTTTAGTAGTATTTTTAGAAGTATAGGAATTACTTTTAGTTTATTCTTACTTGTGAATCTTATTCTTGAGAAGGTGTTTTGAAAGAATGATATTTTTAACTGCCCTCTTTCTAGAATATACTATTTATGCTGCAGAGGAAATACAATAAATGAAATCAATAATCACTATTGACCTTCATTAATTCTGAAATGTATTTTTACTATTATCCTGACATATGATTACTTGAAATTAATTGGTCTTTTCTGTTTTATCCATCCTTTGATCTGCAAATTTAAAATAGAAGAAGATAAAATTCCTTCTTCAGGCAGGCATCATGGTTTTGTTGTTGTTGTTGTTGTTGTTGTTTTTTGAGACAGAGTCTCACTCTGTCATGTAGGCTGGAGTGCAGTCGCGCAATCTCTGCTCACTGAGCTCCGCCTCCTGGGTTCAAGTGATTCTCCTGCCTCAGCCTCCCAAGTAGCTGGGACTACAGACGCATGCCACCACGCCCGGCTAATTTTTTGTGTGTATTTTTAGTAGAGATGGGGTTTTACCACGTTAGCCAGGATGGTTTCCATCTCCTGACCTCGTGATCTTCCCACCTCCCAAGGTGCTAGGATTACAGGTGTGAGCTACGACGCCTGGCCAGCATCAGGTTTTTTTTTTAACAATCTGCTGGCTTACAGAGTTTGAATCAATTTTTTACTTTTAAATGGTTATGATGAAAGCTCAAATTATTATTTATAAAGCATCTTTTTAAAACTGTGTATTGATTATACTCATTTAATTTTCTCTTTTGACTTTTCATATAGATATGAAAAGTTAATGAAGATCAACCTAGAAGCGGCAGAGTTAGGTGAAATTTCAGACATACACACCAAATTGTTGAGAGTAAGTATTTACAAAATTATGAAAATTGTAAGCTCATAACCTATTCCTTTGCTGGCACTATTAGATTTAAACGTTCTTAGGTGCTAGGCATGGTAGTACACACATGGTTGCAGCTACTCAGGAGGCCGAGGCAGGAGGATCACTTGAACTGAGGCATTAAAGGCTGCCCCGAGTTATGATGGTGACACTGCACCCTAGCCTGGGCAACAGCACGAAATCTTGTCTGTAAAATAAAGAATTTAAATAAATAAACTTATAGAGATGATGTTTCTCACTGCAGAGAAAGAATATTTTCCCATCTTTAGAAACTTCTTTACAATATTAAATACTCTTACTGCCTTGAAATTTTTTGTAACATATTCAAATGTGTACTGTAATTTAAACCTCTCTCTCTGTCTCTCTCTCTCTCAGTGTTTAAATCCATAATGCTCTTGTGTTGTTGCTGTGACAGTTAAAGCAAGTTCATAAATGTAATTTCACATGCAGTTGAATGTAAAGTGCTTAGGCTTGTTTAGAAATAGATTTAAATTAGGCTGGGCAAGGTGGCTTATGCCTGTAATTCCAGCACTTTGGGAAGCCAAGGCAGGTGGATCACCTGAAGTCAGGAGTTCGAGACCAGCCTGGCCAACATGGTGAAACCCTGTGTCGTTAGCTGTGTGTGGTGGTGGGCGCCTGTAATCCCAGCTGCTTGGGAGGCTGAGGCAGGAGAATCACTTGGACCCACGAGGCGGAGGTTGCAGTGAGCTAAGATCACACCATTGCACTCCATCCTGTATGACAAAAGCAAAACTCCCATCTCAAAAAAAAAAAAATTAAATTAGAAAATATTATCAGAGTTTTTTCTAAAATAAAAAGTTAAGGAAAGAAAGATTTGAGATCCTCAAGGCAGTAAGCACTTCTATAACTAGAAAAAGAAATGAAGACAAGTCTCTACCCTGCTAAAAAATACAAAAGAATCTCAGGGAGTCTCTGAATCTCTTATTAAAATGTATTATAGAAGTACACAGGTTTATATATTAGTAATCAGTGAGAGCTGATTACTAATCCCAGACCTGCCCCATTTACCTGCCTACTCATGGTTGGCTCCTTAAGCAAGGCCTTTTAATTCTTTGCATCCTTGGTTTCTTTTTCAGCAATTTCTTACCCTGCCCATCTTATGGGTTGTTGTACTAATTAAAGAGATAAATACAAATACTGTACTCTTGGCTGGGTGTGGTGGCTCACACTGTAATCCCAGCACTTTGGGAGGCTGAGTTGGATCACTTGAGTCCAGGAATTCAAGACCAGCATGGGCAACATGACAAAACCCCATCTCTACAAAAAATACAAAAAAATTAGCCAGGCATGGTGGTGCACGCCTGTAGACCCAGCTACTTGGGAGGCTGAGATGGGAGGATCACTTGAGCCCAGGAGGCGAAGGTTACAATGAGCCGAGATCATGCCACTTGCACTCCAGCCTGGGTGATAGAGCCAAGACTGTCTCAAAATAAATAAATAAATAAATAAATAAATGTATTGTAGTCTTGCAAGCTTTTAGTAGTTGAAGTATTCTTTCATAAGAATGGATGTTAAATTAAAAGTAAAAGGAACTTGATACAATATCCTTTTCACTTTCCAGCTTAGGCTGATGTTTAGTTGTTTCTTTTCCTCAGTTTTAGATCTCAAACAGTGGTTTTCAAAATATGAGTAATGAACAACTAGTAGGTTATGAAGTTGAGTGCATTGTAATCAATGTATTTTTCAGTGGAACAGAAGAGAAAATGTCAGAATGTGTCACATAAGGAAATCATTATTAATGAAACTTTGGATTCAGGTATATACACACTTTAAATGTTACTGAGTTAAAACAGTGAGTTTCTTACTATGAGTTCTGGTCAAGAAAGTTTGAAAAACACAGCTATAGAATAAAGTGGTTAAAAGTCAGAAAGTACAAAATAGTCTTCCCCAGTATTTGTCTGCATTTAAATATAGGCAGCCATATTGCTGTCAGTGTTTTATATTCTTTCTCTGTTTTCACCCTAGAACATGATTTACCTGCTCATAGGCCTAGGGGACATTTATTTCCAGGGCCAGCATCATTTGAGCACTTTAGATCAAAATTAATATATTTTCTTTTAGGGATCTCAAAATGTTTCTCATTTTTATGACATTCCTGTGAGATTGAGATTTCTTTTT
>NW_012121821.1:913105-917445 GCF_000951035.1 Colobus angolensis palliatus
ACAGTAGTATTTTTTAAGTTTGACTCTTTTGTTCCCCCATTACAGTGACATGGAAGAGAAGCATTCTTGCTTTCAGTATTTTACCCTCAAAAATGCATCCTCGTTCAAAACATTTATTTTTTCAAAACATTTTAAGCCTGTAATCCCAGCACTTTGGGAGGCTGAGGTGGGCGGATCAGTTGAGGCCAGGAGTTTGAGACCAGCCTGGCCAACATGGTGAAACCCTGTCTCCACTAAAAATACAAAAATTAACCGGTGTAGTGGCAGAAGCTTGTAATCCCAGCTACTGGGAAGGCTGAGGCAAGAGAATCACTTGAACCTGGGAGATGGAGGTTGCTGTGAGCCGAGATCATGCCACTGCACTCCAGCCTGGGCGACAGAGACCCTGTCTCAAAAAATAAAAAATAAGAAGAGTGGCTTCTGGGCCAGCAGCTTCAGCCTCACATGGGAACTTATTAGAAATGCACATTTTGGGACCCCACCTCGGATATGTTGAGTCAGCAACTCAGCTGGCAGAACCCAGCAAAGGCCCTTTTAAATAAGCCTTCCAGGTGATTCTTACGCTGCTAAAATTTGGGTAATCACTCTTTTCATTTTCTTGTATATGTATTATTAAATGATTGTTACTCTACAAACATATGGTTGTTATTTTTACTTTTTGTATAACATTATAGTGTAGGCATTTTCCAGGTTTTTTTGGTAACACCATTTTCTTAATGATATCATGTTGCAGCCAGTGGATTTATTATAGTCTTACTTATTATTCCTCTACTGTTGGTACTTTAGTTTGCTTTTCACTCTTCTATGTAATGCTGTAAGAAATGACTTTTTCCATAAACTGTTTTCCATATATTGGATGTATAAGTTAACACATTTTAAACATTAATGTTAAAAAAGACACAAAGCATAAAAACCAAGATATATATTTGATCATATAAAAATTTAAGCCAGGCACAGTGGCTCATACCTATAATCCCAGCACTTTGGGAGGCCAAGGTGGGGGTAGACTGGTTGAGCTCAGGAGTTCAAGACCAGTCTAGGCAACACGGTGAAACCTCATCTCTACCAAAAAAAAATAAAAATTCTCAAGGCGTGATGGCATGCACTTGTAGTCCCATCTACTCAGGAGGCTTAAGTTGAGAGGATAACTTGAACTCAGAAGGCAGAGGTTGCAGGGAGCTGAAATTACGTCACTGCACTCCAGCCTGGGTGACAGAATGAGACTCTGTTTCAAAAATAAAATAAAAATTTAAGATCTCTATATGTTTAAAAAATGCTAGAACGCAAATAAGTTGGGAAAATGTGATAAAGGGTTTTTTATAAAAATATCTCATACAAATTGATAAGGAAAATAGTCTGCAAAAAATAGATGAGCAAAGAACATTTAGAGACAATTTATAAATGAAGAAAATATATCTGGTGAAAACACTCTTGAAAAAAAATGCTCAAATCCAATAGCAAGAAAAAATTGCTTGTTAAAACAGTAAGATACTATTTTTGTCTTTCAGATTTTCATTATAATTAAAAAATTATAATGCCAGTGCTGACAAGAGTGTGGTTTAAAGAGCACCCTTGTTTTTTGCTAGTGGCAATGTCAGCTGCTACTGACAACATTATTTGAAAGGCAATAGTGTGTATCAGGACCTTTAAAATATTTGGACTTATTTATCCTTTAAGCCTAACCTTCATCCTTTCTTCATAAATTTTAGAAATACTGTACGCATTTCTGTGGTAGGTAAGTGATAAATTTCCTAAGCTTAAAATGAACAGACTCTTAGGTGAGGTTTCTTTTCATTTTCTGTTTTTAAGAGGAGTTGCTTTGGTTTGGCCTCTTAAAACAAGAAGAGCACAAATCTTGCTACCCACACAGTTGATACTTGGGACTGTTCTAGTAGTTCTATTTAATTTTCACAACAGGGCTGTGAGATGGAGAATTAACCACTTTTTACGGATAAGGAAACAAGATTAGAAGTATTTTACATGTGGTTTTAGAAGGGTCTTGAATGAAATGTTTTATAAGATGTACTAGTGCTGGTCTCATGTTTTATTATCATACTGTACCCCTGGTGGAAATCAGTGTAAGGAACTCTTGTATTTAAAAATGGAAATAATTACTGTGCCTTTGAATTGAAGTAATCTACAAAAGAAATGTGGTCCACACTTTAGACTTTGTTGGTACTGTGATAATCATTTCTGGCTTTTGGCAACCTGGATCTGAACCTTTGGTTTTATTTAGCTTTCCAGTTCTCAGGGAACAATAGAAACCAGTCTTCAGGATATTGACAGCAGATTATCTCCAGGTGGATCGCTGGCAGATGCATGGGCACATCAAGAAGGCACTCATCCAAAAGATAGAAAGTAGGTTATAGCTTTGTGCGTAGTTTCTGCTCTTATTAATGTCCTTTTTCACATTGACTCAGTTAATTTATTTGAGTTTTTCTTCCTTAAATAGTGTGGAAAAACTACAAGTCCTGTTAAATTGCATGACAGAGATTTACTATCAGTTCAAAAAAGACAAAGCAGAACGTAGTAAGTAAAATTTGCTGTTTGTTAATTTAATAAATCCTTCTTAGTAATTAGTTATAATTCAGTTAAATTAGTTTGGCATATCTGTAAGGGTGGCTTCTTAAGCTGTTTGTTTCGGAGATGTGATTCTGTCAGGAAAAAGGTTGATTGTGTTAAAAAAAAAAAAAAAAACTATCCTTAAAATCAACCTTTTGGATACTTTAAATCAGGGTCATGAACTCCAGAACCTCTAAAGGCCAGGCAGGTAACAAAGGAATGAGATTGGCCAGTGGGGACTCATCTACAGGGGAGAGCCACTACTCAGATTCACCAAAGGTATTGCCCAGTCTTCCCATTTCTCAGAAAAAGCTAGAAATACAGAATTTGTTAGAAATATCTTGATTTTTAAATGTTAACAGTTAATTGCTTTTTACATTGTTATTTACAGACCAAATAAAAGCATCTGTGGGCCATAAGAAGCCCATGAGCCACAAATCTATGACATCTGCTTCAAACTCTTAGCCTTTTTGAAGCAGTGATCTCGAAAGAAAATATGTTGTGTATAATGATATGATTCTACATTAACAACAGTAATATATGTTCCTATTTCTAGGACTAGCTTATAATGAAGAACAAATCCACAAATTTGATAAGTAAGTATCCAGGTTATGTTTAATAATTAGTTATTTTTGGTGCTATTTTGGTTATCTTTATTAGGATTCTTCTTAAAGTTGAAATTAATTACAATTAAAAGTACATTTTAATCTTGATTTTACAGGATTGTTACAATATGTACACATTTTTGAGGTTCACACATCTGCTCCCTAATTGGGAAGTTACCATGATGGGAGAAGGAGAGGGGAGAAAGATTACTGTTCCAGTCAGTCACCTTCTGCCTCATGTGCTCTGATTACAGAAGAACAGATAATAGAGCACAGGCGAGGGCAGACTTAACCACCATCTTAACTTTAACCTCATTCAATAGGCATTTTTTTTAACATCCATTTTGAACCTTCTCTTTATCTTCTTGCTGCTATAATGTCTTAGAAACGTTTACTTTCTACTGTAGATACTCTAAAGCCACAACAATCATTATAAGAAAAAGATACATTTCATATATTTGAAAATTTATAAATATCGAAAGTAGAAACAGTGACATTGGTTTAAGCCTCTTGGATTATTTCTAAATTACAGGCAAAAACTGTATTACCATGCAACCAAAGCTATGACGCACTTTACAGATGAATGTGTTAAAAAGTACGAGGCATTTTTGAGTAAGTCAGAAGAATGGATGAGGTGAGTAAACTTTCGGAATAATTAGTGGTTGACTGCACAATATAAATGTACATTTGAAGTAAGAATGTTTCACTAGACTGCATATCAGTTGATTCTTTTGGTTTTCAGAAAGATGCTTCATCTTAGGAAACAGTTATTATCTCTGACTAATCAGTGTTTTGATATTGAAGAAGAAGTATCAAAATATCAAGACTATACTAATGAGGTAGGTACAGCTATCAAAAGAAAAAAAAGCTTTTTTCTCATTAGGAAAAATTAAAATTCTTCTCAGTTTATAACTGATAGTGATTGACAGGGAAGAAATGGGATATAATGTGCCTACATTCAGTTCTACCCACCAATTTTTAATATGTATTTTGAGCCAAGTTTTAAGAATGTAGATGTTTTACAACTAAAAACAGCTGATAAACCATCCTTTTATCAACTATAAGAAAAGTTTCTGCCGGGCGCGGTGGCTCAAGCCTGTAATCCCAGCACTTTGGGAGGCCGAGACGGGCGGATCACGAGGTCAGGAGATCGAGATCATCCTGGCTAACACG
>NW_012121821.1:918895-925166 GCF_000951035.1 Colobus angolensis palliatus
GTAATCCTAGCACTTTGGGAAGCCGAGGCAGGCAGATTGCCTGAGCTCAGGGGTTCAAGACCAGCCTAGGCAACGTGGCAAAATGCTGTCTCTACCAAAAATACAAAAATTAGCCAGGCATGGTGGTGCACACCTGTAATCCCAGCTACTGGGGAGGCTGAGGCACGAGGAATCACGTGAATCTGGGAGGTGGAGGTTACAGTGAGCCAAGATCATGCCACTGCACTCCAGCCTGGGTTGACAGAGCGAGACTCTGTCTCAAAAAAAAAAAAAAAAAAAAGGATATGGAATTTTTGGGTCAGAGAGTATGCCAATTTAAATTGTGTTGGGTTTTACTAACTTGGTTGTTTTTTGTTTTTTTTTTTCCTGAGACAGAGTTTCTCTGTTGGCCAGCCTGGAGTCCAATGGCACAATCTCAGCTCACTTAACCTCCACCTCACGGGTTCAAGTGATTCTCCTGCCTCAGCCTCCCGAGTAGCTGGGATTACAGGCACCCACCACCACACCCAGCTAGTTTTTTGTATTTTTAGTGGAGATGGGGTTTCACCATGTTGGCCATGCTGATCTTGAACTCCTGACCTCAGGTGATCCACCCATCTCAGTCTACCAAAGTGCTGGGATTACAGGCATGAGCCACTGCACCCGGTCAATTTTGTTCTTTAAAAGGGTGTTTGTTATAGTCCTAAACAAACAAAACTTATGCATTTGGCAACACTGAATGCATAATGTCTTTTAAACGTTTGCCAATTTGTTTAGTAAAAACTGAGATCTTATTTTAATTTATATTTCTGTGGTTTATAGTGCTGTCAAACATCGTTTAATATGTTTGTTCAATTTCCATTTTGGGGGGAATTACTCGTTAATTTTTAAAAATATTTTTCTTGTTTATAGTAATTATCCAACTTTTTTATAGTATCCAGTTTACAGTTTCTTCACAGCTTTAGCTAAATCCTTTCAGGCTTAAAGATCACCAAGTAGAAGAGACTATAAAGATGTGCTTTTTTTTTTTTTTTTGAGACAGAGTCTCACTGTGTTGCCAGGCTGGAGTGCAGCGGTGCGATCTTGACTCACTGTAACCTCTGCCTCCCGAGTTCAAGCGATTCTCCTGCCTCAACCTCCCAAGTAGCTGGGACTACAGGCGCACGCCATCATGCTCAGCTGATTTTTGTATTTTTAGTAGAGACAGGGTTTCACCATGTTGGCCAGGATGGTCTCGATCTCTTGACCTCGTGATCCACCTGCCTCGGCCTCCCTAAGTGCTGGGACTATGGGTGTGAGCCACCGTGCCCGGCCAAAGATGTGCTTGTAACAGACTTTTATATTTAACCACTTATTCCTTGAGGAATAAAATCCCAACTTCCTAAACCACATTTAGTAAGTCAATTCCTCCTATGTTTTATTTGCAGATTTCTTGACAATATATGGGTGATATAACATGGCATAATCTTAACTTAAATGTTAAGTGCCAAAACTAGTAACGGAAGCCAGATTTTGTTCAGAGTATTACACTACTCTGTCTCCATGTGGATAACCCACTATCACTTCAAATTTTTTTTTGAATCTAAAATCATCTGTCCTAACTTAATTTTCCTTCTAATCTCCTTAATCCTGTTTGAAGGTACCACCTTTCTCCTATTCCCTTAAACATAAATTATTTTAGACACTTAATCTTCTTTATTCCCTCTCAACAAGTTTGGCTCCCATATTTCCCCTTGTCACCCTCATTCAGATTTCCTTTCCCTTTCATATGTGATGTATGGTAATAACCAACCTATTTTTTTCTTAACCCCAAGCTCTTCCCATCTGTCTTGGGTATTACAGCCAAAATCATCTTTCAGAATACTGATGTAATCATACGACTTATTTGGCTCAAAAGTTTCTAAACTCCTGTTACCTAAAAGTCAAGTCTAAATTTATACTCCATTCAAAGAGTATAATAGTCTGGTTCCAGCCTGTTCACCCAACTTTACTTCCCACTGCTCCCCAAGATAGCATTGTGTTCTCTAGCAAGGTATCATTTCTCAACTTCCGTTGGGTATGTCACACTCCCAACTCAGAAACCTTTTTTTTTTTTTTTTTTTTTTTTTTGAGACAAAGTCTTACTCTGTTACCCAGGCTAGAGTGTGGTGGCGTGATCCTGGCTCACTGCAACCTCTGCCTCCTGGGTTCAAGCAATTCTCCTGCCTCAGCCTCCTGAGTAACTGGGACTATAGGCAGGTGCCACCACACCCAGCTAATTTTTGTATTTTTAGTAGAGAAGGAGTTTTGCCATATAGGCCAGGCTGGTCTCAAACTGGTGACCTCAAGTGATCCTCCTGCCTTGGCCTCCCAAAGTGCTGGGATTGCAGGCATGAGCCACCGCGCCCTGCCCCAACTCTATCTTAGTTTATAAATCCTACCCCACCAGAAAGAAATTATCCAGTTCTTACTAACAGTTTCTTAATTACATCATTACGTCGGTTTTTGATGTATTTATGATAATACCATGCTGTTCCAGTAAGAAATAGAACAAATGGTAGTTGCTTAAACTCTTTAAAAATAAATAGCTATTTATTCCTCTGAAAAGTATTTTAAGGTTGGGGGCCTTTATACATAAATTCAACTTTTGAGATTACCTTTTTTCTTTTTGTGTGTGTTTTAGGTTTGGCTCTTTAACCATGGATGGTGGCCTTCGCAACGTTGACTGTCTTTAGCTTTCTAATAGAAGTTTGAGAAAAGTTTCTGTTTGCACAAGAAAATAACGCTTGGGCATTAAATGAATGCCTTTATAGATAGTCACTTGTTTCTACAATTCAGTATTTGATGTGGTCATGTAAATATGTACAATATTGTAAATACATAAGAAATATATAAATTTTTGGCTGCTGTGAAGATGTAATTTTATCTTTTAACATTTATAATTATATGAGGAAATTTGACCTCAGTGAGCACGAGAAGAAAGCCATGACCGACCAATGTGTTGACATACTGATCCTCTACTCTGAGTGGGGCTAAATAAGGCATTTTCTCTGACTGCCTACTGGAAATATTTTTAAGTGGAACCAAAATAGGCATCCTTACAAATCAGGAAGACTGAGTTGACACGTTTGTAAATGGTAGCACGGTGGCTACTGTGAGTGGGGAGCAGAACCGCACCACTGTTATACTGGGATAACAATTTTTTTGAGAAGGATAAAGTGGCATTATTTTATTTTACAAGGTGCCCAGATCCCAGTTATCCTTGTATCCATGTAATTTCAGATGAATTATTAAGCAGACATTTTAAAGTGAATTCATTATTAAAAACTACTCATTTTTTTCCTTTGGCCATAAATGTATAATTGTCATTAAAATTCTAAGGTCATTTCAACTGTTTTAAGCTGTATATTTCTTTACTTTAATTCTGCTTACTATTTCATGGAAAAAAATAAATTTCTCAATTTTACTGTAAAGTGTTCATGTGTTTCTATGTATTCAGTTTGTGAAGCAAAAGTTATCTTTTGAAAGTAATAATATAGATGGTAATCATAAACTACTCTCAGAATATTGGATGTAGGGACAATTTTATATCTCTTCTAAACCCACTAATTCTAAATTTAGTATAGAAGTTCTTTCATATACTTAGGGTATACAAATTGAAAAGAAACATTTTCTTTTTTTTTTATTTTCTATTTTTTGAGACAAGTCTCGCTCTGTAGCTCAGGCTGGAGTACAGTGGTGTGATCTCTGCTCACTGCAACCTCGGCCTCCGAGGTTCAAGCAGTTCTCCTGCCTCAGCCTGCCAAGTAGCTAGGATTACAACCACCACGCCTGGCTAATTTTTGTATTAGTAGAGATGAGGTATCACCATGTTGGTCAGGCTGGTCTCAAATTCCTGGCCTCAAGTAATCCGCCAGCCTCAGCCTCCCAAAGTGCTGAGATTAGAGGTGTGAGTCACCACGCCCAGCCAAAAAGGAATGTTTTCTCTGAAAAATCTACCCAGAGTTCTAGACCAAGGGATTGTGCTTAGCAAGAAAGTATTTCATCATTTCATCCAACAGGACTTTTCTTTCTTTTGGTTTTAGTTTCTGGCTTCTCAGACTGGTGAAGTGTGATTACATACAACCTGCGTATCATAAAAAGAACATATCCTAAAGAAAAATAAATTTGTGTACCAAGAACATCAGTAACCCTCAGTTTTAAGAAATGAGAAGATTAGAATTTTATGTGAGATTATAATGCATTATTGTAGTGGAGAATTTTAGGCATCATATGTACACATAACAAATAAATGTAAGGGTGAATGCCTTTATTTAAATAATACAGTTATCCACTGTCAGTTACCTGTTTAGTTTGAGAGTGTGTGGGGCAAGGAAGTATTTAATCCCGCTTTAATTTTCCATTTGACCATCTAATATGGGTGTCTTGTATAGTTTAAAAGCTTACATCACTGAATATTAGGTAAAATTTTACTCAAATTATGTGATTATTTGATATATTTGCCAATTTAGTTTTTATTTCAGCACCTCTAGCACGGAACACCAATAAACAGAACCTTTATGTGGAGATTGTATTTTTATTAATAGTATTGATAGGAATATATCTATTCCACAGTAGTATTTTTGAAGTTTGACTCTTATTCCCCCATTACAGTGACATGGAAGAGAAGCATTCTTGCTTTCAGGAGATATCTTGTGTTTTTATTAATAGTATTGATAGGAACATATCTATTCTATTTTTTAAGTTTGACTCTTTTGTTCCCCCATTACAGTGACATGGAAGAGAAGCATTCTTGCTTTCAGTATTTTACCCTCAAAAATGCATCCTCGTTCAAAACATTTATTTTTTCAAAACATTTTAAGCCTGTAATCCCAGCACTTTGGGAGGCCGAGGCGGGTGGATCACGAGGTCAGGAGATCGAGACCATCCTGGTTAACACGGTGAAACCCCGTCTCTACTAAAAATACAAAAAACTAGCCGGGCGAGGTGGTGGGCGCCTGTAGTCCCAGCTACTCGGAGGCTGAGGCGGGAGAATGGCGTGAACCCGGGAGGCGGAGCTTGCAGTGAGCGCGCCACTGCACTCCAGCCTGGGCGACACAGCGAGACTCCGTCTCAAAAAAAAAAAAAACAAAAAACATTTTAAATAAATGCATGGTGATACCAGTCTGCTAATTTTCAGTGACTATTTAAATGAAATTAGCTTTAAAATAAGTTGTATCTTCACTTTAGTAGCCCTTTTTAAATATTATATTTTGAAAAGATAGCAATTAATGGTATAAAAATAGTATATATAACAAATAGCAGACGGGTGTGATGGCTCATGCCTGTAATCTCAGCACTTTGGGAGGCTGAGGCAGGGATATCACTTGAGATCAGGAATTCTATACCAGGCTGGGCAACACAGCAAGAGCCCTGTCTCTACAAAAAAAAAAAAAAATGTTAATTAGCCAGGCATGCTGGTATGTGCCACAGTCCCAGCTACTCAGAGGCTGAGCTGTGAAGAATGCTTGAGTCAAGGAGTTCAAGGTTACAGCAAGCTATGATTGCCAGCCTGGGTGGCAGAGAGAGACCCTGTCTCAAAAAATTAAAATAGAAATGTTAGTAGTTAGAACTCTTAGCATAAAACAAGTTAAAGTACGGACAGCGGAAAAAATAAAAGTGAAATAAGTGAATATAAGGTATATGAAAAGAAGGGATAGCTTTGGCCAGGTGTGGTGGCTCATGCCTGTAATCCCAACACTTTGGGAGGCCGAGGCGGGCAGATTGCCTGAGGTCAGGAGTTCGAGACTAGGCTGGCCAACATGGTGAAACCCTGTTTCTACTAAAAATACAAAAATTAGCCGGGCATGGTGGCAGGTGTCTGTAATCCCAGCTATTCGGGAGGCTGAGGCAAGAGAAACGCTTGGACCCGGGAGGCGGAGGTTGCAGTGAGCCAAGATTGCGCCACTGCACTCCAACCTGGGCAACAAGAGTGAGACTTTGTCTCAAAAAAAAAAAAAGGATAGCTTCAAGTAAATAAACAGGAATGTAAGGTTAGGAAAGAAATGGGAAAAATAATCCCATTAAGTCTCCTAAAATTTGAGCTGCCAGCCAGGTGCAGTGGCTCATGCCTGTAATCTCAGCACTTTGGGAGGCTGAGGCAGGCCAATCACCTGAGATCAGGAGTTCGAGACCAGCCTGGCCAACATGGGGAAACACCATCTCTACTAAAAATAAAAAATTAGGCTGAGCATGGTGGCTCACGCCTGTAATCCCAGCACTTTGGGGTGCTGAGGCGGGTAGATCACAAGGTCAACAGATCAAGACCATCCTG
>NW_012121821.1:925539-930609 GCF_000951035.1 Colobus angolensis palliatus
TGAACCCGGGAGGTGGAGGTTGCAGTGAGCTGAGATCGCACCACTACACTCCAGTCTGGGCAACAGAGTGAGACACCATCTCAAAAAAAAAAAAAAAAAAAAATCCAGCTGCCATTATTTTGGAGGTTACCAAATTATTGGCTTATAGACCTGACTATACCATGTCAAAAAGAAATGCTTCTTAGATATTAAAAAAATCAACATTTCTTTACAAATGGTAGTGTCTTTATCAATAAATTATCCAGAAAAAAATTACAATAATCCTGAACTTTTTATGATTGTTTTGGTTTAGATTGTTTTTATTTCTTTGGTTTTTGTTTTTACAATAGTGTTTACCTTTTGTGGTGATCTGTATTAAAAGTAAGAGATAGATTGTTTAGAATTAAGAAAGGAACTATCAGTAGGAATAAGCACTCTCAACTGAAATGTCAACAATTTATTCCCTTTTCAGAATTACAGCCACCACCAGGGCTAGTCTTTTTTTTTTTTTGAGTTGGAGTTTCACTCTTGTTGCCCAGGCTGGAGTGCAATGGCGCAGTCTCGGTTCACTGCCACCCCCGCCTCCCAGGTTCAAGTGATTCTCCTGCCTCAGCCTCCCAAGTAACTGAGATTACAGGTGCCCACCACCATGCCTGGCGAATTTTTGTATTTTTATTAGAGATGGGGTTTCACCATGTTGGTCAAGCTTGTCTCAAACTCCTGACCTCAGGTTATCCGCCTGCCTCAGCCTCCCAAAGTGCTGGGATTACAGGTGTGAGCCACCACACCTGGCCAAGAGCTAGTCTTTTGTTTCTAATTTCACCTCACTCAGATGTGTTTTATACATTGTGCTTTGTCTTTGAGGAAGTGCTGCAGAAAATTTACAATCACTCAAACAAATTTTTGAAACTGGTAAGTGCTGGGGCAGACACAGTTGAAGGGAAAAACATTTAAAGCAATCTTAACAGTACTGTTTTAGCTGGATTCTCCACCCCACATCCCACTTTTAAGAAGACCTGAAAAACTCTTACACTGTTGTTTTAGTTGGACTTGCTCCCCACTTGTCACTTATAAGAAGAATCAAAGTCTAAATTCTTAAGAAATACTGAAAGTGGAATAGAAAACAAAAACATCTGATCTGGAAATAAAAACTGGCAATATAATAATATCCCTTGTTTCTCTTTAGAGAGTAAATCAGCTCCAAAGATTTGTTGTGACATATAAAAAGCAAGCATCAGGCTGTTTAAGCGACTTAGCTCCTAAATGAATATATGAATGTTTATTTCTTTTGACATAAACAGAAGGCACAAGGACCAACTGTTAGACATAGTCTCAGGAGTGGTGATGGGAACCTCAGTATGAGCTGCGTGGTAGACAGCTAGGCATTGATGTCTGCTGAAATGCTGAAAGGGATTCAATAATGTTAGAAGTTCTAGAGAATTGTTCAATAAATGGTTAAAGATCAAAATAGGACCCTGGGGGAGAATGTTGTTTTGCACCTTTTTTTTTTTTTAGATACGGTCTTGCTCTGTCACCCAGGCTGGAGTGCAGTGGTGCAATCATAGCTCACTACAGCTTCCTCTGGGTTCTAGCAGTCCTCCCACCTCAGCCTCCTGAGTAGCTGGGACTATAGGTGCATGCCACCACACCCAGCTTTTTTGTTTTTTTGTTTGTTTGTTTGTTTGTTTTTGTAGAGACAGCACTTTGTTGCCTAGGCTGGTCTTGAGCTCCTGGACTCAAGCAATCCTCCCATCGCAGCCTCCTAAAGTGCTGGGATTACAGGTGTGAGCCCCTGTGCCTGGCATTTTTACACATTTTTTGACTCATAAGAGCTAATTTTTTTTCTGGGATAAATTCCTGCCAAAGTTTAAAATAGGATTCTTTTTTCCAGTAAAAATGCACAAAACAAATGGGATCAAGGCTACGGCTTTAGGAGATTGCTTGCCCATCACCACTAAGTCCTGCAACTTACCACTGACAATTCTGTTGGAAGTTGAGTTAGTTAATACTGTTGTTTTTTTTTTTTTTTCACTCCTCTGTGAAAATAATTGTGTTCTTATGAACGAGGTCAGGAGGTCCATGCTTGAAAATTACCAAGTGTTGCATTAGATTAGAGCTTCTTTTAAGAAAGCTTAAAACTCTTTCTTTAGAAAGAACATCTATTAATACAGTTTCTAGTTATGAGGGCCAAGGCCTAAAGGACAAGCCAAAAGAATGACAGAGGAAGGGGATTTAGGGCTAACAGGTGGTCCCCAGACATATTGGCTGAAAGGCAGTTCACAGCTAAAGTGTCATATGTGGGTGTTACTATGCTCCTCATCCATGCTCTCTGTAGCGAGTCGTTCTGGAACACTCCTGGTTCTCGCTATGGCCATAAGAAGTGACTTTCATGAGACCTTCAGAAGAATAGCCCGGCTCTTTTACTGGTTCCCCAAATCACTGACCTGCTCAAAGAATCGGAAATCCAAGCTGCTCTGGAGCCAAGGTGGGGGTAAGTTACCTCAGGCTAATGCCTTATTTCAAATCCATTTTTTTCTGTTACATTTTTAAATGGAGCCTCCCTCTAGTGGGCAGGGAGGAGTGGGAAAGAAAAGTCTTGAAGCCTTTAAAAGGTATTTTCCCACTTGGTCATCTGGAGGGAAAATTGAGAGAAAATAAAGTTAAGCATTTTGAGGCTGAAGTATTAGAAGCCATGAACACTGTTACAATCCAATTGTATGCTCTTTAGGCATTTTGATTCCGAAAAGTTGACTAGAGAGAGATGGAGAATGTTTAGTATTTAAAAACAACAAAAACAGCTCTTATTCTCAGGGACTCTTAACTTGTCCTAGTACTAAAACATCTTAGAATAAACAGAACACAAAAAATAAGTCACAATGAGTTCCCTTCCTTTCCATAGGAAACTAAAAAGGTCAGTGGGCCTTAAATCTCTTTTATTTGCGTCAGTTTATGCATCACATTTTAGTCAGGTATTTATTGATGTGAGAATTTAAAGCACCTTATATTTGCTACCACATAAAGCCCTGCCTTTTCCGTCCAGTCCTGCCTGACTGGAATATGCAAGGGTCAGAGGAGAGGGGGTTAAAGGGAGTAGATGACCCCTCCAAGTCTGGTATCTGCAGGAGCCCAGCTTTCGCCTTCATACTCTGCAGCACTGGTTGTACTACTTACACTACTTAAGCCAATTCTCTCATTTCATAATGTTTCATCTTGCAACTGAATCAAAATTCTAATTGTTTCTTTCCCACCTATGTAGCTCAGCATTTTATGTAAGTGCTTAACAATTACATCAGTTGTATTATGTGTTTTATACATTATCACACATAATCTGATGATGTGCCAAATTATCCAGTGCCAGACCCTCCTTTGAAAACAGAAGTGAAGACTGGGCCCCGTGGCTCACGCCTGTAATCTCAGCACTTTGGGAGGCCAAGGCGGGTATATTACCTGAGGTGAGGAGTTCAAGACCAGCCTGGCCAACATGGTGAAAACCAGTCTGTACTAAAAATACAAAAAAATTAGCCGGGCATGGTGGCTGGTGCCTGTAATCCCAGCTACTCAGGAGACTGAGGCAGGAGAATCACTTGAACCTGCAGACGGAGCTTGCAGTGAGCGCAGATCGTGCCACTGCACTCCAGTCCCAGCGACAGAGCGAGACTCCGCCTCAAAAAAAAAAAAAAAAAAAAAAAGTTTCTTTCTTAAAAGGGTGTTGATTTAAGTATTGTATCATTGATAGTTTTGAAATCAAAATTTAAAGTTTTTATAAAGGACTTCTTAAAAGCTGTAACACTTGATGTCAGATCTGTAGTAAGTACTTTTGTTCTGTGATTAATGTGGGTTTTTTTCTTTTTTGGATGTTTTAGTTACAAGAAACTCTGCCTCAGAAAATGTTTGCCGCTTCCAGTGGAATCAAACATACCATGACCCCAATTTATCCAAGTTCTAACACATTAGTAGAAATGACTCTTGGGTAAGAAACTCATCATTTGGAAACTGTAGTGTTTCCATTTGCTTTCATTGCAGTTTGTGCTCTTGCTCTTACATTTTGAAATTTTTTATGTTTGTTGTAATACAATGTTTAATAAAGTTATTTATTGACTAGTTAAATTAAGAAAAGTGAAACGTAAACATCATTCTAAAACATTTGCATACTTTTTTTGAGCAAAAGTGCTTGTTTATTTTATATAGTATGAAGAAATTAAAGGAAGAGATGGAAGGGGTGGTTAAAGAACTTGCTGAAAATAACCACATTTTAGAAAGGTGAGTAATACAAAAATAATTATTGTGATTTTCTTTGCAATTGAGTTCATACACATCTGTACTTATATCTTCCCTGTGTCAATAGATTCAGCAGTGGTAAAGGGTCGGAAAGTCAGAACTCAGGTTTTTCTCTCTATGATTGCGTATTTGTGATGCCTTTTAATGGTTGATTAGTTCCATTTTATAGAAGCACTGGTTAATCGAATTACTTGCTTATTTGAATTGTAAAGATCAAACTCTATTTACATTATTTTTATAACTTAATTCATTGGAATCATAATTTTCAATTTGGTGAGTCAGAGTTGCTTGTTAAGATACCAGACCTCTGGTGCTGAGTAGCTTACAGAGTCCTCTGCACGCCTCCTTGCAGGTGAAAGCCATAGGTAAATGCAGTACTTTGAGGAGCTAGGTGTCTGCTTATTATCTGCAAAATCCTAATAGATAAGGCCAAAAGAGATTTGAAAACTTGAAGAGGCAGTAAAGCAATTTTTGGATGGCTGTTTTCCTTATCCTGATTCCTCAGAGAAATTAAGTCATATTTGGCTCTTTAATAGAACTCTTCCTTTTTCAAGCCTTTAGGTGCTCCTCTATGGGTTCTCAAACCCTTGTAATGCTAATAAAAATATTTCACATTTGGCCGGGCACGGTGGTTCACACCTGTAATCCTAGCACTTTGGGAAGCCGAGGCAGGCAGATTGCCTGAGCTCAGGGGTTCAAGACCAGCCTAGGCAACGTGGCAAAATGCTGTCTCTACCAAAAATACAAAAATTAGCCAGGCATGGTGGTGCACACCTGTAATCCCAGCTACTGGGGAGGCTGAGGCACGAGGAA
>NW_012121821.1:934344-971466 GCF_000951035.1 Colobus angolensis palliatus
AAAAAAAAAAAAAAATGCAATTCATTTAAAAAAGAAATAAGAAATGTATAAAATATAATGCCTAGGACATTTCAATCATCCATTTTTTCTTTAATTTTTTTTTCATTCTTTCTCACTGTCAAAATAGGGATAATATCAAGTCTCTGTTTATATGTACCATTCTTCAGATATGGATTAGCACAATTTGGGATGTTAGAGCCCCAAGAGAACTTAAGAAAAATCATCTTCACCAATTGTTTCATTTTAAAGATAAGCAAAAAGGCCGGGGGCGGTGGCTCAGGCCTGTAATCCCAGCACTTTGGGAGGCTGAGGTGGGTGGATCATTTGAGGTCAGGAGTTCGAGACCAGCCAGGCCAACATGGTAAAACCCCATCTCCACTAAAAATACAAAAATTAGCCGGGTGTGTTGGTGGGTGCCTATAAACCCAGCTACTTGGGAGGCTGAGCCAGAAGAATCACTTGAGCCCGGGAGGTGGAGGTTGCAGTGAGCTGAGATGGCACCACTGCACCCCAGCCTGGGCAACAGACCAAGACTCAGTCGCAAAAAATAAAAATAAGATGAGCAAACTGCCTCCAGAAGGTTAGATACCTTAAGCTCCCAAAACTATTACATAGGCACAACCAGAGCTTTATCCCAGATTATCTAATTCTTGGTCTGCTGCTCTTTTTATCACACCACAGAGCAATGGTGAGTAAGTAACAGAATGTGAACATACGAGTCCTCACTGAATATTTTACTTATAGCTTTCATCAGTAGAAAATCTATACCCAGAAAGTTTATCTATTTTTCCAAAGTAAAGCTTGTTGGTTTTCTTATTACTGTGGAGATTGATAGCCTGATTCCAACAATCTTTTCACTTATATACAATATTATGAAAGAAAGTTTTTTTGTTGAGGCCAAGCGCAGTGGCTCATGCCTGTGATCCTAGAACTTTGTGAGGTCGAGGCAGGCAGATGACTTGAGGTCAGGAGTTTAAGACCAGCCCGGCCACCATGGTAAAACCCCATCTCTACTAAAAATACAAAAATTAGCCAGGCATGGTGGCAGCCACCTGTAATCCCAGCTACTCGGGAGACTGAGGCAGAAGAATTGCTTGAACCTGGGAGGCGGAGGTTGCAGTGAGCTGAGATTGCACCACTAGACTGCATGCAGCCTGGGCAACAGAGTGAAACTCCGTCTCAAAAAAAAAATTCTGTTGAAATATTACTCTATCATAATGGGATTATTTAAATATATGTTTTATAGGATTATATCCCCTCAAGAGCAAGAACTATCCTTTCTTCTATCTCCAGTGTTTAACATAGTGTTTTGTATGTGGGCAGTCAATAACTATTTACTTTACTGAATTGACTTATGAATACAGCCCTATGGAATTTTGAGTTAAAAAAGAATGAATTTATTCTTAGAAATCTGCTCATCCCTGGGGATCCTTGCTCCACCCTTCTGTGTAGATTAATGGATTGTGGCAACCATCAACATCAGATTGTCTCTTTAGGATTAAACTCTCTGTCACTCATCAATATCCTAGAGTCATCTAAAGGTTGACAGAAATATGTCAAAGTTTCCTTAAGTACCTTCATCCCGATCAACCCCACTTGAAAACATAAATGGTCTCAGGGCAAAACCGGTGCATGATATTTTAATACTAATTAAGTGAAGGCTCCCAAATGGCTTTACTCCCTGTAACAGCATGATTCAGCTGACTCTCCCTGCAGCTCTCTTTTGTCTACCCCTAGAAGACAGTAAGTTACACCAAGGCATGATTTAGGAAGAAATATAGAAGAAAAGTCGTAAATCTGAATTTGGTACATATTTTACACACCGTGGTAATCTATGATCTTGAAGGAGGAGAACGGGGAGGGGTGTATGAGAAAAGCCCACATTCCATGGCCTGGAGCCATTTCTAATCTAGTTGAAGAACCCAAACTATATATAAAAAACAGAGTTCACGAGCATTGTAGGCTGCTGGGAAGATCAAGGGATTTCAGAGTCAGACCTGGCTACTGAGAGCTGTGCTACTTTGAGAGCTTGTGGAACTTCAGAGTCAGACCTGGTGTGCTACTGAGAGCTGTGTGACTTTGAGCAAGTCACTTAGATCTCTCTGATGTGGGCTTTCTTGTCTGTAAAATGTGCAGATTGGACTTGATCTTAAAGGTTCCTTCCAGTTTCATAAATGCTGTGAAACCAAGACACAGTAATACAAAGCAGCAGCAGAGTTGCTGAAGAGCAGCATGGAGGAAAGTTTCTTGATGTCAGATAGTATACCACCATGTCATTCATCTGCAGAAACAGGACTGGCATTGCTCATTGTCGTAATATCTGAGACCTTATGTTAAACCCTGCTAAGGAGTTTACATACCAAATGCATACATGCTCTTTTTAAAAAACAAATATGAGATCTGGTGAAACCCTGTCTCTACTAAAAATACAAAAATTAGCCAGACGTGGTGGCATGCACCTGTAATCCCAGCTACCCCGGAGGCCGCAGCAGGAGAATCACTGGAATCCAAGAGGTGGAGGCTGCAGTGAGTCGAGACCGCGCCACTGTACTCCAGCCTGGGCAATAGAGCAAGATTCTGTCTCAAAAACAAAACAAAACAAAACAAATTTGAGATCTAGACTCTCCATATATAGGATAAGCCCTAAATTTTAGGCTCCTGCTTACGGAAACTGGCCTCCTTTTCTGTGTAACCTGCTCCAGGGCACTTTGGGGTTCCCAGCAGTCATCCTGGTCATTTAATTTCTGTGGCAAGGACATCACTTTCACAGCCTAGCTCTTCATTTCTTTTCCAAATCATTACTAATGCCCAATCAAACATTGTTTCCAGGACACCCCCTTGAAGACAAAAGCCTATCCTATTAATTTATTTTTTTAAATATTTTTTCAGCTCCTTTTCATCATGACTTATAAGACAAACAAACTCTCAGGATGGTCAGAAAATCAGAGCTAGAAGACCTAGCTGTTTTCCGACAGTCTCTTTAACGATCTTCTCTGGTTCTCCCTTTCACCCCTTCCTGCCCCATGTTTTAGCAGTTACTGAGGTTGCATGACCGAATGAACGTCTACTGCTTCTTGTAAGGAGGCAGATGTAAGCACATCTGGTCAACACAGAAACCCACCTCTCACCACAGGGAAGAAGAGAACGGAGGGGGCTGCTTACTAGACAGCGCCCCATTTGTCTCCAGCATTGTATGGCTTTCTCAAGGACACTAACGTAGATCAGAAGCCCTGAGAGAGAACTGCCGTGGAAGAACTGGCAGAGGAACACTCTAGCATGGATACTCTGGTGTCTTGTCTGTTGGAGGGTAGGATGTAACCTCCTGGTAGAATGTATTCTCTGTGCATCAGTGGGGCAATAGAAAGGCTAATGGACAAGATGACATCACAAAATCTGTTCTATATTTAGTGGCCTGTAAAAGCAAATGATCAGCCGGGCACAGTGGCGCATGCCTTTAGTCCTCACTAACCAGGAGGCAGAAGGGTCACTTGAGGCCAGAAGTTCAAGTCCAGCCTGAGCAACACGGTGAGGGCCCCATCTCTGGAAAAAAAAGGCAAATTGTCTCTAAGTGAGAGGGAGCCAGCTTGAAACAAATATGGAACTATCACTGTAAAAGCCTATTTATTTTTCCTCTGCAAGGAAAGAGGAGAAAGTTTAGATGCAGGAAAAATATTTTCATGCACAGAGTTCTTACCAATGGTTTAACGATAACTCAGACCCTTGACAATATTATCAAGCCATTGTAATACAAAAAAAAAAAAAAAAATCAATACTTATTAGCTCCTGAAACACAAAGCAAAGAATGGAGAGGGGTCTCCTACACTAAATAAAATTCTCTCTGCTTAAGGCAATCGAGCCCCTTTTATTCTGAGGCACTGCTCTAATGAGCAATCTTACTCATACCAGTGTTCCTCAAACTACAGTCACTACAACTTTAAATCGTCCTCAATAAAGTTATATCAGGAGGTAGCATAAGTTTTTTGGAAGACAATAACAATCCCACGAAAAACTGGCTGATGATTGGTCAAAAATAAAGACATTGCTTCTGAGGGTTTCTGCCCTCATCCATAATGTGAAGCTGTCCCGACTGCTGACCCAAGAACCAGCAGTCTCCCAGAAGGTGAAATGTACAAACAGAAGCCCTCCCGAAGCAAATTGTACAAGCACAGATGGGGCTGAGAAATGTTCTCAGAGACAAACAACATATAACACATTGCACAAGCAGCTAAAAGACAGGAGAGATGTTAAAAGCCAGATTTCAGGCTGGGTGTGGTGTCTCACGCCTGTAATCTCAGCACTTTGGGAGACTGAGGCGGGCGAATCACCTGAGGCCAGGGGTTCGAGACCAGCCTGGCCAACATGGCGAAATCCTGTCTCTACTAAAAATACAAAAAAAAATTAGCCGGGCGTAGTGGCGGGCGCCTCTAGTCCCAGCTACTCGGGAGGCTGAGGCAGGAGAATGGCGTGAACCCGGGAGGCGGAGCTTGCAGTGAGCTGAGATCACGCCACTGCACTCCAGCATGGGCAACATCTCAAAAAAAAAAAAAAAAAAAAGCCAGATTTCACCAGAAGATAGCAAAGTCTGATTAGAACTCCCAGATCTCAGGAGATATATAATACCCTAACAGTGAAGGGCCAAAGGAGATTGTGATCACGTCCAGATTCAATACAAAACCTAGGCAGCTGGAGACAGAGAGGCCTTGGGCAGGTGAGACTTAAGGGGTCTCAGATACACACATTATTACTGAGGCAAGGCTCCCCTCCCAGTTGCTGCAGCAAGGCTCAAATCTCAAGAACCTCCAAATTGTTCTAGTCCAATCAGCCTAAGCCCCCTGGAGACAAACCTGTAGACCATGCAACCATGGAGAGACCTCAAACCAGAGGAACCGTGCGGTATCTCATCAAAGGAAATTACAGAGCTATTCTAGGATTTGGAAGAAGGGTGGAATTTACGGTTTGTTTGTTTGTTTGTTTGTTTGTTTTGAGAGGGAGTCTCACTCTGTTACCCAGGCGGAGTGCAATGGCAGGATCTCGGCTCACCACAACCTCCGCCTCCCGGGTTCAAGCAATTCTCCTGCCTCTCCCTCCTGAGTAGCTGGGATTTCAGGAGCATGCCACCACGCCCAGCTAATTTTTTTTGTTTGTTTGTTTGTTTTGTTTTTTGTTTTTTGTTTTTGTTTTTTTGAGATGGAGTCTCGCTCTGTCGCCCAGGCTGGAGTGCAGTGGCCGGATCTCAGCTCACTGCAAGCTCCGCCTCCCGGGTTCAAGCAATTCTCCTGCCTCTCCCTCCTGAGTAGCTGGGATTTCAGGAGCATGCCACCACGCCCAGCTAATTTTTTTTGTTTGTTTGTTTGTTTTGTTTTTTGTTTTTTGTTTTTGTTTTTTTGAGATGGAGTCTCGCTCTGTCGCCCAGGCTGGAGTGCAGTGGCCGGATCTCAGCTCACTGCAAGCTCCGCCTCCTGGGTTCAGGCAATTCTGCCTCAGCCTCCCAAAGTATTGGGATTACAGGCGTGAGCCACAGCGCCCAGCCTCTATTTTTTTTCTTTTTTCTTTTTTCTTTTTCTTTCTTTCTTTTTTTTTTTTTGAGACGGAGTCTTGCTCTGTAGCCCAGGCTGGAGTGCAGTGGCATGATCTTGGCTCACTCCGCCTCCCAGGTTCAAGCAATTCTCCTGCCTTAGCCGCCCGAGTCGCTGGAACTACAGGCACGTGCCACTACACCCAGCTAATTTTCGTATTTTTAGTAGAGACAGGGTTTCACCATGTTGGCCAGGATGGTCCTGATCTCTTGACCTCCTAATCTGCCCACCTCAGCCTCCCAAAGTGCTGGGATTACAGGTGTGAGCCACCGTGCCCGGCCAGAATTTAGGTTAAATTTAAATGAAGTAGTGTTTCCATAGGTGCAAAGCAGGGCTGTGTGGGAAGGGGTCAACATCAGGTCTGGACTGCAGAGGGGGATCCAGGCTCCTGTTTCCTTAGAAATCACACAAAATTCGTATCTGAAGTTCTGCACCTGGCTTGGAAATCGAGGCTGCCTTTTTTGTGTCAGTGTGACTTAGATCCTCCAGGCAAGAGTGGGATGTTTCACTACTGCTGATGTTTATTTCAATTAGCAAAGTTTCTCACAGTGCATGGCTTTAGGGATTTCTTAGGGGATCATTGTGACACTTTATAGCTGCCGTGTGTCCCTGAGAGAAAGAAACATTAGCATTATCTGTCTCTATCTTCGCGATCTGATGAACAGTAGGAAAGAGTTGAACTTTCTCTGTCCAAACTAATTTGTACTACCTTGTTAGTTATTGTTGTATTTTTTAAAATTTTTGTTTTCTTTATCTCTAATTCTTTCCACGTTTGCCAATAGCTTCCCAATACAATTTTTCATATAATAAAACATTTTATTTATTTTATTTATTTATTTATTTTTTAATTTTTTCTTTGAGATGAAGTCTTTCTGTGTCACCCACGGTAGAGTGCAATGCTGCAATCTCTGCTCACTGTAACCTCCGCCTCCTGGATTCAAGCGATTCTCCTGCCTCAGCCTCCCGAGTAGCTGAGATTGTAGGTGTCCACCACCACACCTGGCTAATTTTGCTATTTTTAGTAGAGTCAGGGTTTCACCATGTTGGCCAGGCTGATCTTGAACTCCTGACCTCAGGTATCAACCTGCCTCCGCCTCCCAAAGTGCTGGGATTACAGGCGTGAGCCACCATGCCTGGCCTAATTAAACATTTTAGATAGCTAAGCACTTCTACACCCCCACCTCCACCCCAGATCCCTCTTTTTTCCTTGATTCCCTCCTTTCTCTTGTTCCAATGTGTACAGTTTGTTTTCCAGGCCTAGTTGGGCCTTTATCCTGGGAATTCCCTTTACCTCTTTCTTGAGTTAGATCATTTACTTCTCAAGTCCTGCTCCTTCTTCATTCTTTGTTTAATCCTTCACTGTAGTGTGGAACATCCAGTAGCTTTCTGTAAAATGGGTATGTGAAAGGCATTTCATGTCTGATATTCAGAAATTTCCCTATAAAGTGCTTTGGAGTGAGCTTTTAAATTTATTTATTTGTTTGTTTGTTTAAGGATGGGGGACTCGTTATGTTGCCCAGGCAGGTCATGAACTCCTGGGCTTAAGCAGTCCTCCCACTTTAGCCCCCTGAGTAGCTGGGATTACAAGCATGAGCCACCGCACCTGGCTTAAAAAGTATTTATTTAACCAGACACTCCTTAGGCCCTTTTAAGCTAGAAACACATGTCTTTCAGTTATGGGAAATTTTCTTGCATTATTAATTATCTTCAACGTCCATTTCAGTAGTGCATATATGGTTCAGTATTAGGAAGCTATTAATGTAATTCACCATATCAATGGATTTAAAAGATGGAAAAAGTCTATGATATTTTCAATATATGTTGTAAAGGCATATAATAAAATTTGCCATGTATTTCTGAGTTTTTTAAATCTTAGTAAAATAGAAATGGATGGAAATAGATTTTCTTGACATGATTTTTATATATCCCACAAACTAAAACCCAACATCAATGTCTAATATATTGCCATTAAAGTGAGGAATAAGCAAGAATTTCCACTATTACCACTAATACGTAATATTGTTCTAAACATACCATAAGATGCAAAAACCCAGTGGGATGGAATGTGACTGAAAATTTTTGGAAAGGAAAAGATACCACTGGCATTATTTACTCCCAACATGATTATATATCAGGAAAATTCAAAAAAAAGTAATTAACTGAAAATAAGGAATCCTGGCCGGGTGCGGTGGCTCACACCTGTAATCCTAACACTTTGGGAGGCCAAGGCGGTTGGATCCCCTGAGGTCAGGAGTTCGAGACCAGCCTGACCAACATGGTGAAACCCCGTCTCCACTTAAAAGACAAAATTAGCAGGGCATGATGGTGCATGCCTGTAATCCCAGCTACTCAGAAGGCTGAGGCAGGAGAATCGCTTGAACCTGGGAGGCGGAGGTTGCAATGAGTTGAGATCACACCATTGCACTCCAGCCTGGGTGAGAGAGCGAAAATCCATCTCAAAAAAAAGAAAGAAAAGAAGGAATCCTATAAGGTATCTATTTGTAAAACTAGTATACCAAAACTAATAGTTTTTCTTTATAAAAATAATAACCAAGAATAACAAAAAAAAATTTGTAATATCAGTGAAGTAACAAAATACCTAAAAAATAAACCTAACAAGACGTGTATAAGGCCTATCAGAGAAATACTTAAAAAGTCATCTTAGGAACATAAAATACGATATACATGGAAAGGTATCCTTTGTTCTTAATGAAAGGATTCAATATTGTATTGATATTAATTCTCCCCCCCCCATTAAGCTATAATCTTGATGTGGTCACAAAATTCAAAAAATATTTTGGGGGAAACAAAATAAAATGTTCTAAATTTCATCTGGAAGAATAAACATGGAAGAATATGAAAGAAGATACTAACCCTACCAGATATCAAAATATATTACAAAGCTGCTAAAAAGAATGAAATAGACCTGGACTTACTAATGTATTGCTATGGAAGGATAAGAGAGAGAACAGGTTGCAGGGCAAGATGTAAGTATATGCCACTTGCACACAGAAAAGTAAGTATACTGTACATACATACACACATATACACTTTTTTTTTTTTGACACACAGTCTTGCTCTGTCACCTGGGCTGGGGTACAGTAGCACAATCATGGCCCACTGCAGCCTCAACCTCCTGGGCTCAAGCGATCCTCCCACCTCAGCCTCCCTAGTAGCTAGGACTACAGGCACACATCACCATGCCCAGCTAATTTTTGTACTTTTTGTGGAGACGGAGTCTCGCTATGTTGCCCAGGCTGGTCTTGAACTCCTGGGCTCAAGTGATCCTCCTGCTTTGGCCCCCAAAGTGCTGGGATTACAGGCATGAACCACTGCGTCCAGCTGCACACTCACTTTAAATAGTTATAAAGTTCACATCAGACTTCTAGACATTGTTTACTCTGGGAAGTGGGGTTGAAGTTGGGACAGGGAAAAATGGGGAAACTCCCTTTTACTCTCTATTATTTTTATGACTTTACTTAAAAGACTAGGCAATCATAACTCAATAAAGTGTTTTTAAAATAAAAAATAATTAAAAAGATAAAATTAAAAAATCATCCAAAGTCAATGAGAACAAAAAACAAAGAAGGAAGCAAAATCTTTTGCAGGATGAATTTCAATTCATCACATTCTATGGTTGGCAGAACACTCACTGCTCTTTCATATACTCCATCTGTTAGTCCATTCTTTGCATTGCTATAAAGAAAATACCTGAGGCTGGGTGATTTTTAAAGAAAAAAGGGCTCTATGGGCCCATGGTTCTGCAGACTGTATAGGAAGCATGGTGCTGACGTCTGCTCCTGGTGAAGGCCAGGAAGCTTCCAGTCATGGTGGAAGGCAAAGAAGAGGCCAGTGTATCACATGGCAAGAGGCAGCAAGAGAGAAGGAAGTTCCAAGCTCTCTTAAACAACCAGGTCTCACATGAAGAGTGAGAACTCATTACTGCAAGGATGGCACCAAGCCAGCATGAGGGATCCATCCCCACACTGGGGATTACATTTCAACGTGAGATTTGAAGGGGACAAACATGCAAGCCATATTACCATCATAAAGGATCTTGCGGCCAGGTGAGTCTGAGAAGCAATGTGTACTTGATTTCCTCCTCCTCGGAGACACCCAACATAAATTAGCACATGTATGTTGTTCTGCAGTTAAAAAAAAAATGTTTAACTTTGTTGAACCATTGTTTCCAGACTTATTCGAATGTAATTTTGGCCTGCTCTTGTTGTCTCTGTCTCATTTGTATACCTCCTAAACACGAAGGACATATTCAAAGAGAGATACGGTCCGAAGGGAGAGGACCCTGAAAGATAACAGACACCACAGTGTGATGGGGATACCTTTATTACCAGACATATAATCAAGGGGGAACACATTTTGGGAAATACTGGCAGGTTCATTACTTTTATTCTGTGACTAGAAGCTCAAAACTCCAAGAAGTCACATGATTGATTGTGCATGGGCATATGATTTGAAGTTCTTTCTCCCACCTCCCTCATATTTTTTTCAAAAATATATTAGCTCTGGGCTGGTGTGGTGGCTCATACCTCTAATCCCAGCACTTTGGGAGGCTGAGGCGGGAGGATAGCTTGAGTCCAGAAGTTCAAGACCAGCCTAGGGTACATGGAGAGGCCCCATCTCTACTAAAAATAGAAAAGTTAGCTGGGCATGGTGGTGCACACCTGTGATCCCAGCCACTTGGGAGACTGAGGCACAAGAATCACTTGAGCACGGTGAGTGGTGGTTGCAGTGAACCAAGATCATGCCCCTGCACTCCAGCCTGGGTGACAGAGCAAGACCCTGTCTCATATATATATATGTGTGTGTGTGTGTGTGTGTGTGTGTGTATGTATATATCTGTGTGTGTGTATATATGTATATATGTGTGTATATATGTATATATATGTGTGTGTATATATATGTGTGTGTGTGTGTATATATATATATATATATATACACTCTTAGGATGATAGAAATCAGATCAGAGGTTGCCTGGACAGAGGAGAGGACAGACTGGGAAGGGCCATCCTGAGGGTCGATATGTCATTACTTTACATTTTATTGGGATGTGATTTACCTGTGCATCAAAATTGACCCAACTGGAAATCTGTGCATTTTATTGTATGTAAATTCTACCTCAAGGAAATGAATCTAAGTGAATATATATATATACATACATTTACTTGTCCCAACCTGAAGTTGGGACAGGGAAAAATGGGGAAACTTCCTTTTACTCCCTATTCTTTTTATGACTATACTTAAAATATTAATTATCTAGGGAATCATATCTCAGTAAAGTGTTTATAAGCACATATATATATGTGTGTGTATATGTGTATATATTTTTATATATAAGCTCTGAAGACATTTAAGACACAGATTAGCATTGTGGCTAAAAGCAGAGGCTCTAGAACAAAACTCCCTAGGTCCGTAATCCCACTCCCTGCTTGTACCTGACTTTGTTCAAGTTCCTCACCCTCTCTGTCAAATGGGGATAATAACGGTACTACTGTTGCAGGCCTCCTTCGTGAAGGTTAAGTGGGTTGATAGAGATCATGCATTTAGATTGAAACCTGGCACACAATAACTACTCAGTAGATGTTAGCCTCTAAATCTAGCCATAATGGTGCATTAAAGACAGTTGCTCATTTCTGACTTCTTTTTTTTTTTTTTTTTTGAGATGGAGTCTCGCTCTGTTGCCCAGGCTGGAGTGCAGTGGTGCAATCTCAGCTCACTGCAAGCTCCACCTCCCAGGTTCACGCCATTCTCCTGCCTCAGCCTCCTGAGTAGCTGGGACTACAGGCGCTCGCCACCGTGCCTGGCTAATTTTTGTATTTTTAGTAGAAATGAGGTTTCATTATGTTGGCCAGGCTGGTCTCAAACTCCTGACCTCATGATCTGCCCACCTTGGCCTCCCAAAGTGCTGGGATTACAGGTGTGAGCCACCGCGCCCAGCTAATTTCTGATTTTTTAAAGCAAATATATATATGTATGTGCGTGTGTGTGTGTATGTGTGTGCATATGTGTGTGTATACACACGTAGATATACACACACACATGCATATATATATGCACATATATGTTGTAGGTTCCCAGACTGGAAACCTAGAAATATGTGTTAAATATGAATTTGGTGTTTCAGTTCTTTGGATTTCTGTTACTATTCCTGCTAGCTAAAAAAAAAAGTATTGAGGTCATAATGGAAAGAAGGACACTGGAAAAAAAAGAGAAGGACCAAAAAACCAAGATGACTGATTAAAATTAGAGGTATTGCTACAGCCCCTGGGGAGTCTACATTAAAGTCTTAAAATAGATGGACTTTGAACATCTATGAGCCCAAAGGAGCTAGAGATGACCTTTCTTTAGAATACGTGAAACTGGTGCCCAGTGGCTAAACAGCGTCCCGAAGGGCTCCAGATGTAGCCTTCTGATGAAAGAGATCTATAGACAGAGAAGGTGATTGGACTAAGCCAATTTATGGCACTGAGCTGGAAACGGTTGCGGGGTCATCTGTAGAAGGGTGTGGGGACTGGGCCACCTCAACCAGTGCACAAGCTCCCTGTTATGGTCTGAAAGAGTGCAGAGACTTGTGACCCCACCTCACCCAGACCTGGCCCCAGTGCCGCTCCCCCAGCTGACCCACCCAAGCAATGCCTCTGATGTTTGGGACATCAGAGCCCTTCCCTGTAGTGATGCTCGATTGTGCCCCTGTAGCAGGTGTGCTCCTAAAGTGGACAGGTAAGTGATAATCTTTGATGGAGAAATCCATCCCCACTCCTTGGGCAGTGGCAGGAGAAAGAGGCCCAAAGTCCCTCCTGTGAGGCTGAGATTAGGATCCCAATGTTAGAGTTTCTGTTCTTTCATCCTCTCCTGCTCTGGACCACATCCCTTCATGAATATGTCCTTGGTGTCAGGGACACCAAAAAGACATCAACTCTAAAAGTAGGTAAATCTCCCTGGGCCAAAACTAAAGTCTGAGAAGTCTGTCTTTTAATTTTGAAAGTCCTCACTGGATAACCTGATGCTGAAAACGACACATGGGCTGTATCACCTATGCACCAGGAAAAGAATCATTTCCACAGGTATCAGGATTGTGGGTAATGTTTCCCTTCTTCCATGCATCTATGTCGCTGTTTTCCAAAGCTCCATCGTGCCTGTCACTGCCGTTTATTGGATGGCTGCTCTGTGTCTGTATTCTACACTGAAACATTGTGTTAGTATTCCCCAACCCTCTTTATTTTGACCAAAGGAGAGATTTCAGGAGCTCAAAGAGGGTAAATAATTTGCCCAGGTCACACAGCTTTAAAGAGGCATAGTCAGAAGAAGTAAATTTTAGTTTCAGCAATGCCTGAGTCTGAGCTCTCCTCCCACCTTCAGAACCCTCTGGGGTCTCTTCTCCCAAATGCTGGGAACACAGCCCTTCTGCTGGCTTGGTTGATTCATCTCAATTGGAAAAGGGAGTCTGTGAAATTATACAACGCTCAACTTGTGAAGCTTCAAATTTTCAGTTTCACACTTGAAGTTCTTTAGGCACGGTTAACTTTTTTGGAACACCATGAGGCATGAAAGCAGATGCCTTTGGAAATGAACTGTTTTCTATGACATGGTTTTCCAGACAGATCTGGGAAGCTCAGTCAAAGGAAAATGAACATCTTTGAAAATACCAAAAAAGTCTATGTTACAGGGTAGATCTTCTCCGGGCTCAAAACTATTCACTTATTTCTTTTTTTGAGGGCATATAAAATAAAAAACAGAAATTGCAACCGAACTTCTGTTCTCCAGATGTCAAATCTATTATTTTCCTCCCAGCTCCTGCTGGGGGGATGTGGGGAAAAATCGGCAGGGACCCCTTTTCACTGTCCTTTAGACATGCTAGGGCATGCCCAGTGCTGATGATGAAATATGTGCTTAAAAACGTTTAACCCTTTGTCCCATCCTCTCTCCTCCTCCCACTCAGCCCAGCACCTGCACGAAAGAGCACAAATGCTACCCACACATAAACACGAGCACCTACCAAGTCTCTTATCAAAAGCCATTTTAGGATTGCAGCTATCAGATTGTTTGAATGATGTGCCTTCTTAGATTTTTTTACTGAGATGATTGAGAGTTGATTCATAATAAGGACTGTGAAACTTGGGTGCCAGGAGTCTCAAAGCAAGAAATTTAAAAACTGGAAGTCTCACCCACCTAAATTATCCTTTTAGCTATTGTCATAGCCATTCAGCTACTTGGTTTCAGCTAGAGAGGCTGGAAGGACAGAAATTTATCTGTCCCCGTAGGGGGCTAAGATGCAACAAAACACATATAGAACTAATACCATCAGGCTCCCGGGGGAAAGGTGGGGAAAAGTGTATCTTCATTTCCATTCCTCTCCCACTCCTCCGGGCTGCTGGGACCCTTTGGAAATCCAGAAAAAGAGTGTCGCTTCTCGACCAACTACATCCCCCAAGCCCAAATCATCAGGCACAGGGCCGGAGGGGTAGGGAAGAGTGCTGACTTGTGTTAGGGCAAAAGAAGATGCCCATATTTTTTTTAAAAAACTGCCGCCCTGTTCTTTTTCTGGAATGCTTTCTCTGTTGATTTGCTTGAAAAAATAAGCTTCTGGCCAGGCACAGTGGCTTACGCCCGTAATCCTAACACTTTGGGAGATGGAGGCAAGCAGATCACCTGAGGTCAGGAGTTCAAGACCAGCCTGGCCAACATGACGAAACCCTGTCTCTACGAAAAATACAAAATTTAGCCAGGCATGGTGGTGGGTACCTGTAATCCCACCTACTTGGGAGGCTGACACAGGAGAATCTCTTGAACCCAGGAGGCAGAGGTTGCAGTGAGCCGAGATCATGCCACTGCACTCCAGCCTGGGCCACAGAGCAAGTAAAATAAAATAAAAAAGAAACAATAAGCTTCTTTGTACAGGCATTGCTTTGTGGATAAAGATGTCACCTGAAATTCCAAAAAGCTCTCTCCTTACCCGCCAAGGTCCAGCAGCCTTCAGTGGGAGCTCTCTGTGAAGACCAGCTCCTGAATTTGCATATGATCCAGAGTCGTTTGTAGGCTAAGACCAGAAACCAGGACTCTTTAAACCCTTTGTCCTACCCTCCCTCCTCCTGTAACTGGAGGAAAGGGGCAAAAAATGCAGGAGAAACAAATGTTTTCAATTTTTTTTCTTTGAGACAGAGTCTTGCTATGCTGCCCAGGCTGGGGTGCAGTGGCTATTCACAGGGGTGATCGCAGTGCCCTGCGGCCTCAAAGTTCTGGGCTCAAGCAATCCTCCCACCTCAGCTTCCCGAGTAGCTGGGATTACAAGAACACGCCACTGCACCCACTACGGGACAAATGTTTTCAATAAAGAGGACTTCATCACCTCTGTTTGATCTCCTGCCCCACAGCCCAGTTCCTGAGCTCATCAGGGTGACTAATTCAGGGAGGAACGGGAAAGCTGCTGGTAGAGAGAAGGCTCCCAAATACCACCCAGATTGCTATCACCACTTGCTAGCTGTACTTGCTCTTTTTTTTTTTTTTTTGAGAAAGAATATTGCTCTATTGCCCAGGCTGGAGTGCAGTGGCACAATCTTGGCTCACTGCAGCCTCCTCCTCCTGGGTTCAAGTGATTCTTCTGCCTCAGCCTCCCAAGTAGCTGGGACTACTTGTGCCACCACGCCTGGCAATTTTTTTTTTTTTTTTTTTGTAGAATCAGTGTTTCACCATGTTGGCCAGGCTGATCTCGAACTCCTGATCTCAAGTGATCCACCCGTTTTGGCCTCCCAAAATGCTAGGATTACAGGCATGAGCCACCATGCCCAGCCTGTACTTGCTCTTAATCATCCCTCTTCCCTCTGTCCTCCAAGCTTCTCCAGAGTGGTGTTTCTAAAGTTCAAGTGTGCTCACATCATTCCCAAGTCACATTGTTTTGTGGCTCCCTACTGCCTACAGCTCTGGCTCTCAGCTGTTGTTCTACCTCCACAACATTCTCACGTACAACACACCCCTAGAAGAAGACCTCTTATACTCAGTGATGTCAAGGTGCCCGGGTCTAAAAAGGGGCCCACCTTCCAGTTGAGAACCACTGACTTTTAATGTGCAAACTCCTTTGCATAGATTCAAGGTCCATGCCAGTCCGGCCCACATGGCCATTTCATCACATCCTCTGCAGCAACCGCATGAGCATCCGTATCATGCTTGGAACCAAGGACAGCAAACTCTTATGCTTGTAGGAATCCCAGCATAACTTAAATGAATAAAAGGAGTTGAGTAAAAGAAAAATCTGAAATAGTGAGAACTATTGCAAGCTGAAGAGTTCGTGTTCCAGCTTCATCCTCTTTATCCAGTTGTTAGGCATCAGGTCTGTCTTAGAGTTGTGAAAATATTTTATTTCATTTGCTCATCAAACTTGCTCTACACGTCTTTGAATATATTTGTAGTGGCCAGACACAGTGGCTCACGCCTGTACTCCCAGCACTTTGGGAGGCCGAGGTGGGTGGATCACCTGAGGTCAGGAGTTTGAGACCAGCGTGGCCAACATGGTGAAACCCTGTCTCTACTATAAATACAAAAATTAGCCAGGTGTGGTGGCATGTGCCTGTCATCCCAGCTACTTGGGAAGCTGAGGCAGGAGAATTACTTGAACCTGGGAAGCTGCGGTTGCAGTGAGCCAAGATTGCACCATTGCACTCCAGTCTGGGTGATGTAGTGAGACTCCGTGTTAAGAAAAAAAAAGAAAGAAAGAAAATATTTGAACTACTTTTGTGATGTTCATTGCCATTTTCTACTCTGAATTGTAGATATTTGTGTATGTTTTAAAATCTGTTTTCAAGATTGTGGGTCTGAGGAGGGCTATAACTGGAAGACTGCTTCCTTTTTTTTAGATGCTGTGAAAGCATCCTCACTCATTTTTCCTTTTGTTTCCCCCCATCTCCTTTTAGCAGGCCTGACTGGCAAAGCCATGCCTGGGTCAGGCAGCTCTTCTCCTCATTGTCCCATATGAACAGTCATACACATTCTCCCACTGCATTTTCAGCCTTTTTCAGTTCCATCTCCTTGGCCTACTTAAGATCATAATGAGCCTTGGCTGCGGAATGGGAAAATGGGCTGGCAGGTGGCAGTGGTGAGCGTGGGCGAAATTCCTGCAGACCCAGAATTTGTTTGCTTCTACATTTCATTTTCAAAGTCTACTTTTTTTCTTGCTGTCTGCTTTGGAGTTTCTTATATTATTGTTCATATTACTGTAGTGTGATCAGAAGCATATAGATCTACTGTCAGAACAGACTTGAGAATAAAGGCCATTTGATTCCTCACTGCTACTGTGATGCATGTGAAAGACAGTATTGAAAGAGGCACATCATCAGCACATTACCTCTGTCCCAAAGACTGCAAAGAGCCTCAAGTGGGAGTGACAAGCCAGGTGAACAGGGAGAGATGTCTGTAGTGAGCTCATCTCCCAAATAGAGCTCATTATTCTAACGATTCCTAGAATTGCCTTCATTTCTCACCATGAGACTGCAGGTCCACGCACTTCAGAACTATCTGGGGTGATTATTTGTACTGCTTTCCCATACCTGGGCAATGTAAGGGCCAGGATTTCTGGAGAAAAATGTATCTATCTTTTTATTTACTTCTTATTTTTAATTGACAGATAAAAATTATATATATATATATTTATGGTATACAACATGATGTTTTGAAATACGTATTTATTATGGAATGGCTAAATCAACCTCATTAATATATGCATTATCTCACATACCTGTTTTTTTTGTGGTGAGAACACTTAAAATCTGTTCACTTGGCAATTTTCAAGTACAGGATACTTTGTTACTAACTATAGTCATTATGTTGTACAATAGAGCTCTCAAACTTATTCCTTCTATCTAGGTGAAATTTTATGTCCTTTGACCAATATCTCCCCTAACCCCTCCCAACTCCCAGCCTTTGGTAACCGCTATTCTATGTTCTGCCTCTGTGAGTTCAAAACTTTTTAAAAAATGTTGTTTGTTTGTTTTTTAATTTTTTAGAGACAGGGTCTTGCTTTGTCACCCAAGCTGTAGTGTAGTGGTGCAATCATAGCTCACTGCAGCTTCAGACTCCTGGGCTCAAGCAATCCTCCCACCTCAGCCACTGAGTAACTGGGACTACAGGCACATGCCACGTTGCTTGGATAACTTTTTAAAACTGTTTGTACAGACAGGGTCTCGCTATGTTGCACAGGCTGATCTTGAACTCCTGGCCTCAAGTGATCCTCTTGCCTTAGCCTCCCAAAGTGCTAGGATTACAGGCATGAGCCACTGTGCCTGGCCCTGAGTTCAACTTTGTTAAATTCCACAAAGAAGTGAGAACATTGCCAGGCGCGGTGGCTCAAGCCTGTAATCCCAGCACTTTGGGAGGCCGAGACGGGTGGATCACGAGGTCAGGAGATCGAGACCATCCTGAGCTACACGGTGAAACCCCGTCTCTACTAAAAAATACAAAAACTAGCCGGGCGAGATGGCAGGCGCAGCTTGCAGTGAGCCGAGATCGCGCCACTGCACTCCAGCCTGGGCGACAGAGCTAGACTCTGTCTCCAAAAAAAAAAAAAAAAAAGAAGTGAGAACATGTGGTAATTGTCTTTCTATGCCTGGCTTATTGCATTGAACGTTCTCCATGTTTATCTACACGATCACAAATGGCAGAATCCTTCTTTTTTTAAGGCTGAATAGTATTCCACCATGTATGTATACCACATGTTCTTGATTAATTCATCCGTCCGTGGACAGGGAAGTTGATTCTGTATCTTGGCTACTGTGACTTGTGGTGCAGTGAACGTGGGAATTCAGTGAATCTGCATTTTAACAAGTTACCCGGCTGAAGCCCATGCTGTCCTCCTCTGAGAACTGCTGAATTGCAGAATCATATCATTGAGTCCCAGTGAGTCCTTCACACTCCATCAAGGTCGCCAGCAGAGAACTGGACTAAGAACAAGGCTTGAGGTCAGAACCTGGTCCTGCCATGTGTTGGCAGATGACTGTAAGAAAGCAGCTTAACCCTTTAGAACCCCAGTGTCCTCTTCTGTAAAAAACAGAAGATAACGACAGTACCTATTCCTTGGGGATGTTTTAAGAATTAAATAAATTAATGCATATAAAGTGCACTAATATGACACACAGTAAGTGCACAATAAATGATAGCTCTCATTTCCTGCCCAATCCAGTGTTTCCCAAATGTCATTCACAGGCTATCTTCACAATTTTTGCTATACTTGCATAACTCTCTACTAGTATTTACTTATTTTTTACTAAGTACCTTACCCCTTTTATTAGCATCATCCTAAAAAGTGATACCTAGGGAATTACTTGATACATGATTATATTTTTAAAATATTAAAATTGATACCAGCAAGGGGGTATGGTGGCTCACGCCTATAATCCCATCATTTTGGGAGGCCAAGGTGGGCAGATCACTTGAAGCCAGGAGTTCAAGACCAGCCTGGCCAACAATGGCGAAATCCCATCTATGCTAAAAATACAAATATTAGCTGAGCATGGTGGCACACGGCTGTAATCCCAGCTGCCTGGGAGGCTGAGGCACAAGTATTGCTTGAACCTGGGAGACAGAGGTTACAGCGAGCTGAGATCAAGCCACTGCACTCCAGCCTGGGTGACAAAGCGAGACTCTGTCTCAAAAAATAAATAAATTTAAATTTCAAAAAAATTGATACAGGTCAGGTGCGGTGGCTCATGCCTGTAATCCGAGCAATTTGGGAGATCAAGGCAGGAGAACTGCTCATACCCAGGAGTTTGAGACCAGCCTAGGCAGCATAGTGAGATCTTGTCTCTCCACACACACACATACACACACACACACACACAAAATGTTAAAAAATTAGTGGGGCATGGTGGTGCACACCTGTAGTCCCAGCTACTTGGGAAGCTGAGGTGAGAGGATCACTTGAGCCCAGGAGGTGGAGACTGCAGTAAGCCGTGATCTCACAGCTGCATACCAGCCTGGGAGACAGAACACAAGATCCTGCCTCAAAAAAGAATTTTAAAAAGAAAGAAAAGAAATTGATACATAACTACTGAAATTTCAAAATGTTGATTTTAGGTACCACCATGGTATGTCAACCACTGTCAGGAAACACTGATCTCATCCAACTTCAGTTCTGGCAACTGAGACTCAGAGTGGTTAAGTGGATTTCAAAGGTCACACAGGGAGTTGCTAGAAAAGCCAGAAATACAGGAATTCAGGTTTCTTTCTAACTAGGTCAGGGCTCTTTATTCCACATCAACCTGCTGGTTTTACAGCGGTCTTCAAAGGCACATTAGAAAGTACTGAAAAAGGAACATCCTTTTGTTAGCCTGACATTAGGAAACTAAAAGAAACCTTATGTATTAAATAGGCTACAAAGGAAACCTCCCTTTAGCATTAAGCAGAAGAGGACATTGAAAGCATAGGTTCACCCCATTTCACCCCTTCCAACCCCGGGGGGGAGCGCTGGATAATGGTGTACAGGGCAGGTGAGGCTGAAGAGGCCCAGCCCTAGCAGTGCCACCTGCCAGGCCCCTCACAGCTGTGACTCATGGTGACTGATGATGCTGGAGACAGGAGTCTGCCAAGGATGATAGCAGCTGGGAGCACAAGCTTTAGCATCACATGGGCCTGGGTTCTAACCCTCTTCACCACTTGCAAGCTTGACCTTGGGCAGGTTACTCAGCCTTTCAGAACCTCAGTTCCCTCATCTGTAACACCCTCACACGTTGCTGAAAAAAATTAACTATTAACTAGAGAAAATGCTTAATACAGCAGAGGTAGCTTTTTTTTTTTCTTTTTTTTTTTACTTCATGGTGCATTTCCCTAGATTCGATGATCATATACCATAAAATACAAGTCGCTTTTAACCACAGCTTCAATGTATTAGGAGACAGGAAACTTGTTAAACTGAGTAGTTAGACCTTAAACGTCCTTTTTAATCATGTGAGTCCACAATTCTAAGTATCTTTAATACAAATGCAATTACTTTCCAAAAGTCAAGTCTTCAGGAAATAAAAAGCACCACATTAAGCTTGTTATTAGTGTTTTTTAAGGGGTTAATATTGAAGATGTAGTAGATATCTGATTTGCCTTGGAGAGACATTTATGCCTTACTTGCAGTTGATCCATGGGTGGACACATACCCAAGCCTGACCAATCAGCATTTTCTAACATCTAGACATAGATGTTTGCTGTAAGTCCATTCAATCAGAGCCAATCCTGGACTCTTAGGAAAATAAGCACTCTGTCTTCTAGCTGTGGGCCTACAGCTGCTGAGAGCCATGCTGCAACCATGAGAGGACTTTCCTGGCAATGGCGCCGTCAAGAGGAAAAGAGAACAGAAAGATGTAAATAGAACAAGGATCGAAGACTTTGTTTGGGTTCCTGGACCCAGCCACACCTGAATGTAGTGTATTACTATACTTATCAGTATAAATTCCCTTATTGGCTTATTTACTGAGATAGATTTCTTATTATTTATAATCAAAATAGTCTCAACAATCAAATAGGCAATATGGTTTGGAAAATATTTTTGGAAAAATACAGAGAAACTTAACCAACATGTTGTTCACCCAAAGTATTACTATGACAAACAAAGAGAAGAGAGAGGTTTCAGAGGACTCAGTCATCATATTTTGTGGCAATTCAGCTTGGTGAGAGATTTTCTTGCTAGTACTATGCTTTTATTCTGCTGAGATCCTGCAAACTTTTCTACCAACCTACTCCCATCTCAGAAGACTTGACTTTGTAACCCTGGAAGTCACCATATTAAGATAATGAACGTATCCATCACTCCAAAAGTGTCCCCATGTCCCTTTGTAATCCTTCTTGTTCACTACTCCATCCCTCTCACCTCTAAGTAACCTCTGATCTGCTTTCTGTCATTATAGATTAGTTTGCATCTTTTAGGGCATTATATAAATGGGATGATACAATATATATTCTTTTTTGTCTGACTTCTCTCACTCAGTATAATTATCCATATTTTATGTGCATCAATAATTCATTTTTAATTGCTGAATAGTATTCCATTGCACAATTTTTTTTTCATAGAGACATGGTCTCACCATGCTACCTAGGCTGGTCTTGAACTCCTGGGCTCAAGCGATCCACCCATCTCAGCCTCCCAAAGTGCTGGGATTACAAATGTGAGCCACTACGCCCGGCCCATTGCACAACAATTTATCTATTTTCCTGTTGATGGACATTTGAGTTGTTTCCACTTTTAGGTTATTGAAAATAAAGCTACTATAAATATTTGTGTACAAGTCTTTGTATGGGCATATGCTTTCCATTCTCTTGGTTAAATATGGAGGAGTAGAATGGCTGTGTCATATGGTAGATGTATATTTAACTTTTTAACAAACTGTTTTTCCAAAGTAGTTGTATCACTTTACATTCTCACTCGAAGCCTATAAGAAAAAGTTCCAGTTGCTCCACATTCTTACCAAAATGTGGTATTTTCACATCTTCATTTCAGCCATTCCAATAGGTGTGTGGTAGCATCTCAATGTGGTTTGATTTTGCATTTCTCTAGTGACTAATAATATTGAGCATCTTTTCATGTACTTATTTGCCATCTCTCTGTCTTTTCTTGTGAAGTCTGTTTATGTATTTTGCCCATTTGTTAACTGGGTTGCTTGGTTTCTAGTTAAGTTTTTAGATTCTTTAGATATTCCTATATCAGACATGATTTGCAAATATTTACTTTCAGTCTCTTGTCTCTTCATTCTCTTAATTGTATCTTTTGAAGAGTAGTTCTAAATTTTGATGAAGTCTAACTTATCAATTTTTTCTTCTATAACTGTCATCTCACCTGGAAAATCTTTGCCCAACCCAAAGTCACAATGATTTCCTCCTATGTTTTCTTCTAGAAATTGTATAGCTTTAGGTTTTACATTTAGCCTTATGATCTACTTCGAATTAATTCTTATATATGGTGCAAGGTATGGATCAAAGTTGATTAAAGAATATGCAAAAAAGGATATGAATATCTAATTGTCCCAGCACCATTTTTTAAGGGGATTATCCTTTTTCCACTGAAGTACCTTTTTACCTTTGTTGCAAATCAGTTGACCGAGTATGTGTGAGTTTATTTCTGGACTCTCTAATCTACCTGAACATTGCTTTTTAATTTTTTTATTGTGGTAAAAAATAGATATAACATAAAATTTGCCATGTTAGCCACTCTTAATTTTACAATTCAGTAGCATTAATGTTAATCACAATGCTGTGCAACCATCACCACTATTTTTTCCAAAATGAACATTTTTTTAACCTCACTTTAAAAATCTTGGGAACTTTGAATTGTATTTCATAAAAACTCCCAGTTTTGTTTTAATATAAAAAAATAATGTTACCTTTCTAGAAAGATGAGCTATGTTTAGCCTGTAGCTTTGTGTGATTCCATGGTCTCCCTCCTTCCCTAGGGTGTGTAAACACCCATTTCAGAACCTCAAAAGAAAGCAGGGAATTTACAGGGACCTTAGAGGTCTTCCAGGAACACCCCTTTGTTTTATAGATGTGAAAAGTGAGAAGCCGGATCACAGGGCTGGTAAGTGACAGAGCCAGCTGAGAAATAAGAAATGCTATTTTTGTGCTGCTGAAGAGTTTGCACCCAATCCTGATGGCCTCCCCTCTACGTGATCTGGCTTTGGTGAAATCAACTCTCCTCTGCCTCAGGACACCAGAAAAGTAAAGCAATGCAATCTTCCTCAGAGGGTTTCACCAAGGGGCAAAATGTCTCATAGTCACCAAAAGTGGGAGATCAGAGAGAGAAAAGGACAGCAACACTGAGCAGCTTTGCACCGTCTCGGGATGGATTGCCGACTGTGGGTTCAGATAGAAAACAGCCCTATTTACAGGGCTGGTTGAAGAATGCTGCTGAGCAGCCTCTCCTCTCCTCTTCATTCTTGGCTATTATAGTGGGTCTTTCCCTCCAAACACTGGGAATTGTAATCTAACCTATCATGTGAAGTGGGGTTTCCTAGTATTCTCAGAAATATTTAGAAAGCAGTACCCCAATCAATCAGCAGCCCTGCTCATAAATGCAAATTTTCTGAACAAGAAACACCCAGAGTTTCTTTCAATGGCTCACCCTTTCAGAGCACTTACTATGGTACTGAATAACAGTCTAAGCACTTTTCATACTTATCACAACTCAGAGAGGGCTAGACATGGTTGCTTATGTCTGTAATTCCAACATTATGGGAGGCCGAGGTGGGAGGATTGTTTAAGTCCAGGGGTTCAAGACCAGCCTGGGCAACATAGGGAGATCCCATTTCTACAAAAAAAAAATTTTTTTTTTAAATTAGGCAGGCATGGTGGCTGTTGCCTATGTTCCCAGCTACTCAGGAGGCCGAGGTAGGAGGATTGCTCCAGCCAGGAGATCAAGATTGCAGTGAGCGGAGTCATGCCACTGTACTCTAGCCTGGGCAACAGAGGGAGACCCTATCTCAAAAACAACAGCAACAGCAAACTCAGTGAGATGGGAACTATTATTTTCCTCATCTTACAGAAGAAATGGAGGCACAGAGAGGTTAAATACATTGCCAAAGGTCACAGAGCTCACCTAAAGTGTCTGGGTCCAGAGGCCTTAACCACCTCCACGGGTGCCTCCAATCAACACTGTGGTCTTAGAGACGCTCCCTAAGCCTCTTCTAACTTGACTTACAGACACAGGTGTGAACATTTGACGGTCCCTGTGAGCAGAGTTGCTGAGCATGCTGGTGACCTCTTGGAAAAATACATGAAGCCGGGGAGTGAAGATAGGCCGAGGGCCTGATCCCTGGTGGGCTCTGAGTCACGCAGGTCAGCCAGGCCTGGCCGGCTCAGCCTGTCACCATCAGCTGTCTCTCTGTGCTCTGCTGCACAGCAGGGCCAGGCTCGAAGATGGGAACTGCGATTTATAAGCTCTTGGGCAAAATCAACTTTCAGGTGAAGAAAACCCACATACCTGGTAGGTTACCCTTGCTTCGGATGGTCTGAGGGCACCAGGGCTGCTGGACAGAACACATCCCCATGTTGGTTCAATTGTTTGTGCCTTTGATGTTACAGAAAGACCCAGCTGGCTTTCAGGGCTAGGGATGCATGCTTCAGCCAGGCCCGCTGTTTTGGTTTCTTGTCATCTGAGTTCGTTTATAAGCCATTTCACAAGTAAGTTTTATTTCTTGTAGGCAAATGTGCTTTCAAATGTTGCATGAGTTAAACAAAAGATGAAAACAACAGGGCTCTGCAGCTTCTTTCTATTACCAGACAGCTCAGGAGGTTTCACTTTCCGTAACAGATGTAACATTAACTCCAGCGTTATTTTGACCAGTTACAAATATAAAGGACATGTGTTTTGCAGTTCAGATTCTTCCTAAAAAGACCCAAGAACTTTTAGGCTAAAGCGATGGCTCCCAGGTCTTTCTCAGGAAGCAACAGAAAATGCATACAGGCTTGCAGTCCTGGAAGGAGAATTGTGGGACATGCCCAGGTAACAGCGGTGCACCTAGAAAATGCTTGGGAGAGCCTGGGGCTCCCTGCGGCTTCGGGAAATGGGTAGATCTTTATTATTAACAAAATCTAAATAAAGCTTTAGCAGAAATTAAATATCAAGGCAGGGCAAGGTGGCTCATGCCTGTAATCCTAGCACTTTGGGAGGCTGAGGTAGGAGGATTGCTTGAGCCCAGGAGTTTGAGACCAGCCTGGGGAATATAGCAAGACTCCATCTTTAAAAAAATGTTGTTGTAATTAGCTGGGTGTGGTGGTGGGCACCTGTAGTCTCAGCCACTTGGAAGACTGAGGCAGGAAGATTGCTTGAGCCTAACAAGACTGTGGTGAGCTATCATTGCACCACTGCACAACCAGCCTGGGCAACAGAGCAAAACTCTGTCTCTAAAAAAAAAAAAAAGAATAAGACAACCTGGGCAACATAGGGAGACCCCATTTCTACAACAGCAGCAGCAACAACAACAAAAAAAACCTAGCCAGGCGTGGTGGTATGTGCTTAAGGTCCTAGCTACTCGGGAGGCTGAGGTGAGATGATCGCTTGAGCCCAGGAATTGGAGGCTTCAGTGAGCTATGATCGTGCCACTGCTCTTTAGCCTGGGTGACAGAGTGAGATCCTGTCTCAAAAATAAAATAGAATAATAAAATAAATTAAATTAAATTAAATATTAAGTAAAAGAGGGAATTTCCCACTTTACTCTCACCAGTGGCTGATAAATGACAACCCCAAGGCTAGTACGGACCTCTGCAAGGCTGGTAGTAGGAAGGAGGGAGCTCACAAGGAGTGGGTGTATGTGTGTGTATGAGAGAGAAAGAGAATAGAGAGACAGAGAGACAATGTGTGTTTTTAGGGTGGGAAGGGATGGAATGGACTTGGAGAGGAATTCTACCTGATCTTAAGCCATGACCTGCTTGTTTGTGGGTAGCGCGATGCCTGCCTTCATGCTAAGTTATGGAAAATGTTGCCAGGCTGTGTGTTTGCCGCGTGACCATCTTACTACCATTATCTAGAGGCTCTTACAACATCAGTAAGTAGTTGTATTTCTAGAATAGCTTGCCTGGTAGTAAGGCACAGCATTATCCTATTTCCTCATCTCTAAGGCACCATCTATGGTGACATACACCGTCACTTATGTACCACTAAGAAAGGAAAAAATGCTGTCAATTTCAGCATGCTGTGCCATTGATGATAAAATGTATGCCCATTTCAGAGATGTTTACATGTAAAAAAAAAAGAAGAGTACTTTTTAATATAGATGAAATTCAGTAGATGGCAGTCCAAAGTTCGTTTGAGTCTTTTATGTCAGTGCTAATCATGTAAATCAGTGGTCCATATAAGAGCATTCCATTCTATTAAAACTACATTTATGGCCAACCATTGTGGCTCATGCCAGGAGTTCAGGGCTGCAATCATGCCATTACACTCCAGCTTAGTTGACGGAGTGAGACTCTGTCTCAAAAAAAAAAAAAAAAAACAAAAAAAACAACCAAATAAACAACATTTACAATAAGGGATAAATAGCTCCCCTATTCTTGTTTGGAGACACAGTCTTGCTATGTTGCCCAGGCTGGAGTGGAGTGGTCAATCACGGCCTGTAGTGGTCATTCACGGCGCACTGTAGTCTCAACTTCCCAGGCTCAAGTGATCCTCCCACCTCAGCCTCCTGAGTAGCTGAAACTACAGGCATACGCCCCCACACCAGCTAATTTTTTGTATTTTTTTGTAAAGACTGGGTCCCTCCATGTTGCCCAGGCTGATCTCGAACTCCTGGGCTCAAGCAATCCTCTCACCTTGACCTCCCAAAGTGCTGGGATTACAGGCATGAGCCACTGTGTCTGGACATGCATGGGTTTTGTTTTCAAGTTGTTTTATTTTCAGACGGAGTTTTGCTCTTGTTGCCCAGACTGGAGTGCAATGGCGCGATCTTGGCTCACTGCAACCTCTGCCTCTCAGGTTCAAACAATTCTCCCGCCTCAGCCTCCAGAGCAGCTGGGATTACAGGCATACGCCACCATACCTGGCTAATTTTGTACTTTTAGTAGAGACAGGGTTTCTCCACGTTGGTCAGGCTGGTCTCAAACTCCCGGCTTCAGGTGATCTGCCCACCCAGGCCTCCCAAAGTGCTGGAATTACAGGCGTGAACCACCATGCCCAGTCTGTTTTCACTTTTTTAAAGTAAGCTTTTAATGGAAGAAAATAGTGGGCCTGCTGTAGACTTGACATTGTAGAGATAAAAGTTAAAAATAATTATAATGGAGAAACAAAAATGCATCAAAAGAATAAATGTTTCCTATATTGTTAATGAATTCCCTCTTAGAATACTGTTGACCAGCACACAGCTCTCTAATTCAATTTGTCTGTGTTGGTTTTATTACCACATAGACACACATAAATAATAACATAATAATTTTATTTCCCATATAAGAAAGCAGAGCCTTGGGACTTAAAAAAAATGGTGCATTGTCTTAAAAGGAGAAACACGTGGAATAAGGAATTGAAATGAATCATATATCCCATTCTATTTTGAATTTAAAGAAGGAATTATATAGGATTTCAGTTCTAGTCCCATTTTGGGGTAGAAAACAGAAGATGAGCAGCCAGGTGAGGGATTCAGTGCCTTTTTCCCTTCAATATCATGTCTGTTTTACTGAATAATAAAATACACAGCTCGTGGTCACATCTCTGTTCTTTGCAGACAAGATCCAGTCCTATTACCCGCCGCCACCCCCCACTGCCTGGCAGAACACAGTTAAACTTCTTGAAGAAGTGGCCTATGCCTACAAACCCGCTCCCTTACCTCTCATTTACTTCAAGGCGAGGTCTCTTTCCCCCTAGACGTCCTGACGGCCAGGTCTCCTGTACTCGGTTCCGTGCTCATCTTCTTGACTTCTCTATGGCACATCACATTGCTGATCAATTGTTTTCTTGAAGCCTTCTTGGATCTTGACTTCCTTGCCCCACACACTCTTGCCTATTTCTCCCCCTATCTCTCTGACTTTGCCTTCTCAGTCCCCCTCGATGCGCACCTTCCTCTGAGCACCTCTTCAGGAGCAGTGTTCTCTCCTTGCCCTAGTTCTTACTAAAATAGAAATAGCTGCCACTTTGTGTGAATTCCAACTCTAGAACATGCTAGAACTTAACATGGTACCTCATTTAAGGCTCACAAGACCCTGTGAGACCCAGCTATCCCCTCTGTCTCACAAACAGTAAGTTGAGGTTCTGAGTAGGATAGTAATGGGTGCAAAGTCTCACAGCTAAAAAGAGGTAGAGACAAAATTCAAAGCCAGTCTGTCTGACACACAATCTGTGCTCTTTCCAAAAATAGGTCACCCTCTCTCAGACTTCTCTCAGTCACACCCTTGACTTCCCATACAACTTAATAAGCTAAACGACTCCCAATCTCCCAACCCCATCTCAGCTCTCCCTCCTGAAGACTCACACGTCCAACTTCTTACTCAACATCTCTGCTCAGTTCCACTGGCATCTGAAGCTCAAACTGCCTAGAACTCAATCTTTAATCTTTCCTATCAGTGTCTACCTTGAGAAAGGCAACCTGGAAGTAATCTTAGAGTCCTCCCTTCCCATATCAAAATCCTGACAATACTAGCTGTCTTTGTTTTCTAGGGATGCCATAACAAAATACCACAGACTGGGTGGTTTAGACAACAGAAAGTCATCTTCTAGTTCTGGAGGCTGAAAATCCAAGATCAACATGTCTGCTGGTTTGGAGCCTCTTGGCTTATAGATGGTCACCTTCTTGCTGCATCCTCACATGGCCTCCTCTTGGTCTTGGCCTCTGTGTTGTCTATGTCCTACTCTCCTCCTCTTTTTTTTTTTTTTTTTTTTTTTTTGAGACAAGGTCGCTCCACCACCCAGGCTGGAGTACAGTAGTACAGTGGCATGATCACAGCGCACAGCAGCCTCAATCTCCCAGGCTCAAGCAATCCTCCTACCTCAGCCTCCCAAGTAGCTGGGACTACAAGTGCGTGACCTCATGCTCAGCTAATATTTTTCTATATTTTGTAGATATGGGATCTCTTCCTATGTTGCCCAGGCTTGTCTCAAACTCGTGGCCTCAAGAGATTCTTCCATGTCAGCTTCCCAAAGGGTTGGGATGCAGGCATGAGCCACTGTGCCCGGCCTTAGTTTCCTCTTCTTGTAAGAGCACTAGTCACATTGGATTAGGGCCCATCCACATGATCTCGTTACATCTTAACTACCTCTTTAAATGTCCTGTCTCCAAATGCAGTCACATGTTGATGTACTAGTGGTTAGGACTTCAACATCTGAAACTTGGAGGCACACAACACAGCCCATAACACTAGTTTTTAGGCATCTTTCAAATTTGACTTTCCATTTTCAGCTCTAATTGTCACCCTTTTAGTTGAGGACTATGCCATTTCTCACAATTATAATATTCTCACCATCATGACTAGTATGCTTTATAAATAATATTGTTATAAAATAATTACATGAGCTCTGTAGAAAACACAGACACCAAAAAAAACACAAATAAAACATAAAATCTCTGTAATCTCAACAACCAAACATAATTAGAATTGATCATTGGCATATATCCTTATCTTTTTTCTATGTATATATTCTTAAAAACTGGGGCTGGGCGCCATGGCTCATGCCTGTAATCCCAGCACTTTGGGAGGCTGAGACGGGTGGATCACTTGAAGTCAGGAGTTTGAGACCAGCCTGGGCCAACATGGTAAAATTCTGTCTCTACTAAAAAATACCAAAAAATTAGCCAGGTGTGGTGGTGCATGCCTGTAATCCCTGCTACTCAAGAGGCTGAGTCAGGAGAATCACTTGAACCTGAGAGGTGGAGGTTGCAATGAGCTGAGATCGTGCCACTGCACTCCAGCCTGGGTGACAGAGCGAGACTCCATCTCAATAAAAATAAAAATAAAAATTGGAATTTTCTTAGTATGCTTTGCATTACTATAACAGAATACCACAGAATGGGTAATTTATAAATAAAAGGAATTTATTTCTTACAGTTCTTCAAGCTGGTAAGTTCTAGGTCAAGGGGCACCTGGTGAAGTCCTTCTTGCTGCATCATTACATGGCAGAGGGCATCACATGGCAAGGGGACAGGAGCATGTGTGTGAGCTCAGTTGTCTCTTACTCTTCTTATAAAGCCACCAGTCTCATCATGGGGGCCCTATCCTGATGGCCTCATCTAATCCAAATTACTTCCTAAAGGCCCTACCTTCAAGTACCATCAACACATGAATTTGGGAATTAAGTTTCCAACACATGACATTCGGGGGACACATTCAATCCATAGCAGAATCATAACATATCTTCTCTTTTGTAATTTGATTGCTTCCATTAACAATGTCTTGCCTGGGTGCAGTGGCCTATACCTATAGTCCCAACACCTTGGGAGGCCAAGGGGGTGGATCACTCGAGCCCAGGAGTTCAAGACCAGCCTAGGCAACATGGTGAAACTCCATCTCTACAAAAAACACAAAAATTAGGCAAGCATGGTAGCACACGCCTGTAGTCATAGCTAGTTGGGAGGCTGAGGTGGGAGGACTGCTTAAGCCCAGGTGGTTGAGGCTGCAGTGAGCAGTGATCGCCCACTGCACTCCACCCTGGGCAATAGAGTCACACCCTGTCTCAAGAAAAAAAAAATTTATCATACCATTAAATATTATTCTCCAACATTATTTATTGATCACTTCGCAATAGTCCATCATATAGATAGACCAATAATAAACTTATTATTAAATCAGTTCATATAGTCTATCTGTATGATGGAATATTGTGGGCATGTGGGTTTCAGGCAGGCCCACCACTCATAGCCCATAGAATGGTCTTTTTGTCTCCATGGCTTACATATGTATCTTCAGAGAACTGAGCTCAGATTCATTCACTGCCATTGCTTCTCTCTTTACTGCCTATTTTATCTGAAGCTTAACCCTGGGTTATAATTTTAGAAACAATGAGATAGTTGGCAGACTGATGGCTTCATTTTAAGTAGTATCTTATGTGAAGTTTACAACTGAAGCCAATTGGAGTTCTTTCCTAAGAAAGCTCCTTAAGAATTTCATTATGTTAGACCTGTCCTGAGTGGGTTCCATTACTAGACTCTTGATGAGAGAAATCTATTTGCTGATGAATAAAATTGTGGCAGCTCTTAGTTATGTGTCATAATGTGGTTAAGAGAAATGTTTTTAAAATGCTTACTTTGGAAACAGTTTGGTAGTTCCTCAAAAAGTTAAACTTAGAATTACTATATGACCCAGCAATCCCACTCCAAGGTATATACCCAAGAAAATGGAAAACATTATGTTCACACAAAAACTTGTCCATGAATGTTTGGCTATTATTTATAATAGCCAACAAGGGGAAACAGCCTAAATGGCCATCGACAGATGAGCGAATAATCAAAATGTGTTACATTCATATAATGGAATATTATTCAGCTATAAAAAGAAATGAAGAACTGACATATGCTAAAACATGTATGAATTTTGAATATTTGATAGGTGAAGCTGTGCTGGTGGCTTATGCCTATAATCTCAACACTTTGGAAGGCCAAGTCAGGAGGATCGCTTGAGCCTAGGAGTTCAAGGCTGCAGTAAGCTATGATTGCACCACTGCGTTTGGTGACAGGGTCGCACTCTGTTGCCCAGGCGGGAGTGCAGTGGTTGAACACAGCTCACTGCAGCCTCAACCCCCTGGGCTCAAGTGATCTTCCCAACTCAGCCTCCTAAGTAGCTGGGACTACAGGTGTGTACCACCACACCTGGCTAATTTTTTTTTGTAGAGACAGGGTCTTGCCATGTTGCCCAGGCTGGAATTCTATTTTTTTCTAACTAAGGCTAGTGTGGTGGCTCATGCCTGTAATCCTAGCACTTTGGGATTATACCTGGGAACCTCCACTTCCCAGATTCAAGCGATTCTCCTGCCTTAGCCTTCCAAGTAGCTGGGACTAGAGGCACCCACCACCACATCCGGCTAATTTTTGTATTTTTAACAGAGATGGGGTTTCGCCATGTTGCCCAGGCTAGTCTTGAACTCCTGGGCTCAATTGATCCACCTGCCTTGCCCTCCCAAAGTGCTGGAATTACAGGCACGAGCCACAGCACCCAGCCAATGTTGTCTTAATTTAAACCTTGCAAAAAGAGAAAAAAAAAATGTATCGTAGCCTAATCTCCTGTCTTTGTGAAAGATATTCAGTCATAGTATGATTGAATTTCAGAGGAGGCCAAGACAGTCTAGGTTTAAATGGATCTGCCTTGTGAACAGATGGACCCCACACAAACTCATTTTTATTACTCCAGGTTGGATGCTGGCTTTTTGAGTAGGGGAGGGGGTTCAATTTCCCTCGGCCTGTTGGATGAATAGAGAACGACACAGATCTAACAGGGAACCTAATGTGCTTTCTCTTTCAGAGGGTAAATATATATGTCATGCTCACTGCCGAGACCTGGTACATCTGGATTATCCACAAAATGGGAAAGTATCAAGCTGCATGCCGACTTCTGAAGTAAGATATTCAAGCAAAAAGAACAGTCAGGTAGGCACTATTGGTGTTTGTGGACATTGTGCATTTGGGTCACTCCCATCACTCATACCCCGTGGTATGGTCTTTTTATCTCCATGGCTTATGTATGTATCTTCAGAGGATTGAGCTCAGGTTCATTCATTGTCATTGCTTCTCTCCTTACCGCCTGTTGCATCTGAAGCTTAACGGTGGATTATCATTTTAGAAACAAGAAGATAGAGTATATCAGTAGTTTTATCCAACAGATTTGTCATAAGATGTGAGGCTTGGCCGGGCGCGGTGGCTCAAGCCTGTAATCCCAGCACTTTGGGAGGCCGAGACGGGCGGATCACAAGGTCAGGAGATCGAGACCATCCTGGCTAACACGGTGAAACCCCGTCTCTACTAAAAAAAATACAAAAAGCTAGCCGGGCGAGGTGGCGGGCGCCTGTAGTCCCAGCTACTCGGGAGGCTGAGGCAGGAGAATGGCGTCAACCCGGGAGGCGGAGCTTGCAGTGAGCTGAGATCTGGCCACTGCGCTCCAGCCTGGGCGACAGAGCGAGACTCCGTCTCAAAAAAAAAAAAAAAAGATGTGAGGCTTTCACCTGCTTGATTACTTGTCACATTCAGGATGCAATCTTATTGACAGACATACTTTCTGCTGCGGAAAATAGGACACGAAATGTAAATGTGTGTGTTCATTGTTTTTTTAATCCGATAAAGAACCTGAGCATGTAGGAGTTTGAGACCAACCTGGGCAACATGGTGAGACCTGCATCTCTACAAAAAATAAATATAAATTAGCTGGGTGTGGTGGTGTGTGCCTATGGTCCCAGCTACTCACCCAGCTACTCAGGAGGCTGAGGCAGGAGGATCACGTAAGACCTAGAGGTGGAGGTTGCAGTAAGCTGAGATTCCGCCACTGTACTCTAGCCTGAGTGGCACAATAAGATCCCATCTCAAAAAAACAAAAACAAAAAAACCAGAGCATGAACACTGTGCTGGGGAAATCCATCAGTTTTTACTGATTAAAGCAAAGATCTTCAACTAGTAGAACTAGTAGATCATGATCTACTTCCTACTAGATCCTCAACCTGGTTTCAGCCAGCATCTCCATCCTCACTCTGTTCTCCTGATTTGCTGAGAGACCAGAAGAGAAGGGGTACAGCTGGCAGTGATGCCTGCTCCTCTGCAGATTCAGCTATAGCATCCCCTCTCCTGACACATCAAGGTTCTTCTTTTTTTTTTTTTTTTTTTTTTGTAGCTGGGACTAAAGGCGCCTGCCAACATGCCTGGCTAATTTTTTTGTATTTTTTAGTAGAGACAGGGTTTCACCATGTTAGCCAGGTTGGTCTCGATCTACCGACCTCGTGATCTGCCCACCTCGGCCTCCCAAAGTGCTGGGATTATAGGCGTTAGCCACCACACCCAGCCACATCAAGGTTCTTCTTAAAAGGTAGGCCATTCTTTTCGGCCAAGCACAGTGACTCACGCCTATAATCCCAACACTTTGGGAGGCTGAGATGGGTGGATTACTTAAGGTCAGGCGTTCGAGACCAGCCATGGCAAAGCCTCGTCTCTACAAAAGCTACAAAAATTAGCGGGGAGTGGTGGTGCGCACCTGTGATTCCAACTACTTGGGAGGCTGAGGTGAGAGGATCACTTGAGCTGGCAAGGTTAAGGCTGCAGTGAACTGTGATCGCACCACTGCACTTCAGCCTGAGCAACAGGGTGAGACCCTGTCTCAATAAAAAAAAAAATTAAAAAAAAAAATTTAGGCTATTTTTTCAAGGGCTTGGGGGCATTTGCATTAAATTATCTGAGTGTCTTGTCAGTTTCTGGGAGCTTACTGGCATGTCTGGAGAGAATTGCTGAAACTAGGCAGCAATATTTATCCTTCCTGCATATGGGAATGAAACTATTTTTCAGTTTGGGCCAAGAGGCTGATTCTCCACTGTCCCCTGACCAATGCTGAGTACAAAAGACCAAATACATGGGTTTGCCACTTGTTTTTCCCTAACAAAGTTAACTCTTGATCAGAACAGTAATAGCTGTTTTGAAGAGTGTGTTCAGTGTGTGTGGTTTACATATGCTAAATTCCCATTCAACTCAATTACACTTGGCAGGGACACAGAAAGCTAATGGGGAATCTGTAAAGGGCATGAATAATAGCTTTTCTGGCAGACTGATGGCTTCGTTTTATGTAGTATCTGATGTGAAGTCTACAACTGGAGCCGACTGAAGTTTCTGCAAAGTTGTATCAGCCTTAAAATTAACTTCAGAAAATGCCTTTGTATCAGGAAGAAAACCTTGGATTGGGGATGCAGCTTGTAATTTAATAGGATGACTTTGGAGAGAGCAGCAGGGATAATAGAGGTATTATGAGAAGCTCTAGGGAGAACAAATATATGTTTGTTCGGCTTGGAAAAAAAATGTAGAGTTGGAATGTAAGGTTTAAACAAATGCTTTTTTAAACAAATGCTTTGCAAAGTTTCTCAAAAGGTACCTGAACTACTGATACTTTAGTAACTCACATTATTTTCTTATATTGATTTTGAAACAGTAATACTGAGCTCTCTGATGTGGCTCTAAACATTTTAGAAAATGATAAGGTATTTTGATATTTAATTTCTTTTAGTTCAATTCTTTTTTTTTTTTTTTTTTGAGACGGAGTCTCGCTCTATCCCCCAGACTGGAGTGCAGTGGCGCGATCTCTGCTCACTGCAAGCTCCGCCTCCCGGGTTCATGCCATTCTCCTGTCTCAGCCTCCGGAGTAGCTGGGACTACAGGCGCCCGCCACCTCACCCGGCTAATTTTTTGTATTTTTAGTAGAGACGGAGTTTCACCATGGTCTCGATCTCCTGACCTTGTGATCCGCCTGCCTCGGCCTCCCAAAGTGCTGGGATTACAGGCGTGAGCCACCGTGCCCGGCCCTCAATTCTTACAAAATTACAGAATTTAAGATTCAGAAGTTGATGTCTTAGGCAGCCCCAGATTTGGTTTGATAGACAACTTTATAAAGATCACGTGAAAGAAGGCTTCCCAACAAGATGAGCATAAAATTATTCTAGATCAGGGTGAGAATCCCCTCATTTAAGAATGCTCCTCTTGGCGGGCCGCAATGGCTCATGCCTATAATCCCAGCACTTTGGGAGGCCAAACCAGGAAGATCACTGGAGCCCAGGAATTCGAGACCAGCCTCGGCAATATAGTGAAACCTCATCTCTACAAAAAATTTTAAAATGAGGCAGGAAGATTGCTTGAGCCCTGAAGGTTGAGGCTGCAGTGAGCCATGATCACACCACTACACTCCAGCCTGGGTGACAGAGTGAGACCCTGCCTCAAAAAAAAAGGGGAAGAAATAAAAAGAGAGAGAGAGAGAGACCATCCTGGCTAACACGGTGAAACTCCATCTCTACTAAAAATACAAAAAATTAGCCAGGCGTGGTGGCGGGCGCCTGTAGTCCCACCTATTCTGGAGGCTGAGGCAGGAGAATGGCGTGAACCCGGGAGGCGGAGCTTGCTGTGAGCAGAGATCACGGCACTGCACTCCAGCCTGGGCGACAGAGCGAGACTCCATCTCTGAAAGAAAAAAAAAAAAAAAGAATGCCACTCTAGCACATAATTTTCTGTATATACACGTAGGTCATAATGATATGTACTTCATAAGGGATCATAAGTATTAGATTATTTCCTGACTATTTTTGCATACCCAAAGTGTGGTGTTATAATACATTGTTTTACTTATTTATTTATTTATTTATTTATTTATTTTGAGACAGAGTCTCGCTCTGTCACCCAGGCTGGAGTGCAGTGGCACAATCTTGGCTCACTGCAAGCCCCGCCTCCCGGGTTCACGCCATTCTCCTGCCTCAGCCTCCCTAGTAGCTGGGACTATAGGCGCCCACCGCCACGCCCGGCTAATTTTTTGTAGTTTTAGTACAGAGGGGGTTTCACCGTGTTAGCCAGGATGGTCTCAATCTCCTGACCTTGTGATCCATCCGCCTCGGCCTCCCAAAGTGCTGGGATAACAGGCGGGAGTCACCGCGCCCAGCCAATACATTGTTTTAATAGTCTATCAAATCAATCTGCTCTTATGAATTAAATACTGCACTTAACTTTTTTTCCTATTGGCTTTAAAGGTGCCAAATGATAAATGCAATAGTTCTCAAGTCATTAACAAAATTCTAAATCTTGTCAATATCTCAGGACCCAGGATTGTAGCCTTTTGGATGTGTGTATCAGCTGATTATGTTAGGTCTCTCAACCCAATTATAATCCCCAATGTTGTTGGTGTCAAGCACTGATAGAGCAATAAACTTCAGAAAGGTTTCAATTTGGTCCTTGAAAAGAACTGTTCAAGCAGAAACTCCTAGAAGGTACAGAATTTAGCCAAGAACCACAAAAACCATTCCCTCATTCTTATTTTGCTCCCACTTTTCCATATGGAGAGGACATTGAAAGATTGTTGGGGCCAGGCATGGTGGCTCACACCTGTAATCCCAGCACTTTGGGAAGCTGAGGCATGTGGATCACTTGAGCCC
>NW_012121821.1:971897-975193 GCF_000951035.1 Colobus angolensis palliatus
AAAAAAAAAAAAAAAACACGTTTCAACTATAAAATATTTTAAAACATATTTAGTTATTTATCACCTTTAGAGTTTGATGAAACCTGGTATTTAGTTTCTAAATTCAATACCATGAAGAAGATGAAACTCAAATTTGACCAATTTTTCAAATCAAATTGCTTCGCACCCCCTGTCAACAACCTTGATTCAGGATCAAATTCCTGTTGTATTGCATATTTTTTTATTATAAAAATAATGCATGATTATTATAGAAGCTATTGAAAATGTAAAAAGGCTAGGAAAAACATTAAAATCGCCTATATTCCCACCACCCAGAGATAACTGCCCTTAATATTTTAGTGTCCTTCATTCCTCTCTTTTTTCAGTGTTCTCTGACTATACGTATTTCTTTGTAAAACTGAAAATCAGTTTTTGGATAGATACAGACATAAGTATGTCTTCACCCTTCCTTACAATGTGACCATGTTTCCTGTCACTCTATATTCTCTGAAAACATGAGCTCTAAGGTGTAATATATATGAATCTTTCATACTTGATTTAACAATTCTACTTCTTATCTTTTAAATTTTTAAATTGTATTTTATTTATTTATTTATTTTGAGACAGGGTCTCACTCTGTCGCCTAAGCTGGAGTGCAGTGGCGCAATCACAGCTCACTGCAGTCTTGACCTCCTGGGCTCAAGGGGATCCTCAGCCTCCCAAGTAGCTGGGACTATGGGCAGGCACCATCATGCCCAGCTAGTTTTTTAAATTTTTATTTATTTGTTTGTTTATTTTTATTTATTTATTTATTGTAGAGATGAGGTCTCATTGTCTTGGTCAGGCTGGTCTCAAACTCCTGGGCTCAAGCTATCCTCCTGCCTTGGCCTCCCAAAGTGCCAGGGTTATAGGCATGAGCCACAGCACCTGGCCAACAATTTTACTTCTTTTGGTGTTGTTTCTTACTGTTGAAAATTGAGCTGCAACAACATATTTGTATGAAAATCTTTTCCTACATTTCTTCTTGTTCCCTTACTACAGATTCTGAAGGAGGATTTATCAGTCAAGAGTTTTAATAGCCCTTGATACGTACTGCCAAATTCTTTAATAGGAACTTCATACCATTTTACACCCTTTCCAGCAATTCACCAACAAGCTTACCTCACTATAAATTCACCCATAGTCTCCTGAGTAATGTATTCTGTCTAAAATCTTTAAATTTTAAATCCATTTTAAAATTCCATTTTAAAGGGCTTAGTACCTTAAGATTTGGTGGGCAGGGTGAGAGAATGATCGAGTGGTTTGATCTGTTCCAATTTTCAAACTGTAATTAATGAAGTTAAGACTCAGAGGTTAGTAATTATTGTGAGCCCTTGATCTGGTCTTTCTCAGAGGGTGTGGACTTCAGAATCAATTGTCTTCAAGGCCCTGAGAGTAGGTCCTTTCCCAAGTGGGAAAGGAAAGAGAAGGTCAGAGTAAACTCCCAGAAAAGTGGGGCACGATAGCCCAACAACGCTTGAATTTCTAACTGGGGTAAAGTGGGGACATAAGGGTGAAGGTGTTAGAAGAGATACTGGAAATAAGGAAAACAGCCCTAGTTATTAAAATCCCTGAGGGGTTTGACTAAATGTGGAGACACAGACCGTTCTTCTGCCAGTTCCAGATCCTACAGAAGACTGGGTGCAGTGGTTCCCACCTGTAATCCCAGCACTTTGAGGGGATCACTTGAGCCCAGAAATTCGAGAACTGCCTGGACAACATAGTGAGACCCTATCTCTAAAAAGAATTTTTAAATGTTGAAAGCTAATGAAAAGGTCCCAGAGGCCACAAAGTCATTCTTAAAGTCATTGTGCACTTTGCTTCCTTTGTTGTATGTTTGTTTTCTTTGTAACTGATTTATCACTTTACACATTCAGATTTTTAATTATTGCAGCAATTACTAGATTCAATGACATAAGGTTGCCATTTCTGTCAGTAAAGATTCAATACCAGCTAATTTCATACAGTTCAATTTCATACCTGGGGAATTAATTATTCTTAATCATTAGGAGTCAATGGTAAAACTTTCTGATGAAAGCGCCTGTAGCAAGGCCTCCACCCAACTCCCCTCCTGTCCGGGTTGTCCACACGTTGGCCAGCAACCGGCACAGCCTGTCTCCCCTGAGCCACATAAGCGGAGGTAGGGATACAGTAGTTGGTGTGTTTGTGACAGCAAAGCCACCAGAGGGAGCTCTAGCATTGACTCCTATATGTTTGTGTGTGAGCCACGGATTCAAAGAAAAACAAATACCTAATGACTGCTTGTGTTTTTGAGCACTCCCTGCACAGTCCTAAGGTTTAGACATCATCATATCAATATAATTTCATTGCTAACATGAATTAAGCTTCTTTGTGTCTGTCAGATATTCTTTCATTTCATGCTTACCACAAGTCTATCAAGATATTATTATTCCCACTTTTACTGACGAGGGAGGAGATTAAGGTTTACAGAAGTTAAGTGATTTTACAAAAGAAGAAATGACACAGGGATTTTATCTACTGTCTCAGCACCTCCCACCCCCTTCCCACCTCCATCAAAGTTCTCCTTCCTGCCCTCTCTCTTTTTTCTCTTTTCCTACTGGGAATCTAAAGGAGATAAATCCTTGCTTTAAAACTAAGGAAAGAAAGAAAAGAATGCATTTTATTTTGTGTAAATTATTCTTCAATATATTTAACATGTAAGGAGAAAACAAAAAAGAAAGGGAATGGAAATGAGAGGCGAGGGGAAGAGAAAGGGAGAAGAGAGAAAAGGCAAGAAGAGGGGAGGGGAGAAGAGAGGAGAAAAAGAAGAGAAGAGAAGAGATAGAAAAGAAAAGAAAAAAGAAATAGCTTGGCACGGTGGCTCACGCCTGTAATCCTAGCACTTTCGGAGGCCAAGGTGGGCGGATCACCTGAGGTCAGGAGTTCAAGACCAACCTGGCCAACATGGCAAAACCCCATCTCTACTAAAAATACAAAATTAGCCAGGTGTGTTGGTGCACACCTGTAATCCCAGAAGCTGAGGCAGAAGATTCTTTTGAACCCTAGAGGTGAGGTTGCAGTGAGCCAAGATTGCGGCACTGTACTCCAGTCTGGGTGACAGAGCAAGACTCCATCTCCAAAAAACAGATAGAAAAGAAAAAGGAGGCCGGGCATGGTGGTGGGTGCCTGTAATTCCAGCTACTTGGGAGGCTGAAGTGGGAGAATTGCAATCAGGAGGAGGTTGCAGTGAGCCAGGATCTTGCCACTGCAACCCCGCCTGGGAGAGGAAGAGAGACTCCATCTCAATTTAAAAAAAA
>NW_012121821.1:975514-977940 GCF_000951035.1 Colobus angolensis palliatus
AAAGAAAAAAAAAAAGAAAAAGAGCTGATGTTCACGTCCATAAAGTCCGAAAATGTTCCAATCCTGCCAGCTCACTGCTAAGGGAATACTTCATCCTGCAGCACCCCACCTCCCGCCACACATTCCTTAGGCTACTGTTTCTATGACTCCTTTTCCCTCCTCAAGCTTGCCCAAGATGGCTATTTGATCTTGGTTTCACCTGTATTCAAATTCAGAAGTAGGGACAGAGACCAGAGGAAGATGTTAGGAATATCCATAATCCCCAAAGATGGTCACTAGACTTACTTCTTCTTCTTTTTTTTTCACCCAGACTGGAGTACGGTGGTGTGATCTCGGCTCACTGCAACCTCCACCTCCCAGGTTCAAGCAATTCTCCTGCCTCAGCCTCCCCAGTAGCTGGGACTACAGATGTGTGCCACCACGCCTGGCTAATTTTTTTTTAGTAGAGATGGAGTTTGGGGTTTCACTGTGTTAGCCAGGATGATCTCGATCTCCTGACCTCTTGATCTGCCCGCCTCGGCCTCCCAAAGTGCTGGGATTACAGGCGTGAGCCACTGCGCCCGGCCTAGATTTACTTCTACAGCACTTTACAGTACTAGACTAAACTGTGCTCTTAGTATGCACAGATTAAGAGCAAGGAGGGTCAAGGGATACAGCCGCATATTTGCTGGGTGGACTTGGTTAAGTCACTTAACCTCTTCCAGAAACTGTGTGTAATAGGCGAGCACTATAACATACAAAATGTATGTAATAGGCTCACTCCTGTAATCCCAGCACTTTGGGAAGCCGAGGTGAGTGGATGGATCACTTGAGCCCAGGAGTTTGAGACAAGGCTGGGCAACATGGCGAAACCTTGGCTCTACAAAAAATGCCAGAAATTAGCCGGGCGTGGTGGTGCATGCCTGTAGTCCCACCTACTTAGGAGGCTGAGGTGGGAGGATCACTTGAACCTGGGAGGTCGAGGCCTCAGTGAGCCATGATCATGCCACTGCACTCCAATCTGGGAGACAGAGTAAGACCCTGTCTCAAAAACAACATGCATGTAGTAAGTGTAATCATGTCTACTTCTTAGCATAGCTGTGGAGATTTAATTAGACAATGTGTAGAAAAGTACTTAGCCTGGTGTTTGTTGGGAAACTTCAGTCAATGTTAACTAATATTATTGTTTTCTTTAATACTCAGAATATTTGTCCATTGAGCATAGAACTTGGCATAGACACATGATTTGTAAGCGTGTTTGTGGTTAACAGCAGGCTTCAATTAAAGAGAGGCTAACCAACTTGCCAAAGGTCCACAGCCAGTTTTACAACTATGAAATGTTTTCCGAAATATTTTCAGTTTTTCTGTGAGACTGAGAGATATTATCTTCAAATAGATTATGAGATGTGCACAGCAATGTCCACCCGCCTTACACAAGAGCGAATGGCCTTCCAACAGCCATCAGAAAACCCCTGGGGTTGGTGGGTCCAAGAACAAAAACAATGCAGTGACACCTGGACCCTAAATTTAGGGGGGGCCTTAGAGTTGGTTTTATTTAAATATTGTAATGTGACTCTGAGCAAGCAACATTTTCTTTATGCTTTGTTTTTTAAAGGATATGGGAAAATTTACTTTGGGGAGCCAGGGCACTTGGCTAGAAGGGGAAGGAAAAAAGAAAGAAAGGAAAGGGTAGAGGGAAAGCTGAGACCTGAGACCCAGGAGACCTCAGGCAAGAGATTTGAACCTTGGGTTCCACTGTCCTTATTTTCTTTTTTTATTATTTAAATTTAATTTTTATTTTTAGTTCTGGGATGCACGTGCAGGATGTGCAGATTTGTTACATAGGTGAATGTGTGCCATGGTGGTTTGCTGCACAGATCAGCCCATCACCTAGATATTAAGCCCAGCTTCCACTAGCTATTTTTCCTAAGGCTCTCCCTCCCCCAACCCCACCTCCCGACAGGCCCCAGTGTGTGTTATTCCCCTCCTGGTGTCCATGTGTTCTCATTGCTCCACTCCCACTTGCAGGTGAGAACATGCGGTGTTTGGTTTTCTGTTCCCGAGTTAGTTTGCTGAGAAAAATTACTTCCAGCTCCATCCATGTCCCTGCAAAGGGCATGATCACATTCCTTTATATGGCTGCATGGTATTCCATAGGGTATATGTACTACATTTCCTTTATCCAGTCTATCATTGATGGGCATTTGGGTTGATTCCAACCTTATTTTCTTTTTCTTTCTTTCTTTTTTTTCTTTTTGAGATGGAGTTTTGCTCTTGTCACCCAGGCTGGAGTGCAGTGGCACAATCTCTGCTCACTGCAACCTCCACCTACCGGATTCAAGCGATACTCTTGCCTCACCCTCCCGAGTAACTGGGATTATAGGCATCGCCAACATGTCCAGCTAATTTTTGTATTTTTAGTAGAGAAGGGGTTTCACCTTGTTGGC
>NW_012121821.1:978780-1010945 GCF_000951035.1 Colobus angolensis palliatus
GCCCAGCTAATTTTTTTGTATTTTTAGTAGAGATGGGGTTTCACCATGTTGATCAGGATGGTCTCGATCTCCTGACCTCGTGATCCGCCTACCTTGGCCTCCCGAAGTGCTGGGATTACAGGTGTGAGCCACCACGCCCGGCCTCCATCCTTATTTTCAAATGTAGCAACTTGGAGCCGGGCGCGGTGGCTCACACCTGTAATCCTAGTACATTGGAAGGCCAAGGCGGGTGGATCACTTGAGGTCAGGAGTTCAAGACCGGCCTGGCCAACATGGCAAAACCCCATCTCTACTAAAAATACAAAAATTAGCCAGGTGTGGTGGCGCACGCCAAAGGCCTGTGAGTCTATAAACATTTTCTGTCTGCCCTCATCCTGCAGCACTTTCCACACAATCTCTTTTCGATATCACGTGATATTTTATATGTTCAGTACCAACTTTAGAGCTCTGCAAGTTGTAAGCTTTTTCTTTTTGGTAACTTTGTTAATATCATTATTAGAAGTCCAGTTCAATAATTACACTAGGTTCAGTTTAAATAGGAAGCAAGCAGCAATATGTCTAAGTGCAGAACTACTGACCAGTGAGGGTGGACCAGGGGCATTAAATATTCCTGACACTGGGCCAGTGAGAGTTGAAAGTTTGCCAATTGTGGCACTGGTAAACTACTGCAAAGAAATTTGGAAGTGTTATCAAGAATTACAATAAGATAGATGCTTCAGGGTAATATGTCCTTTGCAAAGAGAAGTATGCCATTTGGAGTCAAAAACATTTGATGCACTGTCCGGGTCGCAGAAATCACCAAATCTCAGAAGGAGATGAGACCTTGGATGTCAGGCAACCTGACTTCCTTTCCAATCAGGCTTACAGTCCAACAAGTGACCATCCAGCCTCTACTTAAGCATTTCTCCAGAAGGGAAGCTTCTTAATTTAAGAAATTGTCTGGACTGAGTGCAGTGGCTCACACCTGTAATCCCAGCACGTTGGGAGGTGGAGGTGGGTGAATTACTTGAACCTGGGAGTTCAAGACCAACCTGGCCAACATGGCAAAAACTTGTCTCTACAAGAAATACAAAAATTAACCAGGCATGGTGGCATGTACCTGTAATCTTAGCAACTCGAGAGGCTGAGGTGGGAGGATTCCCTGAGCCCAGGAGGTCAAGGCTGAAATGAGCTGTGATTATACTACTGCATTCCAGCCTGGGTGACAGAGTGAGATCCTGTCTCAAACAAAACAAAACAAAAAAGGTGTCGAGGGCATATTTAGGACTAAGCACTTTTGGATTAAGAATACATTTGTCTCGCTGTAGTTTTAGCCCATTGGCCCAGTTTTGGATTTGAAGAACAAAACAACACATTCTTCTCTTTTCAGACCCGTGACTATCTTGCTCTTCTCTGGGTTACTGTCCCTCATAAAGTGTGGTGAAAGCAAAGGTTCAGGGTCAATGCTGTCGAAATTGAGATGAGCATTGGCCTTAGCAAATGCAGAGATTAATCCTGAGAAGAGCAAAGTCAGTAGATTGAAATGTGGTTTTTTGTGGGTTTTTTGTTTGTTTGTTTGTTTTTTTAGATGGAGTTTCGCTCTTGTTGCCTAGGCTGGAGTGCAGTGGCGTGATCTCGGCTCACTGCAATCTTTGCCTCCTGGGTTCAAGCAATTCTCCTGCCTCAGCCTCCTGAGTAGCTGGGATTATAGGCACGCACCACCACGCCCAGCTAATTTTTGTATTTTTAGTAGAGATGGGGTTTCGCCATGTTGGCCAGGCTGGTCTCGAACTCCTGACCTCAGGTGATCCACGCACTTTGGCCTCCTAAACTGCTGGGATTACAGGCATGAGCCACCGTGCCCAGCCCAAAATGTGTTTTAAATAGAAAGGGGAGAAGAATCAGAGACTGAGAGTACAGATAACTCTTTCAAGGAATTTTGCTCCCAAGGAGAGCTAGAAATGGGATGACAGTGATCCCAACTTCCATGACAGTTACAACATGTTTGAAATGACTTTTGTGTATTTTTTACTTGTTTATTGTCTCTCTTCTCCCACTAGGATATAAGCTCTGACAGCAGGACTTTGTCTCGTTCACCACTGTATTCTCAGTCTGTGGCACATGGTGGAGGCTCAATTAGTATTTGTTGGATAAATGAATAATGCATTTTAATATAATATCTGCTGTAATTGAAAACTGGAAAATTCTGGATCTTACAATTTTTTTGTTTAAAAAAAATTTTTTTTAGGCCAGTTATGGTGGCTCATGCCTGTAATACCAACACTTTGGGAGGCCAAGGCAGGCAGATCACCTGAGGTCAGGAGTCCAAGACCAGCCTGGCCAACATGGTGAAACCCCGTATTTACTAAAAATACAAAAATCAGCCAGGTGTGGTGGTGCACACCTGTAATCCCAGCTACTCAGGAGGCTGCAGTGGGGGAATCGCTTGAACCTGAGAGACGGAGGTTGCAATGAGCCGAGATCATACCACTACACTTCAGTGGGTGACAGAGTCAGACTCTGTCAAAAAAAAAAAAAAAAAAAAAATTTATTCTAGAAATGGAGTCTTGCTATGTTGTCCAGGCTGGACTTGAACTCCTGGGCTTAAGGGATCCTCTCACCCCAGCCTTCTGAATAGTTATGACTACAGGTGTACACCACTGTGCCCAGCTAGAATCTTAATGTCTTAAACAAGAAATGCATACCTCTTAAGAAACTCTGATGGAACAATATTTTTGTTTTACCATAGAAAGCCTCTACCTTGGTCAGGTGTGGTGGTTCATGCCTGTAATCCCAGAACTTTGGGAGGCCAACGTAGGAGGATCACTTGAAGCACGAGTTTGAGACCAGCCTGGGCAACATAGGGAGATCTATTAGAGAAAAAAGTCTCCCCCTTAAAATAGATTACTGAGGCTTCAGGATACACCTCTGCATAGTTTGGGTCATCAAAGAAGCAGAAGCCAAGATGGGATTGGACATGAGAGAGATTTACTGTGGGAATGTCTGTGAAGGATAAAAGGGAGGGAGCCAGAGAAAGAGAAAAACCTTCCCACAGCTACACAGAGCTGACACCTGTGAAGAGAGAGGGGAAGGTGAGAGATCGGGTGGGAAGAGTCTGAGGGTGCAGCACAGTTCTAAAAACTCCTTGAGTAGGGAGTTCTTTGGCTAGGGGAGTGGAAAGGATCTCACTCTGTCACCCAGGCTGGAGTGCAGTGGCGGTGATCATGGCTCACTACAGACTCAGCCTCCGGTGCTCAGGTCCCACCTCAGCCTCTTCGGTACCTGGGACTGCAGGCATGCACACCATGCCCAGCTAATTTTTTTGTATTTTTTTGTGGAGATGGGGTCTCACCATGTTGTCCAGGTTGGTCTCGAATTCCTTGGGTTCAAGAGATCCTCCCACCTCAGCCTCTCAAAGTGCTGGGATTACAGGAGTGTAATCCTGCATCTGGCCGAGTGGGGAGTTCTATAAAAGAGCCTGCCCCTGCCCATTAAAGGAGTCCTGCCTTTTGCAGGAATGGGCCTCCATGAGTACCCTCTCCTTGCTCAGTCAGGCTGGGGGCAGCCTGTAGGAAGTGTGGGCTTCAAGAAAGTAGGTCCAGGGATCTGCAGCCAGGGCCATCAGTCAGTTATGCTCCCCACAGCAGAAGAGCTGAGCAGTGGGGACTCACAGCTGCCACATTTCACCCCTGTGTCACAGGTCTACTTTTCCATGCAGATTGGGGAGCAGCTCCTCTTCTCTTCCTGAGGGGAAAGTCCTATTGCTGCAGTTAGTCTCAGGGGCACAGTTGGTATTCATTTTCTCCTTCCATCCCTGCCCCCAGCCCCCTTTTTTTTCCACTTTATTTGTTTATTTATTTATTTATTTGAGACGAGTCTTGCTCTGTCGCTCAGGCTGGAGTGCAGTGGCTCCATCTCAGCTCACTGCAACCTCCGCCTCCCAGGTTCAAGCGATTCTTCTGCCTCAGCCTCCTAAGTAGCTGGGAGTACAGGCGCCCACCACCATGCCTGGCTAATTTTTGTATTTTTAGTACAGACGGGGTTTTGCCATGTTGGCCAGGCTGATCTTGACCTCCTGACCTCAGGTGATCACCCACCTCGGCCTCCCAAAGTGCTGGGATTACAAGTGTGAACCACAAAAGTGCCCAGCTTTCCCTGCCCATCTTAAATTCCCTTCACCTTAGAATCTCACCTTGGCAGTTCTCAGTGCTTATCTTGTTATGTGACCCAAACTGTCACTCCTGAGAGCCTGAGTTCCTGGCAATCATGCTGTTTTGAGACTGGGGGTTGCTGTGAATGTCCATACACAGTTACAGCGGAGCAAGGAAGTACCGGGAGGTGCCCAACTGGGTCATGTGGGTTCCACATAAATTCTTCCCTGACCCCATGTGTAAGCACAGCCCTACATCTTCCTGCTAGTAATTGACTAGAGTCAATTACTCCTGCCACAATGGTGACTCTTCTCACCTGCTGGTCTCACAGGAGTTCATAGCACCCTGGCAATAACTACAGCTTGCAATTCCGTATTCCCTGGCAAAAGTGTACCCCCTTTGGACCTCCGATTCTACAGAGCCTAGAGTTGTAGGGATGGGAAGCACAGAATCCCCCAGTGGGTCACTGGGAGTGATGGTAGGTAAGGCCGCTCCTGCTTCCATCCCTTGGTTCCCAGATCCATTTATTCTTTCTATGGGGAACACAGCACCACAGAGACATCTCTGATTTAATGCATATTCCTCATCCTGAAGATGGAACTCTGTATTTGCATAGTGTTGCCTCTGAGCTGGTACTTTAGTTATCTTTAGAAGCCATGCCGTTGCATCCAGCTGCTTCTGGATGGTGTGATGTGTGATACGACCAGTGGATCCCATGGTCACGAGTCCACTCCTGCACCCCCTTTATTATAATTGGGTCCCCTGGTCAGATGCTACGTCATAAGTGATTTCATACCTATGGGTCAGGCATTGTATAAGACCCCAGACAGTCATGCTGGCTGAGGCATTTTGGGCAGAAAGTCAAACACATACTCAGAATATATATCTATCCCTTTAAGGATCAACCACTGGCCCTCCAGGCTGGAGGGTGCCCAAGGTAGTAGGCTTGTCAAAAAGCAACCAGTTTTCTTGCTCAAGGAATAGTGCCATATTGAGGGCCTGTTGTTAGTCTGTTTTGCTGACAGTTGGACATTCAAAGTTAGCAGTAGCTAAATCGGCCTTGATACGTGAGAGTTCATACATTGGGATGATGTCTGGGTTCCATTTACACCACCATGGCTGCTCCATTCATGTGCCCATGATGCCTGTTGCGGAGTGGCTGATGATGAAGATTGGCTAACGTCACCTGGCTCAGTCATTGTGCCTACTTGGTTGATCGGTACCTTTTCCATGGGAGATGCTTTCTGGCGGTTGTTAACATGTGACACAAAAATTTTCATACTCAATGGTCATTCAAATATGTCTAGCCACATGCCTCTATTCCTACTTTATGACTTGGTGGATCTGACAGAAGCCAGTTCATAGTGGGCAGTTCTGGGGGTGTGGTTACTTATAACCATAGTCAAGTATTCTCTCTGTCAGAGCCCAGTAAAATGTGAGAAAAGGGCTGGCATACCTCAAGGAATCAAGTCAATTTAGATCCTATGTCCAATAATCCTTGAAATGACTGAGTATTCCCCTTTCTCTATTTTATAATCACCTGAGTAAATGGCCAGAGGTCTCTCTGAGGAATGGCTGCAAGGATTATTACAGTAGATATTTGCTGCAGTAAGGCAGCCTCCTTCTCCCTAGGGACCTGGCCACCCCTTCAGTCAATGGGTTACAGATCTGAAAACTGGCTCGAGTATGGGAACATTGAAGGGATGTGGCTTCTGACTGGAGTGACCTCCCTCAGCCTCCTTTCCCTCCTTTCCTGACGTCTTCTAGTGTCAGTATAATGCTGCACCCTCTTGGCTCCCTTGTACTCCTAGGGACAGCATGCTCTACTGTCTCACAGCTCCCTTCAGGTCCAGCCCTCTGGCTGCAGCCTGACCTTGCTAGTCATTCTGGTGATTGTGGCTGCCTGGCTCCTGACACTTAAGTGCCACCACCTGGCCTCTATTACTCTGGGGTCTCATATTCCCACAGATGTTAATAAGTCCAGCTCTGCCACTGCCACTTCTGCCATCGGCGCTGACCTGCAGAGGAGGGCCACCACTGCTTAGTGATACTGGTGCCTCTCTCGAGTCCTGAAGGCGTTGGTGAGCAGCATGTCCTCTGGGTCCTTGTGGGTCCGTTTTCCTCAGCTTCTTCATTCTTTTCTCTGCCATCTGCCAGGGCAACTCAATCATTTCCACTTTGCTCAGCATGGCCTAACATTGCAGTAGGCTTCTAAGAGCCCCTTTAGCAATAAGTTTCACTCATCCTCTGGGGTCCTTTTCAGGGGCCTATGTCCCCCCCCGAATTGTCCCCTAGTCAAGGAAGTCTTGCTTTTCTAGTCTTATTTTCTGGCCTCCTTGACCAAGTACTCTCAAATCTGATTCCAAAGTTTTCCACTGGTTCCCGCTAGCTAATTCTTATAGGTCCTTTGATATGTAATCTCTTTTCTCCCTATTAGGCCCAGCACATCCCTGTCTTGATTATACTGGGTTTGTTTATTGGCTTGGGAGACAGTAGAGGAATTGGAGGCAGCTCCTGAGAGGGCAACCTATTGCCTTGCTAGAGAGGGACGCATTTTCATGGCCACAGTCTCCCACCAGGTCCCCTGAAGCCAGCCTGTGAAAGTGGTAGTTCTTACTATGAAATGATGGGCCAGCCTGGCAGACCTGGAGGGTTTAGAGGGCTCTGCCAAGTCAACATCCTGATGGGCATGCATTCGGATGTCCCCATCCCGTGTTTCAGAGTCCCAGATTCCTCCAAACAGGGCCCTGACCTTAGCGTAACTGACTTGCTTTAGCTGAGCATTTAGGCATCTTTAGAGCTCTAGGACTATCAGATCCTCAGTCTGTTGCTCACCTGTGGCAGTTCTTTCACTGCAGGAGAGGAGGGCCCCTTTTTAAGCTACCAAACAGGTTCTCTAGCTCTCACAGTCTCTATTGCTTGTTATCACTTGGTAGGATGTCAGTACAACTTAGCAGTAATCAGTCAACTCTGCTCTCCCTGTAACTATCATTCCCCTACCACCATAGCTCTCCGATGCCTGGATCTCTGCACCTGCACTGCATTCTCCTCCACCAAGATAGCTTCCCGAACTACCACTGATGGAATCTTTTTTTTTTTTTTTTGAGACGGAGTCTCGCTCTGTTGCCTGGGCTGGAGTGCAATGGCTGGATCTCAGCTCACTGCAAGCTCCGCCTCCCGGGTTGACGCCATTCTCCTGCCTCAGCCTCCCGAGTAGCTGGGACTACAGGCACCAGCCACCTCGCCCGGCTAGCTTTTTGTATTTTTTAGTAGAGACAGGGTTTCACCGTGTTAGCCAGAATGGTCTCGAACTCCTGACCTCGTGATCTGCCCGTATCGGCCTCCCAAAGTGCTGGGATTACAGGCTTGAGCCACCGTGCCCGGCCTACTGATGGAATCTTTAGCAGTTGTGCCACCACCTTGTGCAAGGGACTATCCACACCCCACATATCATTCAGGGTAGCATCCTCTTAGCCTACTGAGCAATGAGGGAGCCAGTCTCCAAACCCCATCTTATTCTTGTTTTCTCAGACCACTGCTGACATTACTTGGGTTAGTTTGAGTTATTTGAGAAGCAGAAGCTAAGATGGGATTGGATGTGCAGGAAACTCCTTGGGGAATACTTGTGCAGGAAGAAGGAGAGGGAACCGAAATAGGCAAGAAGAGCGTTCAGACGCAATACAGGTCTGACCTCTGTGAGGGACATGGGGAAGGAAGGAGGATCTGATAGGAGACTCTCGGGCTGCAGTCACAAGAACTACTCAGCCTGGTTGATGGGGCATCCTTGAGCCAAAGTCTGTCATTTAAAGAGTCTGTATTAGTAAAGAATGAGTCTGTATTAGCACAGAATGAATCTGTATTAGTTGTGCCCTGCTTGCTCAGTCATTGGCTAGCAGCAGCTTGTAGCAAGAGCATTCTGTAAATAAGATGGGGGTGGGTCCAGAGGTCTGCAGCTGCAGCCATCAGTCAATTATGCTGCCCGCAGCAGGAGAGCTAAGGGATGCATTTTCATGGCCACAACCTCCCACCAGGTCCCCTGAAGCCTATTATATCACTATTGTTTGTGTATCTTGTGAGTCATAGAATAAGGAAGCTGGATCTAACCTCAGAGATGATTTCATGTGATGTCTTCATTTTAATGATGAAGGAAGAGAGAATTGGAAATTTAAAACAAACTTTCCCAAGGCACATGCATTTCGGATTGGACCTTTTTACTTTGTGTGAAGATATTCCACGCATTGCTACACATTTGGCATTTCTGGCCCCAGGGACTAGATGCCATAGTCCCCCCGATCTCCTGCATCATGAAAATAAAATTGCTCCCCAACCACCTCATTTCTAAAAGTTCCCTGGAGGCAATACAGTCCCAAGTAGTACCACTGAACAGCTCATTGATCGCAAAGTCAGAATTAATATCCAGACAAGACCCCTGTATAATACACTTTCATAACTTCAAGAGAGCCACTAAAACAAAAAATGCCTCAGGGAGTCACAACCATTCCTGCTTCAGAGAGTACTCTGCACCTCTTTAGCATTTATCTTTTTTTTTTTTTTTATTTTTTGAGATGGAGTCTCACTACATCACCCAGGCTGGAGTGCAGTTGCATGATCTCAGCTCACTGAAACCTCCACCTCCTGGGTTCAAATGATTCTTGTGTCTCAACCTCCCGAGTAGCTGGGATTACAGGCGAGCACCACCACGCCTGGCTAATTTTTGTATTTGTATACAAATACAATGTTGGCCAGGTTGGTCTCAAAGTCTTGACCTCAAGTGATCCACCTACCTCAGCCTCCCAAACTGCTGGGATTACAGGCCTGAGCCACCGTGCATGACCCATAGTATTTTTATTTATTTATTTATTTATTTATTTAGAGACAGAGTCTTGCTCTGTTGCCCAGGCTGGAATGCAGTGGTGCAATCTTGGCTCACTGCACGCTCTGCCTCCCGGGTTCAAGAGATTCTTCTGCCTCAGCCTCCTGGATAGCTGGGACTACAGGTGCGCACCACCACGCCCGGCCAATTTTAGTATTTTTGGTAGAGTCAGGGTTTTGCCACGTTGGCCAGCCAGGTCTCAAACTCCTGACCTTGAGTTATCTGCCCGCCTTGGACTCCCAAAGTGCTGGGATTACAGGCGTGAGCCACTGTGCCTGAGTACGCATAGCGTTTATCTTAAATATATAAGCTCCTTTGACATCCTGGTTAGGAGACCCACTGTAGGCAATTTGGTCATAGTTCAAATTGCCTTCCTAGTATCTTCATATGAGTGAATGAAATGCACTTCAGCACCAAACCATTGCTTTTCCATCCTTTCTGAAACTGCTCTTTCATGTCTCTACCCCCATCTTTCCCTTCTAAATAAATGATGCTCCTCTGCAGCTAGTTGTTCAAGCTAAAAGCTGGGGAAACTTCCTCTATTCTTCTGGGTGTTTAAATTTTATTTATCTATTTATTTATTTTATTTATTTTATTTTTGAGGCAGGGTCTCTCTCTGTTGCTCAGGATGGAGTGCAATGGCATGATCATGGCTCACTGCAGCCTCGACCTCCTGGGCTCAAGTCATCCTCCCACATCAGCCTCCCAAGGAGCTAGGACTACAGGTGTATGCCACCACACCTGGCTAATGTTTTTTAAAAATGTATTTTGTAGAGACAGGGTTTCACTTTGTTCCCCATGCTGGTCTTGAACTCCTGGGCTCAAGTGATCCTCCTACCTTGGCCTCACAGAGTGTTGGGATTACAGGCATGAGCCACTGTGACCAGCCCAATTCTTCTCTTTTTCTTACACCCCAAATCCAATCCATGAGCAAATTCAATTGTCTTTGTCTCCAAAATCTAACCAATATGTCTATCTACTTCTCTCTATGCCCACAGCTACTGCATGTCCAAGCCACCATCATCTCACTCATACCAATATAACAGCCTCCTGTCTACGTATCTATGTTCTCTGCTTCCTTTACAATATAACAGCCAGATAATATATATATATATTTTTTTTTTTTTTTTGAGATAGAGCTTCGTTCTTGTTGCCCAGGCTGGAGTGCAATGGCATGATCTCAGCTCACTGCAACTTCCTTGACCACCCAAACTAAAGCAGCCTCCACACTACCACATCCTCTAACATATTACATACTCTGTTTAGTTTCTTCTTACCACTTACCACTATGCAACATCATTTTATTTATTTCTTTTCTCCCCCATCTAAATGTTAGTTTCATCAGCGAAGAGGCTGTCTGTTTTGCTCATGGCTGCATCCCTAGCACCCACCCCAGCTGGGCATAGAGTGGGTTCTCAACAATGTGTGTGTTACATGAATGAATAGTACCTTTGATGTACATGGTCCCCTTACAGCTAATGTCATTGCAGATTTTGATCATTGACATCAATCTTTCGGCTTTCAATATACAGTATCCCAAATGTTGGGATTTGTTGTTCTATACACTGTCAGTTGTAAGTATGGACTTCAACTGTCAACTGATAGACAATATTTGTTGGTCGACAATGGAGTCTGCATAATTTCTAAAGAGAATCTTTATAAACAAGAAGCCAAGGGGCTCTTGCCCTCTGAAAACTACTATACTAACTTTATTGGATTGGGGACTGATTCTTCTTTGTTAGCCCCCTAAATTCAGTAAAGTCCTCCTCTCCCTGACACATTTCTTTTCTTTCTTTCTTTTTTTATTTTATTTATTTATTTTTGAGATGGAGTTTCACTCTTGTTGCCCAGGCTGGAGTGCAATGGCACAATCTCAGCTCACCACAACCTCTACCTCCTGGGTTCAAGCTATTCTCTTGCCTCAGCCTCCCAAGTAGCTAGGATTATAGGCATGCGCTACCACACCTGGCTAATTTTGTATTTTTAGTAGCAATAGGGTTTCTCCATGTTGGTCAGGCTGGTCTCAAACTTCCGACCTCAGGTGATCTGCCCGCCTTGGCCTCCCAAAGTGCTGGGATTACAGGCGTGACCCACCACGCCCAGCCCTCCCTAACACATTTCTACAAGCTGCCATCGCCGACAGAGAAATGCGTTATTGAAGAAAACAATGTGGTTATGTCTCAACACTTTTTAGGTGTTTTTTTGTTTGTTTGTTTTGTCTTTTCTTTCTTTTGTTTTTTGAAAGGGAATCTTGCTCTGTTGCCCAGGTTGGAGTGCAATGGTGCAATCTCAGCTCACAGCAACCTCCACTCCCGGGTTCAAGTGATTCTCCTGCCTCAGCCTCCCAAGTAGCTGGGACAACAGGCATGCATCACCATGCCCAGCTAATTTTTGTATTTTTACTAGAGACAGAGTTTTACCATGTTGACCAGGATCGTCTTGAACTCCTGACCTCAAATGATGTGCCCTCCTCAGCCTCCCAAATGCTAAGATTACAGGCGTGAGCCACCGCACCTGGCCTACTTTTTGGGTATATTTTTAACAACCTCAAACTAAACTGGCATACATAAGTAGTAGAAGGTAAACTACAAATATCTTCTTGAGAACCAGAAAAAAAAAAAAAGCCTGGTCCACGAATAGAGAAAAATTTCTGTCTTCAACTTGGAGACTGTGTTAGGAAGGCACTGAGGGGAGGATGTCTTTTTGCACCAATTACTGATACCTAAAGAATAGAAGAGCTGGCCGGGAGTGGTGGCTCATGCCTGTAGTCCTAGCACTTTGGGAGGCTGAGGCGGATGGATCATGTGAGGTCAGGAGTTCAAGACCAGCCTTGCCAACAGGTCAAAACCTCGTCTCTACTAAAAATACAAAAATTAGGCCAGGTACAATGACTCACACCTGTAATCCCAGCACTTTGGGAGACCGAGGGAGGTGTATCACCTGAGGTCAGGAGTTTGAGACCAGCCTGGCCAACATGGTGAAACCCCGTCTCTATTAAAAATAAAAAAAATTAGATGGCTAATTTTTTTATTAGCCTGTAATAAAAAAGTGACGTGCGCCTGTAATCCCAGCTACTAGGGGGTTCTGAGGAAGGAGAATTGCTTGAACCTGGGAGTCAGAGGTTGCAGTGAACTGAGATCATGCCATTGCACTCCAGCCTGGGGGACAAGAGCAAGACTCCATCTCAAAACAAACAAACAAACAAACAAACAATTAGCTGGATATGGTGGCATGAGCCTGTAATCCCAGCTACTAGTGGGTGCTGAGGCAGGAGAATTGCTTGAACCTGGAGGCAGAGGTTGCAGTGAAGCGAGATCACGCCATTGCACTCCAGCCTGGGCAACAGAGCGAGACTTCATCTCAAAAAAAAAAGGAGGGAAGACTCTTGCAGCCGGGCGTGGTGGCTCATGCCTATAATCACAGCACTTTGGGAGGCTGAGCTGGGCGGATCACCTGAGGTCAGGAGTTCGAGACCAGCCTGGCCAACATGGTGAAACACCATCTCTACTAAAAATACAAAAATGAGCTGGGCGTTGTGGCAGGCGCCTGTAGTCCCAGCTACTCGGGAGGCTGAGGCAGGAGAATCGCTTGAGGTTACAGTCAGTGGAGATTGTACCACTGCACTCCAGCCTGGGAGACAGAGCGAGACTCTGTCTCAGAGCAAGACTCTGTTTCAAAGAAAAGAGTCTTGCTGACAGACTCTATTTAGAAAAAGACAGGAGAGAAGCTTTTCTAAGAATGCTTGCCATCCTAGACATTTCTGTTTTTATTCCCCAAGGAATGCAAACCATCTTGTTTTACATTTTTTAATTTTACCATTGAATCCATTTGCATGGCACTGTTAACAAAGCATTTGAAAAACACATTCCAAAGCAGAACTCATTGAAAGCAAGGCCACTGGCCTCAAAATTTAGTGTCCAGCTGGGCCTTGCACCTGGTGGGAACTCAGTAAGTATATTAAACAGACCTGGGTGCCTGAAAAGGTCGTGAAAGGAGAGACAGAGCCTCAGTTCTGCTCAGTCATGAGGCTCATTGTCAAAATTACCAAGAGTAGAGGTGAAAAGGTAGAGGACAGAGACAGTAATGAATAAATCCTAAAATGGCAACTCTGAGAAGTCTAAAATGAATATGAATTGAGGGTTCCACACAGAGATGCTCAGGAATTTTCACAGGTAGAGAGTAAGCAACCACAGGCTATCACGGTGAGAAGCCCACAGTGAGACTCAGCCTTAAAGACGGTGAGCGTTGGCCAGGCACGGTGGCTCATGCCTGTAATCTCAGCACTTTGGGAGGCTGAGGTGGGTGGATCACCTGAGGTTGGGAGTTCAAGACCAGCCTGACCAACATGGAGAAACTCCATCTCTACTAAAAATACAAAAAATTAGCCGGGCGTGGTGGTGCATGCCTGTAATCCCAGCTACTAGGGAGGCTGAGGCAAGAGAATCACTTGAACCCCGGAGGCAGAGGTTGCAGTGAGCCAAGATCGCGCCACTGCACTCCAACCTGGGCAACAAGAGAGACTCCGTCTCAAAAAAAAAGAAAAAAAGATGGCGAGCATTTACTTTCCTCACCACTCTACACAAATGGAAGTTATTATGCATGCCTGTCCATGTCTCCCCTGAGGGGCAGGGTTTCTAGATTCCTAAAACTCTGAGGTGGTGTTTTTGTTGTTGCCAGGTGGGGACCAAGGGCAAAAAACAATTGTTGAAGGGATTAGGTCCAGATTAAGTATAGCTTTATGGGCAAGGCTGAGACCTTGAATCCTATCCTCTGGCAGATCAGCAAACGCTGAGGTTCACTGAGGCCAGGGATAATTGATTCTCTTGCTACTGGTGGAGGAAGTAAAGGAGCAGCTGGGGGTTGCAACTGTTGGGGCAGATCAATTTCAAAAGACGCCTGGTTAGAGGAAACCTGTTGCAGGAGCCAGGCTGGGAGACAAAGGCGTGGGTGACCACAGCAATGCCCCAAGGGAGGACCTGGGTGACATTTTGCCTGAACATAAGAGGGTGATAGTTACACCCTGGTTCCTGGCCCTGCCTTTATCAGTCACAGTTACAGCAGCAACTCTCTTGCCTGAACAAGTACAGATACAAAGAAATGGAAGGAATCTCCTACCTGGGGGTCACAAACAAATACCATACCCATCTTCTCCTCTGCTTCCTGGGCACACAGCTACATTCTCTTCCCCAGCCTCCCTTCCGTTAAGTGTGGCCAGTGACTGTGTTCCAACCAATGAAATGTGAGTGGAAATGCTGCTGGCCACTCTCAGCCCTGGCCCCTCAAACCTCTCATGCACAATCGTTATTCTCTCTCCTTTCCACCTGCTGAACAGAGACATCTTTGGGAAGCTAACAGTGTCATAGCCATGGGTTGGAAGGAGCCTGGCCCTGAGTGATGTCTCAGCCACAGCGGGCTACAGCATGAAGGTTAGGATTTTGGAATTCCCTACAACAGTTGACATGCCCTGAATAATAAACTCTGGAACTGCAACTGCTAATGTCCCATTCCCTAATAGAGTCTCACAAGTCCCACTGTCGGAGCTACTGGCCTGGGGGATGTGACTCCACACACCAGAGCTGCCTCTGCAGAGCATGTACTGCTGGGCTGTGGGGTGTCCACATCTGTCCCTGCTGCCCAGGCAGGAGTAATGGGAGACACAGCCTTTCCACCGGGCAGGGTGAAGCTACTGCTCTCGCTCTATCTCGAGTTGGAAGCTGGATAGAAGAGTGTTTGTATAGACGCCCATGCCTTTCTCCTCACATCCTGAGGCATGCATGTGTCCATGGTGTCTGTTTGCTTGTTTGGTTTTTATTTGTTCGGTTTTTGGTTTTTTGAGATGGAGTCTTACTCTGTTGCTCAGGCTGGAGTGCAATGGTGCAATGTTGGCTCACTGCCACCTCTGCCTCCTGAGTTCAAGTGATTTTCCTGCCTCAGCCTCCCGAGAAGCTGGGATCACAGGCATGGACCACCACACCCAGCTAATTTTTATATTTTTAGTAGAGACAGGGGTTTCACCGTGTTGGCCAGGCTGGTCTCAAACTCCTGACCTCAGGTGGTCCACCTGCCTTGGCCTCCAAAAGAGCTTAGATTACAGGCATGAGCCACCACGCCTGGCTGCTTGTTTGGTTTTTTAAACTTGTGTGTGTGTGTATGTGGTAAAACATACGGGTATCAGAAAATTGTCTATTTGAACCATTTGCTTGCTTTTCCTCTATTACAAGAGTCCTTGGTAAGGATCATTCATCTTCATTCAAGTTGGGTGGGGCCATTTCCTGCAGCTCCCTTTCCTCACATCCCCAACACACCATGTGGTGGTAATTCCTTCTTCCCCTTCCTCTGTCTCCAGAACAGTCGCTGGACTCCACCCCAGCAGGAGCTGCAGTCAGGCACTCCCCAGTCTGTTTGTTGGGGTTCTGGTCTACTGAAAATTTGCAGAGGTGCCTTTTTCTCATACACCCACCAACCCCAGCCCTAAGGTGTAATGAGCCTTTTCTGAGTTCACTTTTTTTTTTTTTTTTTTTTCAGAGTCTCACTCAGTCACGCAGGCTGGAGTGCAGTGGTGCGATCTCGGCTCACTGCAAGCTCCGCCTCCCGGGTTCAAGCAGTTCTCCTGCCTCAGCCTCCCGAGTAGCTGGGACCACAGGCACCCACCACCATACCCAGCTAATTTTATTTTGTATTTTTAGTAGAGAGGAGTTTCACTGTGTTAGCTAGGATGGTCTCGATCTCCTGACCTCGTGATCTGCCTGCCTCAGCCTCCCAAAATGCTGGGATTACAGGCATGAGCCACCGCGCCCAGCCAATTTTTGTATTCCTTTAGTAGAGACAGAGTTTCACCACGTTAGCCAGGTTGGTCTCAAACTCCTGACCTTGTGATCCACCTGCCTCGGCCTCCCAAAGTATTGGGATTACAGGCGTAAGCCACTGTGCCTGGCCATGAGTTCAGTTTTAATTACCATCCACTCACTGAAGTAGCCAGGTCAACTAGGGAGTCTCAAAGTAGTATGAGAAAATTTAGAGAGGACTAAGCTTGGCTGCAAGAAGAAGTTTTGGTTGGGCTAAGTGTAAACCCACTCAAGTGCTCAGTGACCCAGACATACAAATATGTGTGTAAATGGCAACTTCTCTCTTGCCTCTCCCCGACTGATACTCTCTTGTAGAAAAGCCATCCTTTGCTGTAACTATTGGAACCTCTAGAGCTTATCTGGGCCAGAGCTCTTTGCACAAGTTAGAAAAAAGCCGCCGCTCTGTCTGACACAGCCCTGTCCTGCAGCCTCAGCTTGGCTGGTAGAGGGCAGGCTGGATTTCAGCCTCTTCTTGGCCTCCAGCTAGCTGCTTTGTGCAATGCACCAACTCCACACCTGTGGTGTTGGCCCCTTCCCACTTGGCTGCTAAAATCTCTCCCGAACGTTGCCATGAGTTACAACCAGTTCCTCCCAGCTCCATCTCATCACTGTCACCCTTGGGGATCTTAGGGTGACCAGAGGTGATTTTTAGTTACACTGTCCCAAATGGAATTCCGTGGGCTGATCCAAGAATACAAGTATCTTAACGTCATTATTCTTATGAGGAAATGTATTCCTAGGTCTTTTCAAGTAAGCAACTTAAAAATACATCTTTAGGCTGGGTGCAGTGGCTCATGCCTGTAATCCCGGCATCTTGGGAGGCCGGGGCGGGCAGATCATGTGAGGTTGGGAGTTCAAGACCAGCCTGACCAACATGGAGAAACGCTGTTTCCACTAAAAATATAAAATTAGCCGGGTGTAGTGGCACATACTTGTAATCCCAGCTACTCAGGAGGCTAAGGCAGAAGAGTCGCTTAAACCGGGGAGGTGGAGGTTGCAGTGAGTCAAGACTGTGCCACTGCACTCCAGCCTGGGTAGCAAGAGTGAAACTCTGTCTCAAACAACAATAACAACAACAACAACAAAACATCTTTAGGGGACAAACTGCCCACTAAAAATACCAGGTCTGCCTGTAGTGTATTTGACTTTCTTCTCCTCACCCCTTAAGCTTGTGAATAACTGGCTCACTCTACCTTCTGCCTTGGCTGGTTCAGATTTGACCTTGGCTGTCTCAGACTTCGGCCTATAAAGTGCACAAACTTTAGAGCATAGATTTCTGGATGTACTATTTTCTTTGAGACCTGAACCTCAAGCAAAGGGTGTGTCTTTGTAAATGAATGATTTAATTAAAAAGTGGGCTGATGCTGATTATACAGATTTCTTCTCTTGGAATGCTTATTTTGGTGTTGTCCTAAAACTGATGTTTCACAGCTGATGGATTAGAAGGACAGATGTTTTCGCTTGGCCTTCTCTCCTTTATATTTCTCATCTGGGCATAATAATAATAATATCAAGGGACAAACAGAGTTGAACTCAACACCAACACTTGACCTCATTTCTGATTTATGAATTCTCCCTGTGACCATGCAGTTTGAGGAGAAGGCTGCCTCTGAAATGTGTTTTGCATTTTAATATTTTTTCATACTGGCCTCCTTCTTTGTCAAGCCACTGTGTGTGCAGCTGGCTTAACTTGCTGACTAGAAAATTGAAATATGCTTCTATCCAGCAACCAAAAACAAAGGGAAAAATTGTCTTTCTAGGAGCTATGTAGCTGCCTGCATTTCCCCCACCCCATCCCTCCTATCGTATATGAACAATCCCCACAAGAATCTAAGCTGCTTTTGGATTAATGTCAGCTGCAGCATTTCTCACGAGGTTCTTGGGTAGTGCTGAAAACGTGAGGGTTCTGTCATCTCAGCGTGGCTCTGTGAAGTGCCCTACCCTGCTCCAGAGGACGAACTGGAGACCCTTCTTAACCTTGGGGGACTCAAGTCATCTGGCAAGCCAGATTTTGGGTTAAAAAGTGTCTAGAGGCCGGGCACGCTGGCTCATGCCTGTAATTCCAGCACTTTGGGAGGCCGAGATGGGTGGACCACCTGAGGTCAGGAGTTCGAGACCAGCCTGGCCAACATGGTGAAACCCCATCTCTACTAAAAATACAAAAATTAGCTGAGCGTGGTTGCAGATGCCTGTAATACCAGCTACTTGGGAGGTTGAGGCAGGAGAATCACTTAAACCCAGGAGGTGGAGGTTGCAGAGAGCCGAGATCACGCCATTGCACTCCAACCTGGACAACAAGAGCAAAACTCCATCTCAAAAAAATAAAAATTAAAACAAAAATAAAAGAATGACAGTTTGTCTCCAAGCTTGTCCAGGTTGGTGCATTATAAATGACACACTGCAGATGCCAGGCCCTTAGACAAAGAAGAGGGGCTGTCGCTTTTTCAGGACTTGGGCTTCAGAGAATCGTGAGGCTACCTGGCCACAGGAAACGAGAACATGATCCTCAAACCCACACCAGTGAGCACAATCGGAAGCCTTGTTATGACCTGGCAGCAAAGGAGAAAGTGGGTTCAGTGAGATCTGTCTGGAGACGCACTGGGCTGGGCTGAGGCTTCAGCACACATAAGCTTCCTGATCATTCGGCATTCTCCTTTGTATTTTTTTTTTCTTTAAGACACCTGTGTTTTTTGGCTGCCATGGAGGTGGGAGGAAGCCAAGCTTGGCAGCCTCTTCTGATCTGGTGTTAACAGCACCATACAGTAATTTCCAGCAATTATCTCCCTATCATAAAAGTTCTGTGGAGAGATTCGTGACACTTTTTTTTGTGCTGTTCCAATGCATACATTTAAATGGGGAACAAATTCTGTCCATATGGTGTCTCCTCTCTCTTCCCAGGTTCCCAAGTGCTTGGCCATGCCCAGCTATGAGTGGCTGCATACACAAAGTAAGGCTTGCTGGTATAGACAATGGGGGAAAGCAGTGATTTTGGGATTCTGCTGGTGCCAGAATCACTTACTTTATTCTCTTCTTTCTGATAGCTGGAGGACAAAGGGCCTTCCACCAAGCCTAGAATTCATAGGTTATGACATTCATAAGCTACTCCTTACCTGCGATTAGGCCTAGTTACCTGGTTAATTCTTCCCGTGGCTCCATGAACCTTGCCTTCATGGCACCGATCACAGTTTGTAATTGTAGATTTGTGTGTGTGTGATGATTTATGTCTTCTTATTAGACTATGCTATGGGCTGAATCGTGTCCCCTCAAAATTTATATGTTGAAACCCTAACACCCAATGTAGATAATTCGGGAGATTAATCTTCAGGAGATAATTCGATTTAGATGAGGTCATGAGACTGGGGACCTTCGTGATAGGATTAGTGCCCTTGTAAGATGAGACACTAGAGAGCTTGCTGTCACCAGCATGCTCTGTCTCCCTCTTTGTCTTGCCATGTAAAGACACAGTGAGAAGGTGGCCTTCTGCCAGCCAGGAGGAAAGCCCTTATGAGAACCATGCTGGTACCCTGATCTTGGACTTTCAGCCTCCAGAGCTGGGAGACAATAACTTTCCGTAGTTTAAGCCACCCAGTGTATGGTATTTTGTTATGGCAGCCTGAGTAGATGAATGCAGACAGTAAACTTTATGAGAACAGAAGATACATCTGTTCTGCATATCACTGAACCCCAGCACCAAGCACAGAGCTTGGCATATGGTTGGGGCCCAATAAATATTTACTAAATGAACGAAAGAGTGAATGAATGTACGAACAAAGCTTGAAGAAATCACAGAAAGTAAGTCTACTGCCTTCATTTAATAGATGAAGAAACAGAGGTTACATTTCCAACTTGTCCAAGTCTATGAAGCTTGTTTTTTTGTTTCACATATATAAAGACAGATTTGAATGTGTCAATTCCAAGCCATTCATTGGACATCTATTTTTGTTATGTTAGAGAATTCAAAGATCAATAAAATGCAATTTCTTTTTAAAAGTTTTTTTAAGGGACAGTGCTTCCTTCTGTCGCCTAGGTTGGTCTCACACTCCTGACCTCAAATGATCCTCTTGCCTCGGCCTCCAAAAGCACTGGGATTATAGGCAGGAGCCACTGTACCCAGCCCAAAATGCAATTCCTATTTTTAAAAAGCTTTCATCTTGCCAGGTATGGTGGCTCATGCCTGTAATTTCAATACTTTGGAAGGATGAGGTAGGAAGATCACTTGAGACCAGTTTGAGCAACTTAGTGAGACCCAGTTAGCTGGGCATGGTGTTGTGCCTCTGTAGTCCTAGCTGAGGCTGAGGTGGGAGGATGACTTGAGCCTGGGAGGTCAAGGCTGCAGTGAGCTGTTATCACGCCACTGCACTCCAGCCTGGGTGACAGAGTGAGACCCTGTCTTAAAAACAAACAAACACACACACCTTTCATCTAAACAACAGTTTAGCCAGTTAAGATAAATAATAGTGACTATTCATTAAGTGCTTACTAATACATTATTTTATTTCATGTTTACCACAATCCTATGGAATAGATCATATTATCCCCATTTAACAGATATGAAAAGGCAAACTCAGAGGTAGTGTTGCTAAATTATAGTAAGCTTTTACCAGGTGCCAAAATTGTTCTACATGTTTTACCTCCATTTATAAATTCACTGAATGCCCCAGGCTTGACTAGGGAAGGATCTACTTCCAAGCTCAGTCATGTGTATTTATTGGACTCAGGTCCTCATTGGCTGTTGGACAGAGACAGTTCCTTGTTATCTGGGCCTCTCCAAAGCAGCCTTCACAACATGGCAGTTTGCTTTCCCTGGAGGAAGGACAGAGAAAGATTGAAGTTTAAGTCTTTGTAACCTAATCTCAGCAATGACTTTTCATATCACTATGGCCATTTTCTATTCATTAGAAGCAAGTCACTAGATCCAGCCCCCACTCAAAAGTAGGGATTAGGGTGTCAACAACCAGGAGTCAGGGATCACAGGTCACCTCACAGGCTGCCCACCACAGCAAGGTTACTTTAATAATTCAAAATCAATCTGTGTAATTTGTCATATTAATAGTACAAAGGAGAAAAATATGATCACCTCAATAGATTAAAAAAAATTTGGGCCAGGCACGGTGGCTTACTCCTGTAATCCTAGTACTTTGGGAGGCCAAGGTGGGTGAATCACTTGAGGTCAGGAGTTCAAGACTAACCTGGCCAACACGGTGAAACCCTGCCTCTACTAAAAAAAGTACAAAAATTAGCCAGGCCTGGTGGCTGGCACCTGTAGTCCCAGCTACTCGGGAGGCTGAGGCAGGAGAATGGCATAAACCCGGGAGGCGGAGCTTCAGTGAGCTGAGATCCGGCTCGATCTCAGCTCGATCTCCTGACCTCGTGATCCGTCCGTCTCGGCCTCCCAAAGTGCTGGGTGTTCTTCTACTCTTTACCATGAAAAGAACCTGCCTAAGCTGCTCCTTCTGGTCCCAGGAAGAAGATATGAAACATGTAGAACACAGGTTCTCCAGCTAAGGTACACAATCAAGCCCAGCTGAGAACAGAGCTCCTAGCTGAGCTGCAGATGCATACATGAGCTCAGCCAAGACCAGCAGAGTGATCTAGCTAAGCCTAGCCCAGATCACCTGATTGCCACATATGTGTAAGAAATAAGTATCTATTGTTATATGTCACTGGTTTTGTGGTTCTTTTGTTATCCAACGAAAGCTAATTGATACAGGTCATCTACAAAAATACCTCAGCAAGTATCAACTTAATGATGAAATGTTAAAAGCTTTCCTCTGACACTGGAAATTTGTTAAGTTTGACTGCTACCACTTCCATTTGACCTTGAATGGCTACCTTAGCCAATGCAATAAGGCAAGAAAAAGAAATAACAGAACTAAGGATGGAAAAAAGAAAGAAAGCTGTCATTTTTTGCAGATGACATAATTATGTACATAGAAAAATCCTAAAGAACCTTCAGATCAAGTTTTGGAATTTGAGCTAGGTCACTGAATTCAAATCAACACACATAAACCAATTGTATGTTCTATATACCAATAACAAAAATAATTGTAAACTGAAATGTTTAAATATAACATTTGACCAGGCGTGGTGGCTCACGCCTATAATCTCAGGGCTTTGGGAGGCCAAGGCAGGCAGATCACGAGGTCAGGAGATCGAGAGCATCCTGGCTAACATGGTCAAACCCTGTCTCTACTAAAAATACAAAAAATTAGCTGGGCGTGGTGGCGGGTGCCTGTAGTCCCAGTTACTTGGGAGGCTGAGGCAGGAGGATCACTTAACGCTAGGAGTTCAAGGCTGTAATGCACTATAAGCATGCCTGAGGATGGCCACTGCACTCCAGCATGGGCAACTTCACCTCTTTTTTTTTGTTTTTTTAATCAAATATCTAGGAATAAAACAAATGAAAGATTTTCAATATCGCCATACAGAAGACTATTATGAAAAACTAAAGATTTTTTTTAAAAGAGAGAGAAAGCCAAATGATGCTTATTTGACTCTGGTGCACTTCAGTGTAAGGATGATTCATAATCTGTCACTCATGATTGATGGCCTTGGAAAAAAGAAAAAAAACAAACAAACAGGAGTTACATCATATTCATGATTGGAAGACTCCATATGTCAATATTCGATTGTGAATTGTAAATATGTCAATTCTCCCCAAATTTATCTCCCCCCGGTACATTCCGAAAATAATTTTCAACAGTTTTTTTTTTTTTTTTTTTTGAGACGGAGTTTTGCTCTTGTTTCCTGGGCTAGAGTGCAATAGCGTGATCTCGTTTCACCACAACCTCCCCCTCCCAGGTTCAAGCAATTCTCCTGCCTCAGCCTTCCAAGTAGCCGGGATTACAGGCATGTGCCACCATGCCTGGCTAATTTTGTATTTTTAGTAGAGACAGGGTTTCTCCATGTTGGTCAGGCTGGTCTCAAACTCCCGACCTCATGTGATCCGCCTGCCTCAGCCTCCCAAAGTGGTGGGATTACAGGTGTGAGCCACTGCGTCTGGCCCCCAACAGATCTTCTTGTGAAATTTTACAAATTGATTCCAAAATATATTTGGAAACACAAAGGGCCAAGAATAGTTAAAGCAATCTTGGAGAAGACAAAAATGGGAGGATTTTTTTCACAGAAAAATTAAACCAATGTAATTAAGGCTGTGATTTTGGCTCAGAAATAAACAAATAAACCACAGGAACAGAACTGAGAGCATAGAAACAGACTGACATATTTATGGGTGCTTAATTTATGACAAACGCGGTGCCCTTGAATGATCTTTTTAATAAATGCTTCTGGAACGGTTGAATATCTATGGAAGGAAGGAAGAATCTTGACCCTTATCTTACTGTGTACATAAAAAATCAACTCCAATTGAATTATATGTAAATCTAAATGTGTAAACCAAAACAATAAAGATTCTAGAGGATATCACAAGAGAATATCTCTAAGATCTTGAGGGTAGGAAAAGATGTATTAAACAGGACACAAAAACCACTTATTACAAAGGAAATAACTGATACATAGACCAGGGATTGGCAAACTACAGCCCTCAGGTCAAATCTGGCCACCTGTTTTTGTTATCCCAGCACTTTGGCACTTTGGGCAGCCGAGGTGGGCAGGTCAGTTGAGCCCAGGAGTTTGAGACCAGCCCGGGCAACGTGGAGAAACCTTGCCCTACAAAAAATACAAAAATTAGAAGAGTATGGTGGCACATGCCTATAGTCCCAGCTACCCAGGAGGCTGAAGTGGAAGCCTGAGCCTGGGAGGTTGAGGCTATAGTGAGGCACGACTGGGCCACTGCACTCCAGCCTGGGCAATGAAGTGAGACCCTGTCTCAAAAAAAAAAAAAAAAAATGTAAATCAAACCACAATGTGATACCACCTCACTCCTGCCAAGAATGGCCATAAAAAAAAAAAAAAAAAAAAAAAATTGATGATGAAGTATAAGAACATGGAAGAGAGGCCGGGCGCGGTGGCTCAAGCCTGTAATCCCAGCACTTTGTGGAGGCCGAGACGGGTGGATCACGAGGTCAGGAGATCGAGACCATCCTGGCTGACACGGTGAAACCCCGTCTCTACTAAAAAACACAAAAAACTAGCCGGGCGAGGTGGCGGGCGCCTGTAGTCCCAGCTACTCCGGGGGCTGAGGCAGGAGAATGGCGTGGACCCGGGAGGCGGAGCTTGCAGTGAGCTGAGATCCGGCCACTGCACTCTAGCCCGGGCGACAGAGCGAGACTCCGTCTCAAAAAAAAAAAAAAAAAAAAAAGAACATGGAAGAGTATGGTATGATATTATACAAAGTAAAGGAAGCAGGAGGCACAGTGGCATGCACGCTATAATAACAACTATGGAAAATATGAGTGCATCAGGCCAACAACAAAAGGGTGTTTTGCAAAAAATAAAAAATAGTTGTCTAGGGTAGCAAGTTTTCTCAAAATGATTCCTAAAATTGTTGCATAGTCTTTCTATGAATGATAAACTAAAAAAGAAAGGAATGACTTTCTTTTCTTTTCTTTGAGAAATCTCATTTTTTTCCAAAAAATGTATTATAGGTTGTTAAACGCTACTCTGCTGAGGTTCTTAAAAGGAGACTAGCCTGCCCCATAAGGGTTGTGATGGCAGGAATTCTGGCTTCTATTTCTAGCCCTGTTGACAGACTGATGCATACTCATGCATACCCTTTAAGCTTTTCACATCTTTGAAGCTAGGAGCAATTCCACTTGCTGCTGCCATTTAGTGCTACAATGTTTTAAAAATTAATGAGGTGCATTTACTGCCCACGATGTTCAGGAGATTGGCTTTCCTTGAGAAATCGGTGTTGTCTGTGAAGAAGATAAAACAGTAGGAGTGGCCGGGTGTGGTGGCTCAGGCCTATAATCCCAGCACTTTGGTAGGCCGAGGCAGGTGGATCACCTGGGGTCAGGAGTTCAAGACCAGCCTGGCCAACACGGGGGAATCCCTGTCTCTACTAGAAATACAAAAATTAGCTAGGTGTAGTGGCAGGCTCCTGTAGTCCCAACTACTGAGGAGGCTGAGGCACAAGAATCTCTTGAACCCAGGAGGCAGAGGTGGCAGTGAGCCGAGATCATGCCACTGTACTTCAGCCTGGGTGGCAGAGCAAGACTCTGTCTCAAAACAAAATCAAAAACAAAAACAAAAAAACAGTAGGAGTGCTGTTATGTTGTCAGACATTGAATTCCTGCAACCAACATTTGTTATTGGGCACCTGTTGTGGACGAGACTGTGTTCAGAGTTATGATTATATGCAAAGATGTTTAAATCATGGTTTCTGCCTTCAAGGAACTTACAGTAGGGTAATGATAAAAATACCTAAAATTGCCAGGCGCGATGACTCGTGCCTATAATCCCAGCACTTTGGGAGGCCGAGGTGGGCAGGTCACTTGAGGTGATCTGGAACAGGAGTTCGAGACTAGCCTGGCCAACATGGTGAAATCCCATGTCTACTAAAAATACAAAAATTAGCTGGGCATGGTGATGGATGCATGTAATCCCAGCTACTCGGGAGGCTGAGGCAGGAGAATCACTTGAACCCAGGAGGCGAAAGTTGCAGTGAGCCAAGATCACGCCACTGCACTCCAGCCTGGGCAACAGAGTGACACTCTGTCACAAAGAAAAAAAAACCTAAGATTTACCGAGGGTTTACAATGTGACAGGAACTATAGTAAATGGTTTATGTACATTAATTTATTTAATTCCAACAACACCCTAGGGAGGTAGAGGTTATTGTTATCATTTTAAGAGATAATTAGGCCAGGTGTGGTGGCTCCTGCCTGTAATCCTAGTGCTTTGGAAGGCCAAGGTGGGAGGACTGCTTGAGGCCAGGAATTCAAGACCAGCTTAGGCAATATAGTAAGACCCTGTCTCTACAAAAAATGAAAAAATTAATTTAGTCAGGTGTGATAGGGCACGCCTGGAGTCCCTGCTCCTCTGGACACTGAGGTGGGAGGATTGCTTGAGGCCAAGAGTTTGAGACCAGCCCAGGGAACATAGTGAGATCCCTGTCTTTACAAAAAAGAAAAAAAGAGAGCAATAGATATTTAAATTGATGGCAAGAGAGGCTAAATAAATACCCAAGGTCGTGAAACTAAACCCACCTGACCCTGATGGACTGCCTGGCAGGAAAGTCAATGCTCTTAACTACTTGCCTACACTGCTGCCCAGGCACCAGCCACACTGGGAAGCCACTGCTTCCCTCAGCCAGCTTGCAATTTATAAACTCTATAAAATCATGCCTTTTTGGCTGGGCATGGCGGCTCACACCTGTAATCCCAGCACTTTAGGAAGCCGAGGTGGGTGGATCACCTGAGGTCAGGAGTTCCAGCCCGGCCTGACCAACATGGTGAAACCCCATCTCTACTAAATACAAAAAATTATCTGGATGTGATGGTGCATGCCTATAATCCCAGTTACTTGGGAGGCTGAGGCAGGAGAATTGCTTGAACCTAGGAGGCAGAGGTTGCAGTGAGCCGAGATTGAGCCATTGCACTCCAGCCTGGGCAACAAGAGCAAAACTCTGTCTCAAAAAAAAAAAAGAAAAAAAAAAAGCCTTTTTGATGGGGTACCAGTTGAACCTACTAATGACACAACCATGTTAGAAAGTCTGCACCTTTGTTCAGCTTCAAAAGAGTTTCCAATAGAGTGGGAATTGTCAAGTAATCAAGCCATGGAAATCATCGCATTTAAGTTATAATTAAATGTTTTAATATCTATTATTTTGGGGAATGGAATTATTAGCAATAGGCAAATTCTTTTTTTTTTTTTTTTTTGAGTTGGAGTCTCAATCTGTTGCCCAGGCTGGAGTGCAGTGGCGCGATCTCGGCCCACTGCCACCTCTGCCTCCCGGTTCAAGCGATTCTCCTGCCTCAGCTTCCCGAGTAGCTGGGACTATAGGCGCCTGCCACCGCACCTGGCTGATTTTTTGTATTGTTGGTAGAGACAGGGTTTCACTGTGTTAGCCAGGATGGTCTCGATCTCCTGACCTTGTGATCCACCCACCTCAGCCTCCCAGAGTGCTGAGATTACAGGCATGAGCCATCACGCTTGGCCAGCAATAGCCAAATTCTTTAATAAACAACTTTTTATTAATGCTATGGCTTTGTGTTGTCTAATATTAAAATATTTCTTTTTCCAGAAACTGTAAGAGATTGTAAAATGAAGATTGACTATGCTGAGTAGGGTACAAAACTAGGTGTTTTTGTGTGTGTGTGTGTGTGTGTTTTTTTTAAGACAGAGTATTGCTCTGTTGCCCAGCTGGAGTGGAGTGCAGTGGCGTAATCTTGGCTCCCTGCAACCTCTACCTCCTGGATTCAAGAGATTCTCCTGCCTCAGCCTCCTGAGTAGCTGGGATTGCAGGCATGCCCCACCGTGCCTGGTTAATTTTTTTTTTTTTTTTTTTTTGTAGAGATGGGATTTCACCATGTTGGCCAGGCTGGTCTTGAACTCCTGACTTCAAGTGATCCGCCCACCTAGGCCTCCTGAAGTGCTGGGATTATAGGCATGAGCCACTGCGCACAGCCTTTTTTTGTGTTTTGATTCTTCTGATCTGTGCCCCACTTAGGTCCCATAGAGTCACAAACTCTCAAGTTTGGAAAGAACCTTCAAGGGTATTTCTGGTATATTATTCACACTTTGGATTACAACCCATTAGATTATGAAACCAGTGAAAGAGTTATGACAAGCTTAAAAAAAGAATAAAATAAAATTGCACATGGTAAAGGTAAAGGTAGCAGTTAGCAAAACTTTCGTTTTAATTATTATATTCATTTTCTAGAACTGCCATAACAAATTTCCACAAACTCGGTGGCTTAAAACAACAGAGCTGGCACAGTTGCTCACGCCTGTAGTTCTAGCTTCCCGGAAGGCTGGGGTGGGAAGATGCCTTGAGTCCAAGAGGTCGAGGCTACAATGAGCTATGACCATGACACTGCACTCCATCCTGGGGGATAGAGTGAGACCTTGTCTCTTTTTTAGGAAAACACACACATACACACACACACACAGATAAATTTATTCTGTCTTGATTCTGGAGTCTAGAAGCCCAAATCAAGGTGTCAGTAAGGCTGTGCAACTCTGGGTAGAATCCTTCCTTGACTCTCCACCTGCAATCCTTGGCATCCCTGACTTGCAGCTGTATCACTCCAATCTCTGCCTTTGTCACATTGTATTCTCTTGTCTGTGTGTGTCTGTGTCCAAACTTCCCTCTTCCTATAAGGATATCAGTTGTACTAGATTAGGGTTCATCCTACTGACTTCATCTTAACTTGTTTATATCTGCAAAGATCCTATTTCCAAATAAGTCACAACCACAGATACCGGGGTTAGGAGTTCAGCATATCTTTTGGGGGTGAGGATTCAACTCATTCAACCTGTAATATATATATATATATATCTCGTACATATATATATATTACATATATATTACATATATATTTACATGTATCTACTTACACATTTATACATCATATATTTATATATATATGTAAAACCTATGTATTGAATCACAATGCAAAAATGTGTTTAATATTACTTGTGGCAAAAAAAAAAAGAGAGAGAGAGCTTATAAACACTGATTTAATCTAAGCACTCATCCAGTTCTTGAATTCTTTTGGTAAAAACTTGACAATAGTAGTTGTGCCTATACTGAGCTCACTGACAGGTGACTATCTCTGTAGATTGCCCAGGGTTTGGACAATTCTGACTGTTGGCAGGGCTGTCAGAGAAGAATTCATTAGAACTGTACACGTCGCTTATAAGGGACTTAGTTGAGCACCTTAAAACATCAGGTTATTTTTTAGCAGCAGTGGTTACAAGTAAAGTGCTCTTTTGAAACAAAATATAATACAACTTGCAAGTAGTTGCTTTTCAAGCCTGTAAGCCCAGCCCTTTGGGAGGCCAAGGTGGGCAGCTCACTTGAGCTCAGGAGTTTGAGACCAGACTGCGCACCATGGTGAAACCCCACCTCTACAAAAAAAAAAAAAAAAAATTAGCCAGGTGTGGTGGTGTATGCCTGTGGTTCCAGCTACTAGGGAGGATGAGGTGGGAGGATGAGGTGGGAGGATTACTTGAGTCTGGGGAAAAAGCAGTGATGAAAATGAGAATGTTTTAAAAGTTATAGGCAAATTTGAAGGGTTACGTATAATGAAGACTTCATTGCCAAAGCCCAAAAAAGGATGTTTCTTCTTTTTAAATCTGAAAACCTTTCGAAAGAGATTATGACCTGTTTTTTGTTTGTTTTTGTTTTTTGAGACAAGGTCTCACTCTGGTGTTCAGGCTGGAGTACAGTGGCACAATCTTGGCTCCCTTCAGCCTTGACTTTCCAGGCTCAGTCTCCTGAGTAGCTTCCACCTCAGTCTCCTGAGTAGCTGGGACCACAGGCATGGCCCACCATGCTCGGCCAATTTTTGTATTTTTTGTAGAGATGTGGTTGCCCAGGCTGGTCTCAAACTCCTGGGCACAAGTGATCCTCTTGCCTCAGCCTCCCAAAGTGCTGGGATTACAGGAGAGAGCCACTGCGCCCATCTGACCATGACATTTTTTATTGTAGGAGACAGAAAAATGAACTAGGTCAAAGATCCCCTACCAAAAGATTTGGGTCTATTGCAAAACCATGAAGGTTTGCCCTTGTAGGTGCCACCTACAAGGGCACAGTGCCACCACCCTGCCCAGCTCTCTGAAATTTGCCAGGTTTTCCTTGTCTACTCAGAAACTTTGCTGACAGCACCAGCCTGCTCAGCTAGTGAAAACGCCTCCTGCCAAGAAGATTAACTACACTCATCTTTCTTTAGGTAATTTCATAAATCATTGTGCCTATTTTACTTTGAAAAGCTTTACTATTTTCGTCATAGAAGATAATTTAGAGCCTGAAGAACACTTTAGGTAACTGAATCTTTTTCTGTCTTCAAGACACTCAGATTGGAAACAAAGTCTCATCAGTTACAACCCATTTCGGCACAGAGACTCCCGGATATGGGACTTTGAGGGGTAGGTGAGGGGTGCATCTCAGAATGGAGGAAAGAAGGTGTGGAGCTAGAAAAAGATTCATTCTGAAGCAATCTCCCTCTCAACACCCACCCTTGAGCTGGCTTAGGAACAGGTACCCTGCAGTGTGCTTCTTAGAGGGAAGAATCAGACCTGGAGTCTTTCATAGCTTCTAGCTGTTTGGGGCTTTCTACTTCAAGGAAAACACTGAAGGTTGAGCCAGCGTTCTGATTTGGCTCTACTATTGATTTTCCCACACTTTTGGCCAGCGTGTGTGTCCATTTATTTTCTCATTTCTCACATGAGCAGGCTGGAAGTGTAGAAAGATCTTCGAGACACTACTTACTCATTTTGAAGTGCTTGATCAATCTTTGTGCATAGCAGCATAAACCCTGGGCCTGGAAGTGCATATTTCAAAGAGAGCCCTGTACCTTTTGTTCTCTTACAAGACAAGCAGTTCTCTCCCCTAGAGAGATCTTCTCTACCCCACCTCCTTCCCACTTTCTACTCAAGGCAATGGGAGGTACCTGAGGACCCTTCGCATGGCACAAAGTATTGAGTCTGTGTTCCAGGGTAGGAACAAAGTGATCTCCACCCTCTGATGCAGTTAACGCAGTTGCTTTGTTTAGGCTCTTTCTGAAATTAAAAAGAATCTCCCTTTTTACTCACTATTAATGGGGTGAAAAGCTCAAGTGTTCCATGTCACGCAGGGGAAATCAGATTTGTGTTTCATACAAAACCAAAGTTTCAAGCTCAACACAGTGGCTCACGCCTGTAATCCCAGCACTTTGGGAGGCCGATGGAGATGGATCACCTGAGATCAGGAGTTGGAGACCAGCCTGGCCAACATGGTAAAACTCCATCTCTACTAAAAATACAAAAATTAGCCGGGCATGGTAGCACGCGCCTGTAGTTCCAGCTACTTGGGAGGCTAAGGCAGGAGAATTGCTTGGACCCAGGAGGCGGAGGTTGTAGTGAGCCAAGATTGAGCCATTGTACTCCAGCCTGGATGACAGAGTGAGAGTCCGTCTCAAAAACAGAACAAAACAAAACACCAACGTTTCAGTCATCCACATGATTTTTGCTGGCATCAGGCACACGTTGCAACCTGTCTGCCTCGGTTTCCATGCAACTCCTCCACCCTAACAATCCTTACTGTATTCAGCTGAAAGAAACCAAGGATCTTGGTGGTGGAATTTGCTTGACTTATTGTCCTCCAATCACATCCACTTCCTGTTTTCTTTTAAAGCTCACTGACAAGATCTTATTTTATGTGACAAATATGGTCGGTTTATCTGTGCTATCAATTTCTGATAAACTTACATTTTAATCTGTCAGCCAGTGTTCCAGGCACCAATGCTGCTTAAATGTAGCTGCACAGCTCTTACCCAGAAATGGTGCCGTCCCGCTAAAATCATACATTCCGGCAGCTGATTACAGACACTGACCTCGAGCTCCATTCCTGTGCGGTAATCCAAACCATCTGCACTCAACAACAATTAAAACCTTCAGATCTCTCAGGCGTTTCCTTCCTCTGATTATAACTTATGAGCTGCAGCAAAACTCAGAAAGAAACAGAACTAAAAAGACCAGGCTTTGATGCCAGCTTGATTTCTGCAGGGCAGTTCTAAACAGAGAAATCTCCACTTTATGGCATAGCTCCTTCCTCAGCTGAAATGCAGGCACCTAACATCTAACAAACCTTGAACATTTAATTATGCTGATTCTCTCTTTTGCCCAGAGGGGAAAAGGGACTTTTCATTGATGGAGCCAGAGTCAGGCAAAACAATGAGGTGGTTTGTCCTGGAGATCTCCCGTCACCCCTGTTTTCCATACCTCCCTCTTTGTCTCTCTTACCCGCTTTTCATACCCTCAAAGGTCTTGCTGCCTTCTACAAAAGGGGTCCAGGCTAAGAAAAAAAAAAAAATCTAAAGAAAGTCAATGCTCTATTTCTGATCTCCTTTCTCTCCCTTCAGATATCCTACATCTTCATGACTGTGACCTTTCCTATGAATTCCAAAGGAAATGCACGCAAACAAATACATTCAGCCAAAGTGTCTGAATGTATGATGCAAGAAAGACGTAACTGTCACCCTTGGGAGGTGAAGGTGAGGTGTGGTTAGGGAGAGCCCTCACAGAGAATAGATTTCTGATGGGAAGCATCCAACCCTTAGCAAATTTCTGGGGAGAGGGAGGTTTGGTTGGCTGAAGCACAGCAACTCACATTAATGTTATTCTCAGGATCACCCTGGAAAAGCACAAAAGGATTCTTTTTTTTTTTTTTTTGAGACAGAGTTTTGCTCTGTCACCAGGCTGGAGTGCAAT
>NW_012121821.1:1012145-1012478 GCF_000951035.1 Colobus angolensis palliatus
AAAAAAAAAAAAAAAAAACTAGAAAGGAGACCATGCGTGGTGGGCCATGCCCCTTCCCTGCTGAAAATACAAAAATTAGCCAGATGTGGTGGCCTGTGCCTGTAATCCCAGCTACTCGGGAGTCTGAGGCGGGAGAATTGCTTGAACCCGGGAGGTAGAGATTGCAGTGAGCGGAGATTGTGGCACTGCGCTCCAGCTTGGGTGACAGAGCAAAACTCTATTTCAAAAAAAAGAAAAAAGTAAAATAATTTACCCCAAACCACTCAGCTGATAAGTCAAATGCTCTGTCTCCAAGTTGGTATGTTCTTTAAAATCTATTTTCCATATTCCTCT
>NW_012121821.1:1012768-1015275 GCF_000951035.1 Colobus angolensis palliatus
AAAAAAAAAAAAAAAAGAGTGGGTCACCATTCACAGGATTAATGTGTCTGAAGCCTGGAGGTGTCGCAGTCTTCCTCTCCTTTTCACTTGTGAGGTCAGGGACATATGCGTCCAGTGCAGATGGTGATGTTTTGTAGGCATTTCCCCAGCTGTTGAGCTTCCATAGTTGTGGCTTCTATACTAGGATGCAAGGTCCTGGTTGTTTTTTATGATTCCCACCACTTCCAGCAAGTAACTGAAGAAAATAGAAACTGTAGGACTTCTATTTTTGACGTAGTTTAAAATACTGCAACATAGACAATGATATCTCAACCCACGATTTTTTCCAAGATTATGCTATTTGGTAGTTTCATGGTATTAACTAAATGAACACCACCCCCTAGCTGCATCTTTAGGTTTCTATATTTATCAAAGTACATTTATGTACTAAATTAGTTTATCAGGACAGAGCAAGTTATTCCAAGTTTTGCTCAAATGGTTACTGAGAATAAGAAGGAATAATATCTTAGGGAATCATTCTTTACATCTCCCCCCGCCTTTTTTTTTTTGAGACAGGGTCTCAGGCTGTCACCCAGGCTGGAGTGCAGTGAGTGGCACCATCTCAGCTCATTGCAACCTCCACCTACTCGGCTCAAGTGATCCTCCCACCTCAACCTCCTGAGTAATATATTTTGCCTTTTGCTGTGGTGATGAATGAAAGATTAGAAAAGTGAATTCTTGAATTGTCTAGTCAACTGTACATTTTGTAGGCCATTTCTGCATGATACAGAATTGCTGAGAGCTATAAAAAACACTATTAATAATATTAATTATTCTAGATTAAAAACTGGCATAGAAGCCTTTAAATACCTTTTTTTTCTGTTGGGCACAGTGGCTCACACCTGTAATCCCAGCACTTATGGAGGCATAGGTGGGAGGATAGCTTAAGCCAGACCCACCTGGGCAATATAGCAAGACTCTGTTCTACACAAAAAGGGGGAAAAAAAGATATCTTTTTTCTTATGATAAATGTATATAATAAATAAAATATATCTATTATGAAAAATTCATTAAATGTAGGAAAGCATTTTTAAAATGTTTAAACAACACATACTTCCACTAGGCTAAAATTATATTCACAAACAATATGGTATATTTCCATCTGGCCTTTTTTTCTATGCATTAGTTTAAATAAAATTGGAATCACACTGGATATTTAGTTTTATATTCTGTTTTTGACTTAATACTAAATAATGAACATTTTTTCATGGTATTAAATGGTTTTAAATAAGATGACTTTTTCTATCTACTTGAGTGGAATTTTTTTTAAAGATTACTTTAATGTCTATATAATATAAACACATAAAGACCCTCTTTATGTAACTTTTAATGTGATTGAATCTTTTTAATGGAGTCAAAATGCATATCTTCTAATTCCTATAATTTTTCACATGACTTCTTTTTGTTTCTAATTTGCAAAAGCTGTCATGACCCAAATTATAAGAAAACCTGAAAGAAACACCGCCTTTTGAAAAATAAAACAAAATATTCAAATAACACCAAATATGCTACATAAATCAAAGAACTAAGAGCCACCTGGGAATCTAAGGTGGAAGCCAGCTCTCTTTTTCACATTGAAAATGTCAGCATAAGAAAAAAAAAAAAGTCAGTATAGGCCAGGAGCAGTAGCTCACGCCTGTAATCCCAGCACTTTGGGAGGCTGAGGCAGGTAGATCATTTGAGGTCAGGAGTTCGAAACCAGCCTGGTCAACATGGTAAAACCCAGTCTCTACTAAAAATACGAAAATTAGCCGGGTGTGGTGGCACATGCCTGTAATCCCAGCTACTGGGGAGGCTGAGGCAGGAGAATTGCTTGAAATTCAGAGGCAGAGGCTGCAGTGAGCCAAGATTGTGCCACTACATTCCAGCCTGGGCAACAGATTGAGACCCTGTCTCAAAAAATAAAATAAAATAAAATGTCAGCATAATCAAGTAGTTAAAGATGGCACTCCACAATTAAAAACTAAAGATAGCCTTCCACATGCCAGTATTGCTTCCACAAGCTTGAGAATAATTTTAAAACACTTAGCTGTGCTGTTCAAATAAACAACTTTTTTTTTTTTTCCATAAAGAAAAGGTGTTTGGCCAAGTGCAATGGCTCACGCCTGTAATCCCAGTATTTTTGAGGCCAAGGCAGGAGGACAACTTCAGCTTGAGTTTGAGACATGGCTGGGTGTGATAGCTCATGCCTGTAATCCTAGCACTTTGGGAGGCCAAGATGAGTGGATCACTTGAGGTCAGGAGTTTGAGACCAGCCTGGCAAACATGGTGAAAACCCCATCTCTACTAAAATACTAAAATTAGCTGGGCATGGTGGCATGTGCCTGTAACCCCAGCTACTGGGGATGCTGAGGCAGGAGAATTGCGTGAAGCCAGAAGATGGAGGTTGCGGTGAGCCAAGATCATGCCACTGCACTCCAGCCTGGGCAACAGAGCAAGACTCTTGTCTCAGAAAAAAAAAAAAAAAA
>NW_012121821.1:1015840-1026718 GCF_000951035.1 Colobus angolensis palliatus
ATGAACATTAACTTATAAGCTCAATCCTTCTCTATAGGAAGGAATGCGGTCAAGACAGTAAACAGTAAAAACATTCAACAACCATTGTGTTCTACCATGATTACTTTGTAGACATGAGCCCATGAACCTGACTTTCAAATAAAGGGGAAGAGACACCCCTCATTTTATTGTAGTGTTGACAAGGGAGAGAGATGAACACATACACACACAACACACATATGTGAACGCAAACATTTTTAAGTAGTTTTAGACTACTTATCATATGTGAAATTTAGGGTTTAAAGGTGATCTTTCTAATATGTATACTATTTAACCAGAGTGCTGGTGTAAAAGCTAAAATACGAATTCGAATCTCCTCTCTTGATGTTAACTTCCTCTGTGGTCTGCATATGATAGTTGGTAGCTGACTTCCAACTCTCCACTAGTACCTGATAGCCAGTTGGCTGATAGGAAACCCGGGTTTCAGTAGCAGGTCAGCTGTGAGCGTCGACCCATCACTTGCCTTCGCCAAGACTCAGTTTCTCCTCTGTGAAGTGGTGGTAATTACAGACCCTTTAGGTAACGGTGAGATAACTAGGTGAGAAAGTGCTGTGAGCATTTAAAAGAGCATCAATCAAACACAGCAAGCTATTACTATTGTACTCCAGTTATCTAATTTCTCCATGTAGAAATACAGCTATTAACTGAAATACCTCTCAATGACACAGTGAAACCTTATCTTTTGAAGAGCTTTGAAGATGAAAGGATGCTAAGAGGTTTCTTCACATTAATTCTGGTCCCACCTGATTTTGTGTTAAACAACATGAGGGGTGGTGATTGTGTTCTGGTGGAGTTATTAAAAGTGGGCAGCTGCTTCTTTTAAAACTTCTTATTATAGAAGTCAACCTGGCCGGGCACGGTGGTTCACGCCTGTAATCTCAGAACTTCGGGAGGCCAAGGCAGGTGGATCACGGGGTCAGGAGTTTGAGACCAGTCTGGCCAACATAGTGAAACCCCATCTATACTAAAAATACAAAAAATTAGTTGGGAGTGGTGGTGTGCACCAGTAATCCCAGCTACTCAGGAGGCTGAGTCAGGAGAATCGCATGAACCTGGGAGGCGGAGGTTGCAGTGAGCCGAGATCCCGCCACTGCACTCCAGGCCTGGGCGACAGTGTGAGACTCCATCTAAAACAAAAAAAGGCAACCTGAGAGAGAATGATGTAACAAACCCCCACAAACCAATCATGTACTTTTAGCAATTGTCAAGATTTTGCCACACTTGTTTTGTCCTTCTTTTTTTCTTCCTTTAACTCAAGCAAACCCCAGACATCATGTCATTTCATCAATACATATTTCAAGATATATTTCCTTTTTTATTTTTGAGCATATTTTTGTGTGTGCCTCTAAATATTCAGTAGGTTCATTTATTTTGTTTTCAGTTTAGGAGTTGCTTTTTCCCACTTTTGGTTAAACTTAGATTTTTAGTTATGTAAACATTCATAGAGCTTCAAAATCAAAACTATAAATCTAGACATAGTCACATCAGTTGTGCTTCCATTATGTGTTCTCATCTGTTTCGCTCTATCCTCCTACAAATAACTAATTTTTATTATTCCTTCGGTTGCCTTTTTTTTTGAGACTGTGTCCTCTAGGCTAGAGTGCAGTGGCACCATCTTGGCTCACTGCAACCTCTGCTTCCCAGATCCAAGTGATCCTCCCTCCCACCTCAGCCTCCTGAGGAGCTGGGACTACAGGCGTATGCCACATGCCTGGCTAATTCTTGTAATTTTTGTAAAGAGGAGGTTTCACCATGTTGCCCAGGCTGGTCTTGAACTTCTGGGCTCAAGTGATCTGCCCACCTCAGTTTCCCAAAGTGCTGAGATTACAGGCATGAGCCACCACATCAGCTATTCTGCTGCTTCTTTTAGAAAAATTTTTTTTTCTAAATAGCCAGCATACTATGAACACTGTTCTGCATTATTCTTTTTAAATGATTTATTCTGGAGGTTATTCCATATCAGTGTACTGAGAGGGTCCTGATTTCTTTTTAATGGCTACATAATATTCCATTAGCCAATTTGCCTAATTGATAGATATTTAGGCTGTTTCCTTTTTTTGTTACTATAATAATGGTACAGTCTTAACTTTGACCATGAGGCATTTATATTTTTTTCAGTGTGTCTTTGATACTGTTTCCTACAAGAGGAAATGTATATGTAATTTTGCTGGATACTATGAGATTAGCCTGTCTTGGAATTGTACCATTCTGCATTCCAAACAACCGTATGTGAGAATGCCTGTTTTTCTGCAACCTCAGTAAGAAAGTTGTCTAACTTTCGTATTTTTATCAACTTTTTTCTGTATTGAGATAGGTTCTTGCTCTGTTGCCCAGGCTGAAGTGCCGTGGTACAACCATAGCTTACTGCAGCCTTGAATTCCTGGGCTCAGGGGATTCTCCTGCCTTCGCCTTTCAAATAACTAGGACTACAGGTACATGCCAAGATGCCTTAATTTGTATTTTATTTTATTTTTATTTTTTTGTAGAGACAAGGTCTTGCTGGTCTTGAACGCCTGGTTTCAAGTGAGCCTCCTTCCTTCTTCTCCCAAAGTAGTGAGATTACAGGTGTGAGCCACTGCCCATGGCTGGTGTTTGCTCTTCTTGATGTTTGGGAATGTTCTGCAGATTATAGATATTTGCTCTTTATGAAAAAATGTGCAAGTACCTTTTCCTCATTTGTTAATTACAATTACCTCATTAAAAAAAATTAAGGTAGAAGTATAATTTACAAACACATCACATTCACCTTTTTTAGAGCACAGTGCAAGAAGTTTTGACAAATGAATATAATTGTGTAACCCACCATGACCACAATCAAGATTAGTTCCTGTCATTTGCCTTTGGACTCTGCTTATTGCATTCTATTTTGCCATGAAGCCGTGTTTTGTTTTGGAGACAGAGTCTCACACTCTGTTACCCAGATTGGAGTGCAGTGGAGCTATCTCAGCTCACCGCAACCTCTGCCTCTGGGGTTCAAGCAATTCTCCTGCCTCAGCCTCCCAAGTAGCGGGGACTATAGATGCATAACACCATGCCTGGCTAATTTTTGTATTTTTAGTAGAGACAGGGTTTTGTCATGTTGTCTGGCTGGTCTTGAACTCCTGACCTCAAATTATCTGCCCGTCTCAGCCTCCCAAAGTGCTGGGATTACAGGCATGAGCCACGCCTGACTGAAGTTGTGTTTTTTTAGTTGCTACATCCATGACTTAATGTAAACAGGTTCTTTCAACAAATATCTCATAATTCTCTTTCTGTGTTTTAAACAAATAGATTATATAGGCCTAATGTATATTCTAGCTGGGGAGATGAGGACACATTATTATAACTAGTATAAATTAACTTCTTTCTGTTAAAGGAAGCTCTAAGATAAAATTTTGAAATCCTGTAGTAAAGCTGAATAGGATTGCTCCTTTTTATTTGAGGGTTCATGGGGCAAGCAGTAGGTTAAGGAAGCAAAAAATAATGTGGTAGCCTCAAAAGACTTTTGGTACTCTTGCTATTTCCAACATGCTGCTATAAGAGAATCAAAATACACCATTCAAAAAAATGCCACTTTGGTATAGCAACTATTTTGCGCTGAAGGCAATTGAGAAACAGCAGATTCAGGGAAAACTCTAGAAACACAGCATACCCTTTCCTTTTGCAAAGAAAATTTACATTTGTAAAGGTAATTTCTTTCTTTGTTTGAGCTAGAGGTGGTAGGGTGATGGGTTTTACTATGTTACCCAAGCTGGTCTTCTGGTCTTGAACTCCTGGGCTCAAATGATCATCCCACCTTAGCCTTCCAATTAGCTGGGACTATAGGCAGGTACGACTGTGTTTGGCAGAAATTTCTTTGTGAAGGTGTCCTCTTCTATACCAGGAAGAGGAGAATGACTCCAAAGACACAGACACACGCACACACACACACGCTCACTACATACACATAAACACAACTCTTACCACCATCTGACCATCTGAGATGACTTTTCATAAGAAATCTTTTTTTTTTTTTTGGACAGAGTTTCACTGTCACCCAGGCTGGGGTGCAGTGGTGCAATCTTGGCTCACAGCAACCTCTGCCTCCCCAGTTCAAGCAATTCTCCTGCCTCAGCCTCCTGAGTATCTGGGACTACAGTTGTGTGCCACCGTACCCAGCTAATTTTTATGTTTTTAGTAGAGAAGGGGTTTCACCATGTTGGCCAGGCTGGTCTCGAAGTCCTGACCTCAAGTGATCAGCTTGCCTCAGCCTCCCAAAGTACTGGGATTACAGGCCTAAGTCACTGCACCTAGCTTCTTCATAACAAATCTTACAAATCAACCCTTATGCACCATACATTTCCTAGTCATCCTCCCAAAACCTACTGCCCCCTGCACGTGGAAGTCCAAAACCACCTCCTCCAGGACTTATTACATGATGTATAAACCCTGGGGAATATTTGCATCTTTGTGCTTTCATTCCTTTTCTGTGAAGTTCCCACATGCATATGTAATATATCTTTTTTCTCCTATTAATCTGTCTTTTGTCAGTCTAATTTGTAGGCCTCCATGTACAGAACCTAAGAGAATGCAGGGCAAAGTTTCTTCTTCTCCTACACTACTCACATCACATGAACCTCGCAAGCTTAGTGGAAGACTGAATTTTGTTTGATTGTTTTTAAACTACTAGGGCTCATAAAACAATACCCCAAAATGAGGGTTTCAGAAGCAGCCTAAGAAGCAAAAGTTTTTCTCTGACCTTTTCCTGTCCTCCTTTCTCTCAATCCCATTCTCCCTCAAGGCTAGCCATAGAAACTAGAATCTGTCTTCCCCAAGGCAGGTGATAGAAACCAGAACCCCTTTTCTCCAAAGTCAGCCATAAAACCTCAAAATATTACTCAGACTTTTCCTCTCCCTTTCTTTGTAAAAGCTGTCCATAAAGAAATCACCTGACCTACCTTGTTTGACTGTAGGTCAACAAGGGTCCTACTCCAAACCCAGAAGGAAGGAATGCATGCTCAGAGAGGCCAGGAAGAATCTAGGCAGACAGGCCTTGCTGGGTTTCCCCACTCAGTCTATTAGCATTTGATCAGACCCTTTTTGTCCAATTATATTTTTACACGGCTCTCTGTGCTTTGTTGAACCCAAACATAAAATGGACATTTTCCCCTGTAACTTTGAGTCTTCATTCTGAAGGCTCTCGTGTATCTACGTTAAATAAATTTGTTTGTCTTTTCTTCAGTTAATCTACCTTATGCTAGTTGATTTTTCAGCAAACCTTCAGAGGGACAAGGGGAAAGCTCTCCCTTGGTTCCTGTGTTAGTCTATTTTGTGTTGCTACAAGGGAAACCCGAGATTGCAAAATTTGTAAAGAAAAGAGGTTTATTTGGCTCACAGTTCTGCAGGCTGTACAAGTATGGTACCACTGATGTTCAAGGATTTGGAGTTAAATTTCCCAGTGCCCAACAAGTGCTCATCCTGTGCACTGCATGTGTCCCTTGCTAAATGACAGGAAGTTTCACAAACTATGGTCAGAGCTTGTTTGTCTGATCCTTCCCAGGTTGGTGTTACAACACAGCCCTCCACCCTCACCCCATGTCCCAACACTCTTTTCTTCATGTCATGCCCTGACTCCGCTGGTTCTCAAATTTCCTGCAGATAAAGTCTTAACTATTCAGTGTATTTTTTTTTTTTTTTTTTTGAGACGGAGTTTAGTTCTTGTTGCCCAGGCTGGAGTGCAATGGTGCAATCTTGGTTCACCGCAAACTCTGCCTCCCAGGCTCAAGTGATTCTCCTACCTCAGCCTCCCAAGTAGCTGGGATTACAGGCATGTGCCACTACACTCGACTAATTTTGTATTTTTAGTAGAGATGGGGTTTCTCCATGTTGGTCAGGCTGATCTCAAACTCCTGACCTTAGGTGATCCGCCCACCTCGGCCTCCTACAGTGCTAGGATTACAGGCGTGAGCCACCACGCCTGGCCTCAGTGTACTTTTTTTTTTTTTTTAAGCATGTTGGCCTTCACATATCTGGTCAATTTTTCTCCATTTTATTTTATTTTTTAATTTTTTTTCCCAAGACAGAGCCTCCGTCTGTTGCCCAGACTGGAGTGCAGTGGTGCGATCTTCGCTCTCTGCAACCTCCACCTCCTGGGTTTAAGCAATTCTCCTTCCTCAGCCCCCCAAGTAGCTGGGATTGCAGGCATGCGCCACCATACTCAGCTAATTTTTGTGTTTTTAGTAGAGATGGGGTTTCACCGTGTTGGCCAGGCTGCTCTCGATTTCCTGACCTTGTGATCCACCCGCTTCGGCCTCCCAAAGTGTTGGGATTACAGGCATGAGCCTGGCACCTGGCCTATTTTATTTTTTTATTTTACTTATTAATTTTATTTGTACTTTTATTTTTATTTTGAGACAGAGTCTCGCTCTATTGCCCAGGCTGGAGTGCAGTGGCACAATCTCAGCTCACTGCAACCTTCCCCTCCTGGGTTCAAGCGACTCTCCTGCCTCAGCCTTCCTAGTAGCTGGGATTTACAGGTGTGTACCACCACGCCTGGCTAATTTTTGTATTTTTAGTAGAGATGGGGTTTCACCATGTTGGCCAGGCTGCTCTCGATTTCCTGACCTCGTGATCCACCCGCCTCGGCCTCCCAAAGTGCTGGGATTACAGGCATGTGCCAACCACGCCTAGCCTATTTAAGTGTTTGATTCAGCAGACAAATAGATTGTGCTTAAGTTTTTGCCAGTGACCTGTCTTCTCCCTGAACTTTCTATTCTCTTCAAAATTCACCTATCTTTCTCCTTTAAGAATCAAACTAAATCCCACCTCCTTTGAAGGCTTCCTGACTAAATCCTTTATTTATTTTGTTTTGAGACAGAGTCTCACTCTGTCACCCAAGCTGGAGTGCAGTGGTGCAATCTCAGTTTACTGCAACCTCCTCCTCCCGGGTTCAAGCGACTCTCCTTCCATAGCCTCCTGAGTATCTGGGATTACAGGCACAAGCCACCACGCCCAGCTAATTTTTTGTATTTTTAGTAGAGATGGGGTTTCACCATGTTAGCCAAGCTGACCTAGAACTCCTGACCTCAAGTGACCTGCCCACTTTGGCCTCTCAAAGTGCTGGGATTACAGGCTTGAGCCACCTCGCCCGGCCCTTGACCAAATCTTATCACATTCTTCTGACCTTTGTCTTGTATTTTGACACATTCTTCACAGGTTTATTGAATGGCTAATCACAGTCTGTTATCATTACATAATTGTTCTATGTGGAATATTTCTTTCATTAACTAGTTTATAAGGTTTTGAAGGGCAGAAACCAATCTAACTCTTCTTTTATGTCTTACCCAGTTTCCATGGTGCTATGCATATAATAAGATCTCAGTACTCAAGGTAGTGAAAGAGTGGATGTAGCTATAGCTATGGTATGGATATAGCACAGCAGAGAACAAAGGAGAACAATTGCTGAACTATCTCCATCAGCAATTCTCCTTTGATATGGACCATTTATGCAGCCCAGCTTAGGCTACCACTAAGGCCTCCATAGAAATTCTGAGGGCACTGTTATGTCTCTTATTTGTATTTATTAAGAAGGCTCAATTTCTCCCTGGAATGCCTTTCTTGAACAAAAAAGCATTTCTATTTTCCTAAAGCTGTCATCATGAGACACAGATTTCAAAGTCAGATATGGTCACCAGATCTCTGCCTTGTGTTTGTGATAAATGGTCCCTATTTAGCCACGTTTTATTTATTTCTGTTCCCCTCTCTATCTCTTGACGCGCTGAGGTTAGTTAAATCTCAAGCAAAAATGTCAGAAATGTCTGTTTATTCTTCCCAGTTTACAAAATGCACATGGCTGCAGAGATGACATGACTTGACAAGTAGTGGTGACTCTTCACTTTGAGGACAGCATTAATCTCCCAGCCTCAGCTCTGCTTCTGGAAGCCCCTATAAGACATAATGTGTCACTGTGGATGGCTCATAATCATGGTGAATACTTCATGGCAAAAAAAGTTCAGGTTCTCCCTACCTGTATTCAAACTAAGGGATAGATAGTTAAATAGACCTTAGTAGAAGCATGGGGGTAGGGAACACGAATTAATTGCAAAGACTGATCAAAATCAATGTTGGAAATTTCAATGTCTCAGCCAATCGAAAAAAAATAATATTTTCTCTCATTTAAAAACCTCGAATACAATCTCTGTCACACAAAGACACTCTCTAATAACACATTTCAAATCAATTCACTGCAAATCATTTGTGACTGGAAACCCTTGTGGTTTCCTCTGAAGCCACCTGACACTCCTCTCACCCTAGGTTAGTTGAGCCTGAAGGCTGTGTAATGCAGTAGTGATCAGGAGAGTGAACGTGGGAGCTCAGGCTGCCTTGCCACTTGATGTTGTAAAGTCTATACCACGCTTCCAGGGGAAGATGAGAAGTGTTAGGAGGATTAAATGAGTTTAGCAGCGCTCAGAATAGTGCCTGATACGCTGGGCGCGGTGGCTCATGCCTGTAATCCCAGCAGTTTGGGAGGCCGAGGCGGGCAGATCACGGGGTCAGCATGGTGAAACCCCCTCTCTACTAAAAATACAAAAAATTAGCCGGGCGTGGTGGCGGGCGCCTGTAGTCCCAGCTACTCGGGAGGCTGAGGCAGGAGAATGGCATGAACCCGGGAGGCGGAGCTTGTAGTGAGCCGAGATTGCACCACTGCACTCTAGCCTGGGCGACAAAGGGAGACTCCGTCTCAAAAAAAAAAAAAAAAAAAAGAAAAGAAAAGAAAATAGTGCTTGATACATAGTAAGAGCTCAATAAATGTTCAATGAGTTAATCTTTTTTCCTTATCTGAGGAGTCTTTTCCAGAAAAAATATCTCAGAAGTTAAAACAAAAACAAAAACAAAAAAACTAGCAAGGCACAGTGGCATGCATCTATAATCCCAGCATCTTCGGAGGTAGAGGCAGGATCGCTTAAGTCCAGGAGTTTCAGACCAGACTGGCCAGTATGGGAAACCCATCTCAAAACACACACACACATACGCACACACATCACCACCAACTGCTCTTCAGGTTTTTTCCCCCCTATAGGCTTTCTTTCACTGGACATGAATAAACTAGTACTTTAATGAGCAAACTCATTAAACATACTGAGCAAACAGTATGTGTGTTTACTCGGTAAATTTCCCAACTATTTGAGGAACAACCTGCTTAATTAATTTTTAGTTTCAAATGCCCTTTGGGAGTCCTATATCTTTGCCAAAAAGATCCAAATGTCCAAGTTTGGATTTTGTTTTTGTTCTTTCTCATTTGAGGGAAGCTAGAATTCTCTACTGCTTCCATTCACCATATATGCATCGTCTTTGTAGCGTGACTGAAATAACTAACAATGAATTTTTAACTGTGACCTATATGTAAGTAATAATAGTAAGTGGAAATTACCAACAAACATCTTAGACTCCAGTGGTTTTGTGTGGTTTTAGAATTTTTTTATTTATGAAGCTATAACTTAAAGTTTTAAAACATTGTTACTATATTTGGTTTCTCAGGCTTAAATTGATTTCTGTCTTTTTCTGTTTCGATTACTATGATGTAGAGGTGCTATATTGCTTTCTCCTTTCTTTGATCTTCTCTTAATGCCATTGTAACCTTCCATAGTGCCCAAAACAGGGTCATATTCTATTTTTATACACCCAGGCCGTATTTAAACTATTTTAGACTAGGTGCAGTGGCTCATATCTGTACTCCCAACACCTTGGGAGGCCACAGTAGGAGGACTGCTTGAGCTCAGGAGCTTGAGACCAGCCTGGGCAACAAAGGGAGACCATGCCTCAATAAATAAATAAATAAATCAGGTGGGCATGGTGGCACACGTCTGTAGTCCCAGCTACTCGGGAGGCTGAGGCAGAAGGATCAGTTGAACCCAGGAGGTTGAAGCTGTAGCGAGCCATGATCCCGCCACTGCACTCAGCCTAGGGGACAGAGTGAGACCTTGTCTTAAAAAATATGTAATAAAAAATTTAAAAAATATGAACCATTCTAGTAGTTATTGCTATTTCAAAACAAAATATTTTCCACAAAATTGTTGGTGAGAGTCTGCTTTATTACCATAACTTAAGTTTTCAGAAGCTTTAGGTCTGAGACCCTGCTCTAATGCCATCATTTATGGATGAAGATCGTCACAGTATTAAAATGGAGTTGTTTAAAAAATTTCAATTACCATCTGCCTTTCAGTTTATTTTACCATAAAATTAAGAATATGACCGGGCATGGCCTGTAACCCCAGCACTATGGGAGGCTGAGGTGGGTGGATTGCTAGAGCCCAGGAGTTTGAGAAGGAGGTGGAGGTTGCAGTGAGCTGAGATTGCGCCACTGCACTCCAGCCTGGCGACAGAGGGAGACTACATCTCAAACAAAAACAAAAACAAAAACAAAAATAAACAAACAAATATAACAAGGCCGAGCGCTGTGGCTCACGCCTGTAATCCCAGCACTTTGGGAGGCCGAGGTGGATGGATCATGAGGTCGGGAGTTTGAGACCAGCCTGATCAATATGGTGACACCCCGTCTCTTCTAAAAATACAAAAATTAGCCAGGTGTGGTGGTGCATGCCTGTAATCCCAGCTGCTTAGGAGGTGGAGGTAGGAGACTTGCTTGAACCCGGGAGGTAGAGGTTGCAGTGAGCTGAGATCGCGCCACTGCACTCTAGCCTGGGCAACAGAGCAAGACTCAGTCTCAAAAAAAGAACAAAAAATTATAACCAAAGAAAGAAATAGTCCACACATACAAAAAATACATATGAAACTATTTTAAAAATCTGTATTTTCAATACTCAGATAAAATACACATTAACATTTTGCCATATTTGCTTGCTTTTCTTTCTTTCTCTCTCT
>NW_012121821.1:1027188-1027919 GCF_000951035.1 Colobus angolensis palliatus
GTGCTGGGATTACAGGCAAGCATGAGCCACCATGCCTGGCCTATTTCTCATTTCTTTCTTTTTCTTTCTTTGTTTTTTTTTTTTTTTTTTTTTTTAGACTAGTAAAGTGAAGCAGTGGGAGTAGAGTGGGAGTAGAGGAGAAACCCTTTATTTATTTATTTATTTATTTTGAGACGGAGTTTTGCTCGTGTTGCCCAAGCTGGAGTGCAATGGCCTGATCTTGGCTCACTGCAACCTCCACCTCCCAGGTTCAAGCGATTCTCCTGTCTCAGCCTCCGGAGTAGCTGGGATTATAGGCATGCACTACCATGCCCAGCTAATGTTTGTGTTTTCAGTAGAGGTGGGGTTTCTCCATGTTGGTCAGGCTCTGAGCTCCTCAGCCTCCCGAGTAGCTGGGACTACAGGAGCATGCGGCCACACCTGGCTATTTTTGTGTGTGTGTGTGTGTTTTAATAGAGACGGGTTTCACCATGTTGCCCAGGCTGGTCTCGAACTCCTGACCTCAGGTGATATACCTGTCTCGGCCTCCCAAAGTGCTAGGATTACAGGCGTGAGCCACTGTGCCTGGCCAAGAAACCCTTCTCTTTTTAAAGAAATAAAATGTCAGCTAGAGCCAGGTGCAGTGGCTCACACCTGTAATCCTAGCACTCCGGGAGGTGGAGGGGGGGTGGATTGTCTGAACTCAGGAGTTCGAGACCAGCCTGGGCAACATGGTAAAACCCCGTCTCTAC
>NW_012121821.1:1028394-1035703 GCF_000951035.1 Colobus angolensis palliatus
AAAAATTAGCTGGGCATGGGGGTGGGCACCTGTAATCCCAGCTACTCAGGAGGCTGAGGCAGGAGAATCGCTTGAACCCAGGAGGCGGATGTTGCAGTGGACTGAGATCATGACACTGCACTCCAGTCTGGGTGACAGAGCAAGACTCTGTCTCAAAAAAAAAACAAAAAAAAATTGGGGGTGTAGCTCTTCCATTTATCTGTTTGGTTTCTTTATCTTTTGTTTTGTTGTTTGTTTATCTTTTAAAGGAGACAGGTAATTATGACTTGGTCAGAGTAAACATTAATGTCAAGGACTTTGAGGGTCTGAGATACAAGGTAACATGATTATGATGATCAAGGATGTTTTCATCAGATACGTGCTTTCCCTTGGCCAGTTCTTATCACAGTAATGAGGAAATGCAGAAGCCTATGATGAAATTCACTTGGACACAGATATCAAACTACGGGCTTTATCTTGCAGTCCTCGTACCAGGTAGTGCCCTTTGCCCAAAATATTTCAGCTCATTCCATTAGGTCCTAGATATGTTGGATGGACAAATCTAGTAATGGAAAAGCCATTTGCTTTTCCTCCACCTTGTCCTATAAACCGGGGTTACCTCCAGGCTCACAGGTAACACATCCTTTCTTTGATTATTAAGGATGTGCCCAAACATGGAAATACTATCCTTATATGTAATCATATTAGCTAACATCATGACCTTTTATTATGTGCCAGGCACAATGTTTTGCATGTCTTAGTTTACTTAATCCCTTTAAGAATCCGACAAGGTAAGTGCATACTATTACCCTCCCTTTCCAGATGCAGAACTGTGGTTAAACCAGGTTAGATAATATGCAGTGGGTCACACCATCTGAGCCCACATTTGAACACAGACAGTCTGATTTCTTTTTTCTTTTTTTTGAGACGGAGTCTTGCTCTATCGCTAGGCTGGAGTGCAGTTGCATGATCTTGGCTCACTGCAATGTCCACCTCCTGGGTTCAAGCGATTCTCCTGCCTCAGCCTCTCGAGTAGCTGGGACTACAGGCGTCTGCCACCATGCCCAGCTAATTTTTGTATTTTTAGTAGAGACGGGGTTTCACCATGTTGGCCAGGATGGTCTTGATCTTCTAACCTCATGATCCTCCCACCTCGGCCTCCCAAAGTGCTGGGACTACAGGTTTTCTTTTTTCTTAGACAGGGTTTCATTCCATTGCCCAGGCTGGAGTGCAGTGGCCTGATCATGGCTCACTGTAGCCATGACCTCCCAGGCTCAAGCAATCTTCCCATCTCAGCCTCTTGAGTAGCTGGGACTACAGGCACGCACCACCATGCCCGGCTAATTTTTGTATCTTTTGTGGAGACAGGATTTCATCATGTTGTCCAGGCTGGTCTCCAACTCCTGGATTCAACCTATCTGCCTGCCTCGGCCCCTCCAAATGCTAGGATTACAGGTGTGAGCCACCTGTGCCGAGCCCAGGCTGATTTCTCACCCCGCATACTTAACAACCAAACACATTGCCTTTCAGTTATTATATCATTTATTCTTGTCATTGCCATGAACAAAATGGAAGCAACCAGGGTGACAGTTGCAGCCAATAGGCACTGACCAAAGAGAAGAGCCGCTGATCGCTGATTGCATCGGTTTAGCTACTACAGGACCTGTCCTCCAGCTACCAGCCTGATGTAACCAACTCTTATCATCTTTGAGTTTGTCATAGAATTTTTTTTTTTTTTTAGACAGAGTCTTGCTCTGTCGCCCAGGCTGGAGTACAGTGGTGCCATCTCGGCTCACTGCAACCTCCACCTCCCTGTTCAAGTGATTCTTTTGCCTCAGCCTCCCGAGTAGCTGGGATTACAGGTACCCACCACACCCAGCTTTTTTTTTTTTTTTTTTTTTTTTAGTAGAGAGGGGGTTTCACCATGTTGGCCGGGTTGGTCTTGAACTCCTGACCTCAGGTGATCTGCCTGACTCAGCCTCCCAAAGTGCTGGGATTACAGGTGTGAGCCACCACACCCGGCCTGTCAGAATTTTTGAGAGAAATTTTAGAACATATTTTTTTCCTTTTTAAAGTCAATTTAAATACCTCTGTTATGGGTTCTTTTTTTTTTTTAATGTGAGAGAATGAACTTTTAAAATTATTTTCAGGGGAACAACTTAGCAATCATGTAAAAACTCTTACTTCTTTTTCTATCTGTCTCTACTGATTCTACCAATGTCAATGCAGGAGAACAGAACTTGGCAGAAATATTATGAGAGATATGACTATTCCAGCAGGAACAAAACAATGGGACTATAGGATGATAACAGGCCAACTCAACTGGCTTAAACAAGACAATATCTGGGCCGGGCGCAGTGGCTCACACCTGTAATCCCAATACTTTGGGAGGCTGAGGCGGGTAGATCACCTGAGGTCGGGAGTTTAAGACCAGCCTGACCAACATGGAGAAACCCCATCTCTACTAAAAATACAAAATTAGCTGGGGTGGTGGCGCATGCCTGTAATCCCAGCTACTTGGGAGACTGAGGCAGGAGAATCGCTTGAACCCAGGAGGCGAGGTTGTGGTGAGCCGAGATAGCACCATTGCACTCCAGCCTGGGCAAAAAGAGCGAAACTTCATCTCAAAAAAAAAGCAACGAGACAATATCTTATGTCACATAACAAGGAGTCCTAATTAGGGTGGTGTCAAAACAAACCCGGTTAATCAAAGAGCTATGAAGTCTTTGTATCGTTCTGCTTTGCTATGTCTTCATAGTGTCTGTTTTGTCCACAGCATGGCTACAGAATTCCTAGGTACTATATGCAAGCATGCAAGGTCCAGAGGAAGAAAATATAGCCTTTTTTGTAGGTTTCTTTTAAAAGTGAGAAACATCTTCCCCAAAGGCACTAAGCTGACTTTCCCTCTGGTCCCAGTGGTCAGGTCTGTGAGACCCGTCCATGCCTAAAGCTATCCTTGGCAAGGGGAATGGGACCACCACGACTGACTCTGCATGTCAGGCCTTACCTGGAACTGAGATTGGACTTCTTTTCCTGAGGGGATTCTTGAATTAAATTCCTTGTTTAGTTAACAAGAAAGAAGTGAGTGATGAATGTTAAGTACGTCGTAAGGTCTAATATTTGGGGCAAGAGAGATGAATACTTGCTTGACCCTATTCTATGCCAAGGACTTTGCCTGGATTCTTTCACTTAATCCTTACAGTAAACTAAATAAAATAATATGAGGACACTGTCATCGCCATTTTGCTGCTGATGAACCTGAGGCATAGAGAAGTTAATTAAATTGTTAAAGGTCACATAAGAGTCGGTGATAGAGTTATCATTCAAATTTGGGTTTGCTCGACCTCCAAGGACATGCTTTTTCCATATCACACAGGTATCAAAGTAATACTTGTCTATCAGTATGTGTGTGAACCTTTTATAAATCCTTGGATGAAGCATCTCAGTTCCCAGCACATTGTAAGAGTATTACCTATGATTATAATTACACACATATAAATCTTATTATGCATGCAGTTTTGTGACCTGCTTTAAAAAATATCTGCCAACCTCATGAGTGAAAAAAAAATAGACTTTGTTTTCATTTACTTTGGTTTTCATAAGCTTCAGCAGTCTATTCCCCACTCAGCAAACAAAGGGGTCCATTAAGAAGGTAAGTCAAATATTGTCATTCCTCTGCTCAAAATGTCTGGTGGTTTCTCATCTCAGAGTAAAAGCCAAAACTGAAGTCCATACCATTGCTTTCCAGGTATTACAGAAACACAGAAACAGTAACCCCTCTGTCTCTGTCATCTTTTCTTCTCTTTTCTTTTTCTTTCTTTCTTTCTTTTTTTGAGATAACATCTCACTCTGTCATCCAGGCTGGAGTGCAGTGGCACAATCTTGACTCACTGCATCAGTTACTTTTCCATCAAAATTCTTCCTACTACTCTGCTCTCCACTTGCCCACTTAGAAACACTGGCTTCTTGGCTCTTATTTAAACATGCCAAGCATACTTCTGCCTCAGGGCCTTTGCACATGCTGTTCTCCCACCTGGAAATGTTTTTCCCACAGATATCTGTATGGCCAGCTCTCTCACCTCCTACACATCTTTGCTCAAATGTGACTTCACTGAGACCTTCAGTAACCAGTCCATGTACAACATTCTTTATCTTTCTTCCATAATTTATGTGAAAGTACTTATTACCTTCTAACATACTAGCTCCATTAGAATAAGCATTTGTGTTTGTTTTGTCCAGTGATGTATCCTTTGTGCTAAGATTAGTGTCTAGCAGATAGTATATGCTCAATAAATATTTGTTGCTCAATAAAACATTTGAGTGAATGTTTTAACATATAAATGACTGATAAATTATTCATATTTCTTCTTTTATGAACTGCTTGTTCTGTCTTTTACTTATTTTTCTATTAGGTGTTCAACATTTTTATTGATTTGCATGAGTTCCCTATATTTCAAATATATCAGTCCTGTGTCGTTTATATTGCAAACATTCCCCCCATTTTTTCCTTGTCTTTTAATATTGTATATATGTGTGTGAATGTGTGTGTGTGTGTTTAAAATATTTAAATTTTTACATAATCAAATCCAGAAAACTTTTCCTCTGTAATACCGTGTTATCTTTATTAGGACAAATTAGCAAAATAAATATTTTACTTCTAAATGTATTTAGTCAAAGGGTGAGTTGTGTTTGAAATTTTTTCTGCATTTACTACATTTGTGTTTCTATTATTCATGGCAGTGGGTACTTAGCTGGAATATGATTTAAACTTTTTGATTGATAATCACATTTATATAGAATTATTATTTTCATGATGATTTATCTGTTGAGCAAGAAAGGTTAAAACTGTAACTAAAGTCTCCCCTTTTATATTAAGGGAAATGATTTGATATACAGGATTATTAAAATTATGAAACATTTGTGTGTTTACAATACTTCACATCTTTTTTTTTAAAATTATACTTTAAGTTCTAGGGTACATGTGCACAACGTGCAGGTTTCTTACATATGTATACATGTGTCATGTTGGTGTGCTGCACTCATTAACTCGTTGTTTACATTAGGTATATCTCCTAATGCTATCCCTTCCCCCTCCACAATAGGACCCGGTGTGTGATGTTCCCCTTCCTGTGTCCAAGTGATCTCATTGTTCAATTCTCACCTATGAGTGAGAACATGAGGTATTTGGTTTTCTGTTCTTGCAATAGTTTGCTGAGAATGATGGTTTCCAGCTGCATCCATGTCCCTACAGAGGACACGAACTTTGAGACGGAGTCTTGCTCTGTCTCCCAGGCTGGAGTGCAGTGGTGTGATCTCGGCTCACTGCAAGCTCCGCCTCCTGGGTTCATGCCATTCTCCTGCCTCAGCCTCTGGAGTAGCTGGGACTACAGGCACCTGCTACCATGCCCGGCTAATTTTTTCTTTTTCTTTTTGTATTTTTAGTAGAGACGGGGTTTCACCGTGTTAGCCGGGATGGTCTCGATCTCCTGACCTCGTCATCCGCCTGCCTGGGCCTCCCAAAGTGCTGGGATTACAGGCATGAGCCACCGCGCCCGGCCCAAATAAAGTTTTTTTTTTTAGACGGAGTCTCGGTCTGTCGCCCAGGCTGGGGTGCAGTGGCCAGATCTCAGCTCACTGCAAGCTCCGCCTCCCGGGTTCACGCCATTCTCCTGCTTCAGCCTCCCAAGTAGCTGGGACTATAGGCGCCCACCACCTCGCCCGGCTAGTTTTTTGTATTTTTTAGTAGAGACGGGGTTTCGCCGTGTTAGCCATGATGGTCTCGATCTCCTGACCTCGTGATCCGCCCGTCTCGGCCTCCGAAAGTGCTGGGATTACAGGCTTGAGCCACCGCGCCTGGCCCCAAATAAAGTTTTAAATCGATTCCTCATTTAACGTAGAAACAAAAGCGTATTAGGCTATAAATGTAATCATTAGGATCTTATATCACTGAAATAGTAATGATGATACAGTCTACATACAAATTCAATTGTGTGTTTGATGATAAGTCCTTTCAAAACTGAACTTGGGCTGTGCATGGTGGCTCACACCTGTAATCCCAGCACTTTAGGAAGCCAAGGCAGGCAGATCACCTGAGGTCAGGAATTTGAGACCAGCCTGGCCAACATGGTGAAACCCTGTATCTACTAAAAATATAAAACTTGGCTGGGTGTGGCGGCGCTGTAATCCTAGCTCCTCAGGAGGCTAAGGCGGGAGAATCGCTTGAACCCAGGAGGCAGAGGTTGCAGTGAGCTGAGATCGTAGCACTGCACTCCAGCCTGGGTGACAGAGTGAGACTGCATCTCAAAAAAACAAAACAAAACTTGAACTTCGTTGCATACATTTAATTTTATTTATTCTACCCCCTTCCCTGAATTTGAAATGTTAAAAATGTCTAGTTGCTTAACATGACATTTTGAATTTTTACAGATACAATTTTCATGAGCTAAATTTTAAATTCACAGTATTTTAATTTAAAATGCTACCAAGCTAGGCATGGTGGCTCACACCTGTAATCGCAGCCCTTTTGGAGGCCAAGGTGGGAGGATCACTTGAGCCCAGGAGTTCATCAAGACCAGCCTGGGCAACATAGTGAGATCTTATCTCTACAAAAAAAAAATATATATATATAAAAATTAGCCAGGTCTGGTGGCATATACCTGTAGTCCCAGCTACTGGGGAGGCCGAGGTGGGAGAACTGCTTGAGCTTAGGAGGTCCAGGCTACAGTGAGCCAATATGGCACCACTGCACTCCAGCAATGAAGTGAGACCCTATCTCAAAAAAAAAGTTACCAGAAAAATATACAAATATCATTATGCTGCTTTTAGGAAACAAAATCACAATTCTTCCTTCCCTCCTTCCTTTATTTATTTATTTATTTATCGTTTTTTTTTTTGAGGCAGAGTCTCCCTCTGTCACCCAGGATGGAGTGCAGTGGCATGATCTCGGCTCACTGCAACCTCTGCCTCCAGGGTTCAAGTGACTCTCCTGCCTCAGCCTCCCGGATAGCTGGGACTACAGGCATGTGCCAAAATGCCCAGCTAATTTTTTTATATTTTTAGTAGAGATGGGGTTTCACCATGTTGGTCAGGCTGGTCTTGAACTCCTGACCTCAAGTGATCCGCTGGCCTCAGCCTCCCGAAATGCTGGGGTTATAGTCGTGAGCCACTTCACTCGGCCCTTTCCTTTATTTATGTTTGTTTGTTTGTTTTTTGTTGCTTAAAAGCAGTGCTTCCATTTCATTATTTGATCATCGCTTTTTAAATTATTTTATTTATTTTTTTAAGAGACAGACTTTTACTCTATTACCCAGGCTAGAGTGCAGTGATAAGA
>NW_012121821.1:1035848-1038096 GCF_000951035.1 Colobus angolensis palliatus
AACAGGTCTCACTATGTTGGTCAGGCTGGACAGGAACTCCTGAGTTCAAGTGATCCTCCTCCTCAGCTTCCCCCTGTACCCCACTCAATCATGCCTTTTTATTATAACTGATTCTGATGGTATGCTGAGAGATATATAAATTAATCCAGTCCTTTTGAACTTAAAAATAATACAATGAAAAAAATCATTTTTGTGGTGTGGTGCTATTTATTTATAAATAATAAAGCTATTTATTTATTTATTGAGATGAAGTTTTGTTCTTGTCACTCAGGCTGGAGTGCAATGACGCCATCTCGGCTCATTGCAACCTACGCCCCTCCCGGTTCAAGCGATTCTCCCGCCTCAGCTTCCCGAGTAGGTGGGATTACAGGCGCGCGCTACCACGCCCAACTAATTTTTGTAGTTTTAGTAGAGGCGGGGTTTCACCACGTTGGCCAGGCTGGTTTCCAGCTCCTGACCACGGGTGATCCACCCGCCTCGGCCTCCTACAGGCGTGAGCCACAGCGCCCGCCCAATGAAGCGTTTTAATGCATTTTTCCTCAAAGTGTTGATAAACTTCAACTTGTTTTGGCTAAAATTATTTTCCCCTTTCTACCCACAATAAAATGAGTAATTTAAGTCCTTAACCTGCACATTATTTTTACATTGGCATATTTAATAAGAGCTGCGCTAATATTATATCTGAATAATGAAATAACAGAAACCAAATAAGAAAAATTTGTCATAAAGCCCTATTCTCCTACATTAGATTATGTGCATGGCACACACAGGGATCAGCTTAAACTGGGTGAAACTTATACGGAGTTAGAATTCCTGGCTTCCTATCATTCAGTGGCTGTGTGGCTGAGAAGAAGATTTTAATGTTGTAGGACCTTTAAAATGGGCTGTAACTCTAAGGCCCTTCTTCTGGAGTTGTGAATCACGTGGGGTAATATACTATTTTACAAGATGGATGTGTAAGCCCGAAGGTGGAGCAGATTTGCAAGCCTTCTTTCAGCCTGGGGACAGTAGGATGACTCATGAGCCAATTCTTCTCTCCTTCCCGTCATTTCGGGTCCAACTCTTCCTCCTGTAGTCCACAAAAGAGCACAGCTGACCGGCTGACCGAGACCAAGCAGAGAACCCAGTAGGGTTTGTGACCACGTTCAGATCAGCAGAACGCAGAGCAGAACGGTCCGAGTACTGCCACCTACAGCCACTTTCCTCTCTTTAAGCCTCAGCTGCTGCTCTAGGTGTAAAACCGGCATAAAATAGTGCTACCTACCGTACAGAGTTGCTCGGAGGATTGAAAGAGATAATGTAAGAGAGTTTGGCTAGTTTGGCTATGCTGGACATTTTCTCTTTTCTAACGTCTCTCTTCCCCTCCTAATGAAACCTCCTCTGAAGCTCGCTAACTATAGCAGGGCTTGCAGCTTCAAAAGAACCTTTCAGTCAAGATCTTGAAATTAGTATGATTTAAATCAGTGCAGTAACACCAAGGTGTAAAAGACTGTTACCCACAGGTGGCTTTAAAAGAGGATTAGCTGACTGGAAGAATTTTGAAAACATGGAAGCTTTTTTTTTGTATGTGGATGAATAGAATTCCCTGATCTCCTTATCCCCACCACTTAAACCATGCCTGTGGGTGACCGTGGAAGGCTGATTGTGGCGGGGACATTTGCAAAGCACATTTAATTAATAAGCACTCGATTGTTCTGTAACTATAGAACTAGTTCACCCTTCAGTTGCACTGAGTGCGCCTAAGATAACGATCTTATTTGGAAGTGAGCCCTCGCTAGAAAGAAGGGGAAAAGGATAAGACCGAAGCTCAAATGAATGACCAGAAAGGATGTTTTCATTCGAATAAACTCAACCCAGTTGTTGACCTCCGCACCCATCTCTGCCAACTTGAAATCCTCCAGGAGGGGCGAGCTGCTGGGGTTCAGGACGGCTGCAGGAAGCCATGGGACCTGGGGGGCCCTCCCACAGGGCCGGGCAACCCCCATCCACCCCCACAGGACCCTGGGAGGGGGACGAGCAGGGTGTGGACAGCAGAGAAAGTTCCCCGCTCTGCCCCCGCCCTCTCCGAAACTCGAGCCAGCGAGGCTGGGGGCGGGCGGACGGCTCGCAGAGGAATTTGCAGTTTCCGGGAGGTTGAGGAAGCGACCCGAGCACAGCTCCACCAGATGCAGCCCTAGCGCCCGGCTTTCCGGGTTCCGCGACGCTGCCGGGAGAAACCCGCGCGCCTGGAAGGGGCGGGCCGGGCCGG
>NW_012121821.1:1038353-1052847 GCF_000951035.1 Colobus angolensis palliatus
CGCCCCGGGGAGGCCGCCCGGGCGCTACGGGACCGGCAGCATGAGCAGCGGCTACAGCAGCCTGGAGGAGGACGCCGAGGACTTCTTCTTCACCGCCAGGACCTCCTTCTTCAGGAGAGCGCCTCAGGGCAAGCCCCGCTCCGGCCAGCAAGTGAGTGGCGAGCGGCGGGCGCTGCAGTCCGCGTCCTGGAGCTCCAGGGAACCCGCCAGCCCGCGCCCCCTGACTCCACGTGTCTCTGCAGGGCGCTCGGGGGATGCTCGCCGGGAAGGAGGAACGGGCCAAGAAGTGGCTTCTGCCTTTTCGGGTCCCGGGAGCGTGCCTGGAGCTTGTGCATGTGGGCGAGGGAAGGCGGAGGAAGGGCGGGGAGGCTGAGGGCCGGCTTCTGCCTTCTGCACCAGATGGCCTCTGCAGCTCCGCCTCGGGCCGCCGCCTGCGGGGAGCAGTCCCGGAGCCAGCAGGCGTCCCCGGGCCACTCCCTCATGTTTCCCCTTAGCGTCCCCGCTGGGTCGACGGTCGGGTTCGCGCGCCTGTCGTTCCTGTTAGTCTGCTCACTCATATGTGGTCCCCGGAGTGGCTTGGGGTCAACGTGTAATAGCTAGGGGTGGCCAGGTGAGCTGGCCTCCCCTCTTCCTGGCCCGGGCGTCGCGGTGGGCTGGGGGTCCAGGGGCACCGCGGGCCTCGCCACCGTAGGCGCTAACTAAATCTCGGTTGCGGGACTCAGGGTTGTGCGTTTCCTGTAAAGCTAGGTTTTTTGGTGCCCAGATGTTTTGCAAACAAGCTCCGATGCTAAATACTAGCCAGCGACAGCTAACCTTTTGGCCGATTTCTTCCTTTTTTGGAGGCAGCACGCCGTGGGAAGCACGACTTGGGAAAAGATAGGAAGGGAACTTGTGCCAGTTTCGCCAGCCGTAGCCGTGTTTCTTAGGGAGGCCTTCCCGAAACGGGGCACGTCGGCTGGACTGAGGACCCCGGTGCTAGAACCCGCGGCCTCCTGGCACTGGGAGCCGCACCAGGGAGCCGGGCCAACCCGCTCACATCAGATTACAGAAGATCGTAATGGAACAAATTTGTTGCTTTTAGAAAACAGGCGTTTGCCGACATTTCTATTAATACCAGACTGAGACCTAGAGACTAGAAGTAAGAAGAATCGTTCAGGGGCCGGATGATAACTTTTTCTGGTGGGTGTGGGAGGGTGCAATCTGTCAGGGTGGTCTTGCCAGACCTCTTAAGTTTAGCCACTTTCTGAAGTAAAATTCTTTCTAAAATTCGGAAGTTCTAGTCTTTTCAGGCCCTTAAGTCTCAAACCAGGAGGAGGAGAGGAGACGGTGAAGGGTAAGCTAAAGTCAAGTGCCCTTATTCAGTAACCGCAGTTAATCTCCAGTCAAGTCCCAGTGCCATAGTTGTCCGTCTTGTATTGTTTCTAAGACTTAAGGCCCCACTATTTACGAGTCACTTGGAGTGGGATCTCTTACTTTCCGCAGAGTGTGTTCTAAAAGCATGAGATTTTGCTGTGAAGTTTGGAAGTTGGAAATGCCCTCCCCTCCCCACGCCCACCCTCCCTGGGTTATAGAAAAATTGCATTTGCTTATGCTTTTTCCATTTTGCTTTTCTCTTTCTTGGCTCTCTCTTCCTCTTGTCCATTTTGCATTTTCTCCTTTCATTTATGTTGCTTTCATCACTTGACATGAAAAGGAACTCATGCTAGTTTGAAGTTTATTCCAGAGGTGTCTGCTAATCTGAAAACTAGCTGGTTCTTGGATTCTCCAGGGGTGAGATGCCACAAGGGCCAAAGTATTCAGATTGGAATTGTGTGACAATCCTTTAGTGCTTTAAAGAGTAAAGACATCAGATTTCTTTTCCAGGTTTATATGCATTTAGCATTTTTTTTTTTTTTTTTGAGATGGAGTCTCACTGTATTACCCAGGCTGGAGTGCAGTCGTGTGATCTCAGCTCACTGCAACCTCTGCTTCCCTGGTTCAAGTGATTCCCTTGCCTCAGCCTCCCAAGTAGCTGAGATTACAGGCATGCACCACCACATCTGTCTAATTTTTATATTTTTAGTAGAGATGGGATTTCACCATGTTGGCCAGGCTGGTCTCCAACTCCTGGCCTCAGGTAATCTGCCGGCCTTGGCCTCCCAAAGTGCAGGGATTACAGGTGTGAGCCACCGCCCCTGGCGCATTTATTGTTTCTATGTTGTATGCATTAATTTATGTAATATTCATCTAGCATATATACTCAGGGTAGTAGTATTTAGCATTTAGAATTAGTCTAACATTAATATGTATTTTGAAATAATGTGTTGGAAATCAGGACAGGAAAACATAGTTCCGTGCTTGAAGAGCTTCATATGTGTATCTGAAGCTTTATTGCCTGCATATTTTTCCCTTCTAACGTAAGACATGTAAGGTGCTGAGTTGTAGGAGTTATTTGCCAGGCAAAGTGTTCTAAACTGAATTTTAGTGGGCATTGTGGTTTATTTAAAGAGGTGATACGAATGTTTTAAATTCCTGGTAAGATTGGTGAATTAGGGAAGTAAAACATCATAAATTTAAAGCAAAGCACTCTTAATGTAGAACGTTTCTTTTCTCTAAGGTTAGATAAGCTTTTTTCTTCATTTTCATGCTGATGATTGTAAGAATAAGAAAAGCACTTCTGACATATAGCATAGTAGTGAAATTTATCCTTTCTCTAGAGAGATGGAAAGAGAGGTGTTGCTAGAAGGATCTATTAGAGATAACAGTGATTTTTTTTGGATGTTGTACCACCTGGTGAAAAAGTGAGAAAAATTAGGTTTCTAGAATTCTTGAAAATATGCAGAGAAAACAAGATGTTTGTGGTAAATGCAGAGTGGGGAGAAAGGGGTGAGGGAGCGGGTAGACTAGAAATTTCTTTTTTCTCTTGCCAGGCAAGGGAACATAGCCCAACTTCTTTCTATCCCCAACAGTAACAAAACCTTATAGATATAAAGAAAATGTTATCATTTTTTATCTTATTTTAAACCCCATTCTTAACAACAACAACAACAACAACAAAATGGAAAAGGGTTAAAAACCTGTCTAGGCTAGGTGTGGTAGCTCATACCTGTAATCCCAGCACTTTGGGTGGCTGAGATGGGAGGATTGCTTGAGCCCAGGAGTTCAAGAACAGCCTGGACAGCATGGCAAAACCCTGTCTCTACAAAAAAATGCAAAAATTAGCCAGGCATGGTGGCGCCCTCCTGTAGTCCCAGCTACTTGACAGACTGAGGTGGGAGTATTGCTTAAGGCCGGGAGGCAGAGGTTGCAGTGAGCTGTGATTGCACTACTGCACTCCAACCTGGGCAACAGAGCGAGAGCCTGTCTCAAAAACAAAACTGTCTAAAAGATATAAAGGGAATGAACATATGACTTTTTGTGGCAGTTTGAATGTTATATTTATTGTATCCCCAGGGTCTGGATCAGTACCTGATATACGGTAGTTGCTCAGTGAATGCAAGCTGAATGAATGAATGTTTTTCTGATTTGATAATAACCGAATTTTTTTTTTTTTTTTGAGACAGAGTTTCGCTCTTGTTGCCTAGGCTGGTGGGCAATGGCACGATCTCGGCTCACTGCAACCTCTGCCTCCCGGGTGCAAGCGATTCTCCTGCCTCAGCCTCCTGAGTAGCTGGGATTACAGGTGCCTGTCACCATGCCCAGCTAAATTTTGTAGTAGAGATGGGGTCTCACCGTGTTGGCCAGGCTGGTCTTGAACTCCTGACTGCAGGTGATCCACTCACCTCGGCCTCCCAAAGTGCTGGGATTACAGGTGTGAGCCACTGCGCCTGGCCCCTGATCTTTACCATTTTCAAATGTACTCTATCTTATGGTTCTCCCAAAAACTGTATGAAATATTAACTTAATAAAAGGGGGAGGTATTATTTAGTGATTGTGTAAGGCCCACACCTAGATAGCAAGAAGGATGGAACTCAGGTTTTCTGACCCAAATTACACTCTCTATTTTGTTGCTTTTTAGCTATAAAAATAATTTTACAGCCCCATATTCTCTTTGCAAATAAGGACACCTAAAATTTAAGAGTTTCTTAAAATGTTTTTTTTTTTTTGAGATAGATTCTCACTATGTCACCCAGACTGGAGTGCAGTGCCGGGATCTTGGCTCACTGCAGCCTGTGCCTCCTAGGATCAAATGATTCTCATACCTCAGCCTCCTGAGTAGCAGGGATTACAGCATCTGCCGCCAGGCCTGGCTTTTTTTTTTTTTTGTATTTTAGTCGAGACAGGGTTTTGCCATGTTGGCCAGGCTGGTCTTGAGCTTCTGACCTTAAGTGATCTGCCCTCCTCGGCCTCCCAAAGTGCTGGGATTACAGGCATGAGCCACCGTGCCTGGCTGTTTCTTAAAATTTCAACTCCCTGACGTGCACATATTGTCATGATAGTGTTTATAATTTGTATTTGTGGATTCCCTGTGTTTCAAAGGATCCACCTAATCATTGTTTTCAGCAGAATAAAAAATGTGGACAGTTCTGTAATTTATTATTTGCCTTCTTGATTTCCCACCAGAATCAAACTACCTGTAAATAGAGGACACACTCAAATTTCCAAAGAGTAGGAATGGTCTAAAATTATAATCTGTTGGAGTGTGTCTTACCTCTTAGCTAAGCTCCCTCTCCTGAGCCTTTGGTAGTTCATGGGAATAAGGAAATGAGACAGTATTTTTGCTTTAGAAGTAGGATAGTCAAGAAGTCTTGAGAAACATGAAATTGTCTTCTGAATAACCCACACTTAAAAAAAATTGTGCTAAAGAATTTTTCAGTAAGTAAGCCTATTAGACTCTACACAGCAGGCCTCAACTTCACCCTTTTGGTTTTCTCTTTCTTATTCAAATACTTTTGTGCCTCAGTTATTTGGTTGTGTCTTACTGCTAGAATCAACAGTAGTGAGCTGCACTCTTTTATTAGTGTTTCCATTAGAAGTTTCAGAGCTAGATCACTGGGGTAAAAGGATAGTGGTTTATGACATTATAGGTATTTTGACTATACTAGCCCTTTTTTTTTTTTTGAGACAGAGCTTCGCTCTTGTCGTCCAGGCTGGAGTACAGTGGTGTAATCTCGGCTCTCTGCACCCTGTGCCTCCTGGGTTCAAGTGATTCTCCTGCCTCAGCCTCCCGAGTATCTGGGATTACAGGCGCCCGTCACAATGCCCAGCTAATTTTTTGTATTTTTAGTAGAGACAGGCTTCTGCCATGTTGGGCAAGCTGGTCTTGAACTCCCGACTTCAGGTGATCCACCCACCTCGGCCTCCCAAAGTGCTAGGATTACAGACGTGAGTCACTGCTCCTGGCCTATGCTAGCTTTTTAAATGCTTATTTTTAATTCCTGTATTATGGGGCATAAACATTTTCACTAGACATTTTGCCTAGTGCAAGGTGATTTACACATCTTGTCTGCATGTCTGATATGTTCTGTTCTTACACGATATTAATCCATTGGAATTTTGTGTTTGTGTGAGCAAGATTCACAAAGGCATATTCCTTTAAATGAATTTCAAAAGAAAATTAGTTTCCAGTCTTATAAAGCCTCCTATTTGAGCAATATACTCCTTATCCCATTTCTTCTTCTGGCTAACTCGCAAGATTTGGAATTATTTGGAAAGCAGTGACACAAAACATTTTTGAAAAGAAAGGCTAAAAATATCCAATAATGTGGTTTTTCTTTTTAGACTTCCTTTGGCAGTCAGTGCCTGTCATACTGTTAACATTCTTTTTCTGGGAGAAAAAAAACTGAGGCTGACCAAATGCTTTCTAGTGTGGCCTGATTACCAACTCTTAGCCCTGGGCATTAGCCCTTGCATTTTCCACCCCAAGTCTCCAAGCATAAGTAGCTGTCTTTAAATAAAGGCCCCAGTTTGAAACATGCATTTCACTCCTAATTTGGCCAAAGGCCATTGGCTAGCAGTCCCTCTTCAGAGGGGATGGTGAAAAGACAGTAGGATATATGATAAATGCATGCAAAGGAGCTTCTCTTCTATATGACAAGTCTTGGCTAACTTAGCCTCTTTGTATCTTCCTCTCTTTGAAGAGCTATACACATTTGCCTTGTAGGAAGTTTTTATTCTCATGGCAAGCAGGCATTACCTTTATTACAAGGCCCCCGCTTATTGTTCACCCTGTGATGTAATAACTTTTAGGACTGTAGCCATATTAGCCTTCTCTTTAATTCCTTTCAGGCCCCATCCCCATCTTGGAACCATGGCCGGGAGTTGCCGCCCTTCATTCTCCTTAACATGTCTACTCAAAAAAGTCTTAAAGCCCTCTATTCTTTCCCTTCATAGCAAAAATTACAATTTGTCATTATATTTTGTTTAATGAGGACAGAGATTAGCATTTTTTACCTACTACATAAAATAAATGCTTAGCAGTTAAGGTGCTTGAACAAATGAAATCCTGCTCATTTTGGATGGATGTCCCAGTATTTGGTACTGTTAGTTTTCCTTTATACACGAATGTACACAGTGTCTCCCCCTTTCCAAACTAGACCATAAGCCTTCACAGTATCTCACAGGTAGTAGTGATTTAAAATGGTATGGTATTGGTGATATCTGTGATTACTGGTTAGGCATAATTCACTTTATATACTTTCCCCTTGTTTTAAGAAAACTCATCATGTATTTGTTAATCTATTTAGTTGACAATTTATTGAGTGCCTACTATGTGCCAGATACTGTTCTAGGCTCTGGGGTTAGGGTGGTGAACAATACACAGTCCCTAGCCTCTTTTGGCAATGTTTTTTTTTTTTTTTTTGAGGCGGAGTCTCGCTCTGTCGCCCGGACTGGAGTGCAGTGGCCGGATCTCAGCTCACTGCAAGCTCCGCCTCCTGGGTTTACGCCATTCTCCTGCCTCAGCCTCCCGAGTAGCTGGGACTACAGGCGCCCGCCACCTCGCCCGGCTAGTTTTTGTATTTTTAGTAGAGACGGGGTTTCACCGTGTTAGCCAGGATGGTCTCGATCTCCTGACCTCGTGATCCGCCCGTCTCGGCCTCCCAAAGTGCTGGGATTACAGGCTTGAGCCACCGCGCCCGGCCGGCAATGTTTTTAAAAAGCTTACCCAATAGGCAAATGAAAATATCTCTCTAATTTTTCCCTAAAGAGCTTGTTCCTTTAGTATATTTGAGGAAACTTTGAAATGTAGTTTTTCAGGAACACACCTATTTTGTAGTGTGGTAAAGCTATACATTGATTGATTGATTGAGACGGAGTCTTGCTCTGTCGCTTAGGCTGGAGTGCGATAGTGCGATCTCTACTCACGTAACCTCCGCCTCCTGGGTTCAAGCGATTCCCCTGCCTCAGCCTCCCCAGTAGCTGAGATTACAGGCATGTACCACCACGTGCAGCTAATTTTTTGTATTTTTAGTAGAGAAGGGGTTTCACCATGTTGGCCAGGCTGTTGAACTCCTGACCTTGTGATCCGCCCGTCTTGGCCTCCCAAAGTGTTGGGATTACAGGAAAGAGCTACTGCGCCCGGCCCTATACATCTATTTAGATGGGAATGTTGACATGGAATTGTATCCCTTCCTGTTTTACATCCCTGTGTAAAACAATCGCATTTCCTTATTGATGACTGTCTTCCAACAGAAACATAATCATCTTCAAGGTTAGAAAATGTTTTTTTAGTAACTTCAACCAGAGTTAGCCGAACTGGTTAATTCACCAAAATGTTAACCAAAATTAACCAAAGAAATCAACCAAATTTGGTTTATTTTCCAGCTCTTTTTTTTTTCTTTTTTTTTTTCGTTTTTAAAGAGATGGGATCATTCTATGTTGCCCAAGCTAAACTGCAGTTGTTATTCACAGGCATGACAATCGTGCCCTACAGCCTCGAACTCCTGGGCCCACATGATCCTCCTGCCTCAGCCTCCTGAGTATTCCTGGTTTTTCTTAATAGTTTAAACAGATAGTTCTGGTTTGGCTATCAGTAGTGTTGTTAAATAACTTTTGTTTGCTTAATTTTTTTTTTTTGTTTGAGATGAGTCCTGATCTGTTGCCCAGGCTGGAGTGCAGTGGCGTGATTTCGGCTCACTGCAACCTCCGCCTCCTGGGTTCAAGCAATTCTCCTGCCTCAGCTTCTCGAGTAGCTGGGATTACAGGGGCATGCCACCATCCCCAGCTCATTTTTGTATTTTTTAAGTAGGGACAGGGTTTTACCATGTTGGCCAGACTGGTCTCAAACTCCTGACCTCATGATCCTCCCACCTCAGCCTCCCAAAGTGCTGGGATTACAGGTGTGAGCCACCGCGCCCAGCCTTTTTTTTTTTTTTAAATGGAGAGGGCCAGATAATGCTCTAGGAAGGATGTCAGAACCCATAAAAAATGATGAGTGTTTGAAATATATGTAAAAACCTATGTAACAAATCAGAAAATATATTCTGAGATAGAAGTGACCATTCTAAAACTGTGCTGTGCAATACAGTAGTCACTAGCCACATGTAGTTTTTGAGCACTCAAGAGGTGGCTAGTCTGAATTGAGATTGCTGTGAAAAATACACACTGAATTTTGAAGACTAGAAAGAAGTAATGTAAAATATATTATCATAATTGAAAAATTGCAATTACATGTTGAAATGATAACATTTGATAATATTTGAGTTAAGTCAGTTTAATGTTACTTATTTTTTGCATGGCTACTGGAAAACTGAAAATGATGCATGTGGCTGGCATTATATTTTTGTTGAACAATGCTGTTTGCTAAAGCAGAGCTGGCAGCCCTTGCCGGAGGTTTGAATCTCCATTGTTTTGGTGGCTGCAGACGGATGGATGTGGGGGTACCAGCCTGGTGTGTTGGAAAGATTTTTCTTTGTGAAGGGGAACTTGCCCTTTACTGTTGGGGATAGTTTCTTCTCAGCCTATCCAGGGACACACATACCAGCATTTTGGGGTTGTGAAACTTTTGTGTGGGGAACTTCCCCTTTTTTTTCCCACATGAGCCAATAAGATAAAACTGACCTAATGACATTCTCAGTGCAACTCTGCCTTCAGTTTACAGAGAGAAGAGGGCTCATGTTTCATAGAGTATTAAAGCAGCAAGCTTAATATTTTGCATTTTATGGACTGTAATTGCTAACTGCTGCTACATGATTCAGTCAGCTAAGAATAATTTACTAATTATATATTGCAGCACTCGGTTCTTTTTCCAGATGCTAAACAAAGTGAGATAATTAGAGGAGGAAAAAGGGTGAGTTTGGGAATTAGAGACCAGAAGGATAGATTTAGAAGATCTTGGAGTTAACAGACTTAGAATATAATCAGCAAAGGGTTCACTTAAAATTAGTGCAGGTTGCCAGGCGCGGTGGCTCACGCCTGTAATCCTAGCACATTGGGAGGCTGAGGTGAGTGGATCACGAGGTCGGGAGTTCAAGACCAGCCTGGCCAATATAGTGAAACCCCATCTCTACTAAAAATACAAAAATTAGGCGGGCATGGTGGCGCATGCCTGTACTCCCAGCTACTCAGGAGGCTGACGCAGGAGAATCGCTTGAACCCGGGAGGTGGAGGTTGTGGTGAGCCGAGATCGTGCCACTGCACTCCAGCTTCAGCCACAGAGTGAGACTTCATATCAAAAAACAAACAAACAAAAAAAAGAAATTAGTGTAGGTTGACCGTGTGTGTGTGTGTGTGTATGTGTGTGTGTAGTTTTCTAAATTCATTTTCTAAGTGTTGAATATTCACAGTGATGCTAGACTTAAGTGCTAGAGATTCGGTGGTGAACAAAACAGATTGAAACCTGCCTTTATGGGGGGCCTATGTAGGTTTGTCTGAATTTGACTAGTCTAGATACCTCTTATAAGTGAATTTGTACAGTAATTGTCTTTTTGTGACTGGCTTAGTTTACTTAGCTTGATGTCCTCAAGATTTATTCATGTTGGAGTATGTGTCAGAATTTCCTTCCTTTTAAAGGCCGAATAATATATCCATTGTATGTATGTATCACTTTTTGTTGATCCATTCATCCTTCCATAGACATTTGGATTGCTTCCACCTTTTGGCTTTTGTGAATAATGCTGCTATGAACATGAGTGTACAAATATCTCTTAAAGACCCTTCTTAAAACTTTTTGCGATATATACCCGTAAGTAACAATTGCTCTAGAATCATATGGTAATTCAGTTTTTAATTTTTTGAGGAATACTATACCAACAAATTTGAGTCCTTATTTAAACCCAGGATTATGGAATACTGCTGCTTGATTTCAGCTGTCATTTGGTTGTCTACATTGTATTTTATCGAATTGGAATTATTCCCCAAATATTGGAAAATGTGGAAGTTTCTAATTTTTGCTACTGTAAATAGCACTAATAAATACCTTGAACATGAAACCTTTTCCGTTATGGATTAATTTTATAGGATAGTTGTACAAAAATGAAATTTTACTGATTATGAGGGTGTGACTTTTTATGACTATAGTTATATATCGCCAATTTTTGTCTATTTTTAAGTTTCATTACATCCGTACCTCCATTGGATATAGTCATTAAAACAGAGAAAGAAAACTTCAATAACTAAAGGCACCTTATTGCTATTTAATTTGCCTTCCTTTATTATTTTTTAAATTATTTATTATTATTTTTTGAGATGGAGTTTTGCTCGCCACCCAGGCTGGGGTGTATGGCACGATCTCGGCTCACTGCAACCTCCGCCTCCGGCTCACTGCAACAGGAGAACCAAGTGATTTTCCTGCCTTAGCCTCCCGAGTAGCTGGGATTACAAGTGCCCGCCACTACGCCCTGCTGACTTTCGTATTTTTAATAGAGATGGTGTTTCACCATGTTGGCCAGGCTGGTCTCAAACTCCTGACCTCGGGTGACCCACCCGCCTCGGCCTCCCGAAGAGCTGAGATTACAGGCATGAGGCACTGCACCCGGTGCATTCCTTTAATTAACTATGAATTTAATACTTTTTTAATACTTCTGAGTAAATCTCCCCTGTGTGAGAATTGTCCATGCATGACCTTTGCCCATTTGTCTATTAGGTAGGCAAAATCTTGAGAGAGCACTGCTCGAGTCTGTGCATTTTTAGCTGGGTAGATGGTTCTCCTTTTTTGAGGTCAGCTGAACTTCAGGGTATTTTTTGACTTACACTGTTTGGACTAAAGGGATATTACATATTTAGGCTTTTTTTTTTTTTTTTTTTTAAAGACGGAGTTTTGCTCATGTTGCCCAGGCTGGAGTGCAGTGGCGCGATCTTGGCTCACTGCAACCTCCGCCTCCCAGTTCAAGTGATTCTCCTGCCTCATCTTCCCAAGTAGGTGGGATTACGGGCATGCGCCACTATGCCTGGCTACTTTTTGTATTTTTAGTAGAGATGGGATTGATCAGACTGGATGGTCTTGAACTTCTGGTCTCAGGTGATCCACCCGCCTGGGCCTCCCAAAGTGCTGGGATTACAGGTGTGAGCCCCTGCGCCCAGCCCAGGCATTTTGAAATACTTCAGAATGTGTTTCAGGCTGGTATCACTGAAACTCAGAAAAATACTGTAGTTACAATATGGGGAAGGCGTTGCTAAGAAAGCATCACCATAAATGAACCCGTGGGATTCAGAAGGTGGGGAGTTGGGTGATGTGTTTTCTACTAATCATGTTTTTTTAGAAAAAGGGTGACTAGAAAGTTCCTGTTTATCTTTGAATTTCAATAAATTTTGTGCTTGTTTTCCAACCACTCTGGTAGAATTTAGAAGAACCTAAGTTATTTTTTATTTTTATGTTTTTGACAGTCTCACTCTGTCACCAGGCTGGAGTGCAGTGGCGCCATCTCGGCTCACTGCAACCTCCGCCTCCCAGGTTCAAGCTATTGTCCTGCCTAAGCCTCCTGAGTAGCTGGGACTACAGGCATGCACCACCATACCCAGCTAATTTTTTTTTTTTTCCTTTTTGGTAGAGTCGGGGTTTCACCATGTTGGTCAGGCTGGTCTCAAACTCCTGACTTTGTTATCTGCCCTCCTCAGCCTCCCAAAGTGTTGGGATTATAGGTGTGAGCCACCGCGCCTGGCCAAGCCTAACTTATTTTGTAAATATACTAGGTATTGAAAAAAGGATGATAGGGCAAACTGCTGGAAACCTTACCCACCAAAGATAATTTATACTGTTTACTTATAGGCTTATTGTCTTTTGTTGAAAAATTGTGATGAGAAAGGGATTGGCATTGGCATCTATTAGGTTGGTGCAAAACTAATTGCGGTTTTTGCCATTACTTTCAGTAGCAAAAATCTCAATTACTTTTGCACCAGCTTAACACTTTTAGCCTTGTTGATGCCTTTGTAGAAAATTGTTGCTTAATCTCTTTTATTCTGATTAACTCCTACTTTGCATTTTTTCTTCTTTCAGAATCTTTTTATCAAATGAATCTTTTAAAAACATGTGAAGAGTTATTTCTGACTTTATGATTGATAGTTTATGAGCCCTCCTTAATTCCCAATTTCTTAACTCAAACAAGCTTACTGTGAAATTTTTCTTTTTTCTTTCTTTCTTTCTTTTTTTTTTTTGAGATGGAGTCTTGCTCTGTTGCCTAGGCTGGAGTATAGTGGCATGATTTTGGTTCACTGCAACCTCCACCTCCTGGGTTCAAGTGATTCTTCTGTCTCAGCCTCCCCAGTAGCTGGGAATACAGGCACATACCACCACGCCCAGCTAATTTCTGTATTTTTAGTAGAGACAGGGTTTCGCCATGTTGGCCAGGCTGGTCTCGAACTCCTGACCTCAGGTCATCTGCCTGCTGCGGCCTCCCAAAGTGTTGGGATTACAGGCATGAGCCACCGCGTCTGGCTACTGTGAAAATTTTCTACAAATGCTTGTTTCGAGGAATCTTTTTTGATATTTTGCCAGCAAAGTCATAGGAACAAAATTTTTTAAAATGAAATTAGAAAACAACAAAGTTAAATGTATTATGTAGGAGGAAAAGTACCAGTACTAAAATTAACTTTAGCATTCCTTGGTGTTTTACAGTTAATAGAGCATTCCAGGGGAATTAAAATTCAGTTGATTTTATTGAACTTTAATTTTAGAGGAACTCTGAGATGAGAAATTTAACTAGCACGTTTATCCGTTAAGGCCTTAAGCAGATGCAGGTTTCATGACATGCCAGAGGTAAATTCAGGGGTACTTGACTGTAGTGAGTAATTTCTCAGCTATGGGAAAATGTAAATATTATGTAGATGGTATAAAGAAACAATATTACGTTTGTCCATTTAAGGTCTGTTTCTGTTTGTTCAGACAGGCTTGTGGATTGCTTTTCTTGCCAGTGTTCCTTTAGGAGGAAGGTACAGCCCTTTCAGATATTTTGGAGTTTTCTTTTCTTTTCTTTTTTGAGATGGAGTCTCGCTCTGTCATCAGGACTGGAGTGCAGTGGCACGATCTCGGCTCACTGCAGCTTTCGATCTCAGCTTACTGCAGCTTCCACTTCCCAGGTTCAAGAGATTCTCGTGCCTCAGCTTCCTAAGTAGCTGGGATTGCCAGCACCCACTACCTTGCCTGGCTAATTTTCATATTTTTTTTTAGTAGAGACAGGGTTTCACCATGTTGGCCAAGCTGGTCTCGAACTCTGGGCCTCAAGTGATCTGCCCGCCTCTGCCTCCCAAAGTGCTGGGATTACAGGCATGAGCCGCCATGCCCGGCCACATTTCTGTTTTAAAATTGCTTTCTTGCGTTTCCTCTGCCCGGATTTGGTCACGTGAAACTGTCAATTAGCGTGAATGAGGTGCTGCTGCCTCATTAATAATAAACCGCAGGGGTTTGATCTTTGGCTGTCATATTGGTGGTCTCTATATCCAAATAAGTATTCGTGAAATTTGGGGGAAGAGAATGTGGGCTTATTGTATAGCAGAAGGAGTACTTTTCATAAAGGCAAACCTAGCGCCGATATCAGCAAATCCACTTACAAAATCCATTCCTAAAGGAGGAAGTTCTGTTACAGTTTTAAAATTAGCATTACAATGGATCTTGCTTGTTTGAGGTGAGGGCTTAAAACTCAGTAATGAAAAAGAGGGAGAACTATAGGCTAAAAGGGTGTGTGTTCTTAATTGATTAATTGCAGGCAGCTATGTAGGGCACCCTGTGTTTAAATCACTAGCTGTATTATCTTGGGCAAGTCATTGTACTTCTTTGTTTTTTAAATTTATTTTTATTTTTTTCTTTTTTATGAGACAGGATCTCATTGTTGCTCAGGTTGGTCTTGAACTCCTGGGCTCAAGTGATCCTCCTGCCTTGGCTTCCCAAAGTGCTGGGATTACAGGCATGGGCCACCACACCTGGCAAATCGTTGTACCTCTTTGAGTCTTAGTTTCCTCGTATGTAAACTAGTAGGATGCGTGGAAGTTCATAAGCATTAATAAATGTTAGCAATAGATATTACTATTATTTTTTGAGACGGAGTCGTGGTCTGTCGCCCAGGCTGGAGTGCAGTGGTGCGATCTCAGCTCACTGCAAGCTCCACCTCCTGGGGTTCACACCATTCTCCTCCCTCAGCGTCCC
>NW_012121821.1:1053212-1070203 GCF_000951035.1 Colobus angolensis palliatus
TTTTTTGTCTTTTTTAGTAGAGACGGGGGTTTCACCGTGTTAGCCAGGATGGTCTCGATCTTCTGACCTCGTGATCCACCCATCTCGGCCTCCCAAAGTGCTGGGATTACAGGCTTGAGCCACCGCGCCCCGCCAGCAACAGTTATTTTTAAAAGATCCTCCTACATGCCATTGTATACCCCTTTTCATTTGAGGGTAGTAGACCATATGGAGAACTGACAGTGGTTGAAAGATTTGAAGTGAACTAATAGATAGTCCAGCCAAAGAGCGAAAAATGGCAGGAAATTAGGCCTGTCTCATTGGCTTTATTAACCAAAATGAATTGGGAATCTCAATCTAATTGATCAGGAAGGAGCTCCAGTCATTCCTGGAGTATTAATTTTATTTTTTTACTTTTTATTTTTAACTGCATGCCATATCACTGTGGTGCCTTTGTTTTTGGAAAGGAGCTGTGGCCTGCTGACCAAGCCTGGGGGCACCTAACCACAAGTCTTTACCAACTTCTTTTTCTTTTAAAGCAAGCCACTCCCATTGAAAGAGAATGATTGGACATATGAAAGTGTGTGTTTTTTTGCTCAAGAGTTTATGTACAGTTAACACATTGTACACATTTTTTTTTTAACTTCCTCTTTCTCTCTTATCTGCCTCTGATCACGGGATCCTGGCTAGTTTTGCTCAGGGCAGCTCGCTTGACCTGGTGACGAATTCCGCTGCTTCCTGGGGCTTTCCTTTTTCCTCCAGAAGGTCTTGTGCTCATGGTTTAGGAACTTAGTCACTGTCGTCTTTCTGGTTTTCATGAGATCAAATCAAATAAGGTAATACATGCAAACTGTATAACGTACTGCAGAGGCAGAGCCTGCTGCTGTCCTTAGAGTTCAGTTCCCTGGCGGTGGCTGTGTTCCCAGCCCTCTGTTCTCTCTCAACAGAGTGACTGTCTCAGCTTTGAGGGTTTCAGCGATGCTGGATGCTTCCACATTTAGGAAACAGGCCTGCTTATGCTCCAGTACAGGCATTAAAGCTCAATGAGTCATGTGATCTGCTTGGCCAACTCTTCAGAGTTCGTTTGTACTCTGTAAAATTGGTATGAGTCTTGGAATCCGGTGGGAAACCTCTTCCTAGTCCTACAGGCCGGATGCGCCTTCTGGGTTTTCATATTCTCTCTCCATCCCCAACCTCCCCTTCCTTTGGTTGTATGTTTCTCACAATGAATTGGTTGTTGGAAACTGGCTTTGTAGTAATTCCAAATGCCATTGTGAAGATTTTTAATAGCCTTTAAATTTTTTAATTGGCTGAGCTGTAATGTTATTGATATATTTTTGTATATATGTTATTAACAAGTTAATTCATATAAAAGGCTTGGAACTATACCTGGCATATAAGTACATGTTTAATAAAGATTAACCTATTACTTCTGCCGGGTGTGGTGGCTCACACCTGCAATCCTAACACTTTGGGAGGCCGAGGTGGGCAGATCACTTGAGGTCAGGAGTTCGAGACCAACCTGGGCCAACGTGGTGAAACCCTGTCTTTACTAAAAATACAAAAATTAGCCTGACGCGCTTGCTTGAACTTAGGAGGCAGAGGTTGCAGTGAGCCAAGATTGTGCCATTGCACTCCAGCCTGGGCAACAGAGCAAGACTCTTGTCTCAAAAAAAAAAAAAAGCAAAAAGAAAAAGATTAACTTATTATTTCTAATGGTATTAGAATTGTTTTATTTTATTTTATTTTTTATTTTTGAGACAGGGTCTTGCTGTGTCACCCATGCTGGAGTACAGTGGTGTGATCATGCCTCACTGTAGCTAGCTTTGAACTCCTGGGCTCAAGTGATCCTCCCACCTCAGCCTCCTGAGTAGCTGGGACTACAGGTGCATTCTACCATGCCTGACTAATTTTAAAAAATGTTTTTGCAGAAATGGGGTCTTGCTGTGTTGCCCAGGCTGGTCTTGAACTCCTGGGCTCAAGTGATCCTCCTGCCTTAGGCTCCCACAGTATTAGGATTACAGGTGTATGCCACCATGCTCATCCAGCATTCTTAATTAAAATAATTTGGTAGGAGATTTTATGAAGGCAGTGTGGTTCAGTAGAAAGGTCTGGGGATCTAGAATTGGGAGAAAATTTTAATTTTGAATCTGTTATTTACTAGCTCTGGGAGCTTGAGCAGGTTCCTTAGTTAACTTCCTTGAGCAACAGTTTCTTGATCTTTAAAACATATTATAGAGGGGTTAAATCAGATAATGTATGTAGAAAGTATTCCTAGATTATAGATTATTACATAATTGTAAGTGTGGTAGCAATCACAGGTATGTTTAGAGACTACTAAAAAATGATTTTCTCCTAATTTTAATCTTGTCTCATGTAAATTGATGATACATTCTCAGCTGACTGTACTATTGACACTTGATAAATGGTCTTTTGAAAATGAATTTATTCCCCATCTCTTCTATGTCTGTTTTTATCTGCAGAGTGGTGATTTGTGTTTGGGGACCTGAACAATTGATAGCTAAACATCAAATTTAAATTACTTTATGAATTGATGATTATGTTTATGAAGCACTGGTGATTTGGGGGAAGATGACATTTTGGCTTATTGAGGGGACTTGAGTTAATTTAGCTTTAAGCCTTCCAGATTATCCTATGAGCTTCACAAGGGCAGACCACGTGGATCTCTAGTTCACCATGATATTTTCAGTGCTATTTTGGTGCCTGGCACGGAGGACAGAGGGAGTCCCAGTGATATTTGTTAACTGACTACCTCCTTTTCATCTGATCAGACTTGTGTCAGAATTATAATCAAGGAAAAGTTGGGCAAAGGCACTAAAATGTGTTTCTTTTGGTTTCAGAGGGAGTAATAATAAAACAACAGTAATAGCTTATATATTCATGTGGAGGTAGGATATTTAGGTGAAAAGCATGTTGGGCCAAGGGTATGGATACCTAGCTCCTAGGACTGGTCCTTTATTAAATAGCAGAGATAACTTTGGGAGAGTTACTTAACTAACATTTTTGGCTTCAGTTTCTTCCTCAAAGGCCCTGTGCAGCTGTGTGGCAAATGGTTAGTTTATTCTGGAACAGAATTACTGATTGGAGGGAAAGTAACAGCAATAGGACCTGAGAGGGCTTCACAAATGTATTGAGATGCCAAATGAATTAGTTTAGAAACAGCTATATTAGGTCATATCTACTTGGATGGGGAAAACCCAAGTGAGCTGATTAGTCATGGGTGTTTGAGAAATAAACAGAATATATAGAATTATTTCTTTTCCAAAAGAGGGAATGTCTTAGGAAAGAAATCAAGGGGGACCTGGGTGATATCTTTGATTCATCCCCTATCTAGTGCCAACAAGAACAGGTTTCTTTCTTTCTTTTTCTTTTTTTAAGAATGCATTTCATGTAAGCCAAAAGAACACTTGATTGTTTTGAACTTCTATATATTGCAGGAGTTATAAATACAGTATCAAGAACTATTTAATAAGAGCCCACTAGCAGTTCCACATTCCTCAAAACCAGGACAGGATGAATGTATGAGAATCATCTTCTTGCTGAGAATGGTAGGACAGAAGGGATTGTTTAGCCACTATACTTCCTGGAAGAGTCAGTACTTGAGGGTTGGTGCAACTTTTTGGGATTGAGGGAGTGTGTTCATTTCTTTTGGAAGATTAATTTTTTTCTTTTTTTTTTTTGAGACGGAGTCTCGCTCGGTTGCCCAGGCTGGAGTGCAGTGGCACGATCTTGGCTCACTGCAACCTCTGCCTCCCAGGTTCAAGCAATTCTCTCTCCCTCAGCCTCCCGAGTAGCTGGGATTACAGGCATGCACCACCACGCCTGCCTAATTTTTGTATTATTAGTAAAGATGGGGTGTAGCCACGTTGACCAGGCTGGTCTTGAACTTGTGACCTCAGGTGATCTGCCTGCCTTGGCCTCTCAAAGTGCTGGGATTACAGGTGTGAGCCACTGCGCCCAGCGTGATTAATTTTTTTCACTTGCTTCAAGTGTCTCCTTTATTCCAGCCTACATATATAGGTAAATATTCCTAGAAAACTTTCAGCAAGTTAAATCCTATTATAAAATGCCAGAGTCAGTTGTCTAATTTTTATTTTATTTTATTATTATTATTTTTTTGAGACAGGGTCTTGCTTTGTCACCCATGCTGGAGTGCAGTGGCATGAACACAACTCACCACAGCCTTCACCTCCCAGGCTCAAGTGATCCTTCCAGTTCAGCCTCCTTAGTAGCTGGGACCACAGGTGCAGACCACCTCACCTGGCTAATTTTCATTTTTTATTTTTTTAAGATAAGGTCTCACTCTGTCGTCCAGGCTGGAGTACAGTGGTGCGATCTTGGCTCACTGCAACCTCTGCCTATGGGTTCAAGCAATCCTCCCACCTCAGCCTCCCGAGTAGCTGGGACTACAGGTACTTGCCACCACACCCAGCTAATTTTTTGTTTTTTTTTTTTTTTTTTTTGTAGAGATGGGGTTTCACAGCGTTGCCCAGGCTGGTCTCAAACTCCTGGGCTCCAGCCATCTGCCTGCCTTGGCCTCCCAAAGTGCTGGGATTACAGGCATGAGCCACTGCGCCCGTCCCCCTGCTATTCTAGCTAGAAGGACTATACTTAAATGCATAGTTACACAAACTTGTGATTTTAGTTATGAAAATCATAAAAAATTATTTTTCTAGCAACTCCTGCCCTTTTCATTAAACAGATCTTAGTATTTCTGAAATTCTGTGGTGGATTTTGTATGTTTAATGTGATAATATGAAGAGATAGCTGATTTAGGTAGCTGCTCACATATTATGTTTGTTTTAATTGGAAAAGTTGGCCTATGAAAATGAGTATTATGTAAAAATAGTTTATGTCAGCCGGGCGCAGTGGCTCATGCCTGTAATCCCAGCACTTTGGGAGGCCGAGGTGGGTGGATCACCTGAGGTCAGGAGTTTGAGACCAGCCTGACCAACATGATGAAACCCCATCTCTACAAAAATTCAAAAATTAGCTGGGCGTGGTGTGTGCACCTGTAATCCCAGCTACTCGGGAGACTGAGGCAGGAGAATCACTTGAACCTGGGAGGCGGAGGTTGCAGTGAGCTGAGATTGTGCCACTGTACTCCAGCCTAGGTGATGAGCAAGACTCCATCTCAAAAAAAAAAAAAAAAGGAAAGAAAAATGGTTTATATGAACTGAAAGGTTCATATAAATCCTAAATGTTTCAGTTATGAAATATTTGAAGTACCTCTGAGTTTACGTAGGCATTCCACTCATGTAGGCACTCGTTGATTTTAAGGTTTTTCATTCATTAAAAGGGAAAATGTGGGCTGCCATACGTATAATTTTTGTCATCCAAAAAAGAGATATAAAGTTAAAAATTAGGCCATGGTGGGTCATGCCTGTAATCCCAGCACTTTGGGAGGCTGAGGCAGGAGGATTGCTTAAGCCCAGGATTTTGAGACCAGCCTGGGCAACAGACCGAGACATTGTCTTTACTGAAAAAAGAGAAATTATCCAAATGTGGTGGTTTGTGCCTGTAGTCCCAGCTATTTGGGAGGCTGAGGCAGGAGGATTGCTTGAGCCCAGCAGTTTCAGGCTGCAGTGAACTATGGTCACACCACTGCACTGTAGCTTGAGTGACAGAGGGAGACCCTATCTCAAAAGCAAAACGAAACGAAACAAACAGAAAAAGGGTGCTTAGAAATCCTGAACTGTTCTTTTTACTCTCAGGACATGTGATCATATGTCTACACAGGAGTAAGTTGTACCCAGTTCTCAGTAGATGTCTGGTTGTTAAAATGGAATGAAGGCATGAATGTGGGGATGAAGTGGAGGAGGGGCTGGGTTGGAGATACTGGTTAATTGTGAGGCGTTAGTAACACTGAATGTGGGCATACAGGTGGTGAGAAAGAGGAGTCAAGGATGAGTTGTAGGTTTCTGGTTTGGGTCCCTTGGAAGATGGTGCTAGCAAGCAAGCTGCCTCTCACCAAGAAATCAAGTAAGAAGAAAGATCAGGTTTAGGAGGGAGGACACATTCAGGCAATGAATGTATGGCATACGCTAGGCAGTCAATAAATTTTGAGTGAGTAAATCTGGGCATGTGTGTTTTGAGATGTCTGTGGGCTATCAAAGTTTCTTGGGTTTCTTATCAAGAAGGTAGACATGGTCTGCAGAGAGAGCTTTGGAATTTGTTGAAGTCATGGGCTTAGATGCAGTCACCTGAACTCTGTGTGTACAGCAAAAAAGGTCTTCAGACAGAAGCATGGACGATATCACAGAAGCATGGGGGCACCAGAAGGTAAGAAGTGGGCAGAGAAGGGCGTGTCCATGGAGGAACCAAGGAGTGGTCAGAGAGGCTGGAGAAAAAGAAGAGGGTGGTTGTCCTGGGATCTGAGGTCGGGACCACCTCAAGAACAAGGGCTTGGTCGTGGGACAAGTACTGCAGAAAAGCCAAGAAGGCCTGGGGTGGAACCGTGAGGCAGTCTCTGGAGACCTTGAGGAGAGCCACTTCAGTGAACTGGAGGCACACAGTCACACTGCAGTGGGTGGCGAGTGAGTAGTGCAGAGGAAGCAGGAGAGTGAGTGGAGGTGCTCTTCCATGAGGCTTGTCTGGCAAGGAGAGGATGGTGTAGTAAAATGAACCCACAAGGGCAAAGGAAGTGGTAAGAGTATTGTCATCGTATGTAATGTATGTATGTATGAATGAATGTATGTATTTATATATGTATGTATGTATACATTTTGAGACATAGTCTCGCTCTGTCGCCCAGACTGGAGTGCAGTGGCGCAGTCTCGGCTCACTGCAACCTCTGTCTCCTGGGTTCAAGATTCTGCCTCAGCCTCCCAAGTAGCTGGGATTACAGGCGCCAGCCACCACACCTGGCTCATTTTTGTATTTTTAGTAGAGATGGAGTTTCGCCTTGTTGGCCAGGCTGATCTCAACCTCTTGACCTCAGGTTATCCGCCCACCTCGGCCTCCCAAAGTTCTGGGATTCCAGGGGTGAGCCACCATACCCGGCCTGTTTTTTATTTATTTTTAGATTAGAGGACTTGAATGGAAAGTAAGGCTGAGTGTCAGGGGAGTGAGGATCATTGAAGGAGATGCCTGCCTTCGCACTGGAAAGGATTGTATTTGGACTCTCCCATGGTTGAGTGGAGGAGTTCAATCTGGAAATGTGTTTAGAATAGAAGAGGGGGTGACTAGGCCTTTCAGTTGGTGGCAGGTGGATATTGATGGAGGAGGTGGGTATGCACATGTGGGAGTGGTGCATGAAGAGAAGCCCACACACGCAGGCACCGGGCCAGAAGAGGGGAGTGCTGGGGTATTTGGGACCAACTGGTGGTATGGCTGCAGCAAAGGTTGCCACCTCAAGGGTTGGTGAGAAACTAGGCTGGAAAGGAGGGAGGGTTGGCAGGCTCTGAAGGGCTGTGCTTACCAGCCTGAAGATTGAATATTTTGTGAGTAAGGAGGAGCCACTTAGGGAGAAATAAAGTGGTCAGACCTATGATTTTAAAACTGACAACAGTTTATGGCAGAGTTTAGAGGGCAAAAGAGGTAGGGATATTGTTTGGAAGGCGATTGCAGTAAGCTGGGTGAAGGTAATTAGGGCTAGAAATAGGGCAGTTGCAGTGGGAGAGAGAAGGATTCCAGAAGTTGAGGTGTCACTTTGGCACCTGATCAACCAGGGTGAGGGGAGGCAAGGAAGGAGACCAGAGAAAAGAAGAAGGTATGGAATGTGGCTGGGTGGGAGGATGGCCATGCCACTGTGGAACGGGGAGTACACTGGGAGGAAAGGGAACAGGTTTAGTGAGGTAGGGGAACAGCTTGGTTTTAGGGCCTATACACAACATTTGTGTAGCATCCAGCTGGCAGCCAGAATTAGGGGTCTGCAGCTGAGAACAGACCTCAGATCTCATGCTCAGATCTCATGGAAGCATGAGATCATCATCCTTGAATTGGAAGTGGTTAAGATTTATTTGAAATAACAAGAGAAAAATAAATCTTGATGTGGATATGGACTGGAAGAGTAAACTTCACAGACCATTTGAGTATATTTTTAACTTTCTTAGAAAAAAAGTCTGTGATGACCAGAATGTGGTGGTGCTCCACAAATAGCTCAAAATCAGCACATCTAGAATAAGCTAGAAAATAAATCTAAGAAGTTTCAATAGAAATGTTGTTATCTTGATCTGGCTCTATTTGTTTTTTTTCCTATCAGGTTAAAATCTGTTTCTTCAATCATTTTGTTTATTCCTTTTGATAAGAGACTTCAGAGGACTGACAGGGACTAGCTGGTTATGTTTTTGAAAAGTCTTTGAAGATGAAACATACGTTTTGAGTGTGGTGCCATTGCATTAATTATGCCGTGGTTTTGACACCAGTGAATACTGATATGGTTTGGATGTGTGTTGCCTCCAAGTCTCATGTTGAAACGTGATCCACAATGTTGGAGTTGGGGCTTAGTGGGAGGTATTGGATTATGGGGATGGATCCCTCCTGAATGGCTTAGTAGCATCTCCTTGGTGATAAGTGAGTTCTTACTCTGTTCATGTGGGAGCTGGTTGTTTAAAAAGAGCCTGGCACCTCCTCCTCTCTCTCTTGTTCCCTCTCTTGCCATGTGACACACCTGCTTCCCCTTTTCCTTTCACCATGATTGGAAGCCTCCTAAGGTCCTCACCAGGAGCAGATACTGGTGCCATGTTTCCTGTGCAGCCGACAGAACTGTGAGCTAAAATGAACCTCTTTTCTTTATAAATTACCTAGTCTCAGATATTCCTTTATAGCAATGAAGAAAAGACTAACACAGAAAATTGGTACCAGGAGAGGGGCATTGCAATGAAGATACCTGAAAATGTGGAACTGGCTTTGGAACTGGGTAATAGGCAGAGATTGGAAGTTTGGAGGGGTCAGAAGAAGACAGGCAGATGAGGGAAAGTTTTGGAACTTGTTAGAGACTGATTAAATTTGACCAAAATGCTGATAGAAATATGGACCAAGTGGGGTGGCTCACGCCTGTAATCAGCACTTTGGGAGGCTGAAGTGGGCAGATTGCTTGAGCTCAGGAGTTTGAGACTACCCTGGACAATGTGGCAAAACTGTATCTCTACAAAAAATACAAAAATTAGCCGGGCATGGTGACTTGCGCCTGTAGTCCCAGTGACTGGGGATGCTGAGGTGGGAAGTTGGCTTAAGCCTGGGAGGCAGAGTTTGCAGTGAGCCAATATTGAGTCACTGCACTCCAGCCTGGGTGACAGCCAGACCCTGTATCAAACAAACAAGCAAGAATTGTGTAAGCTGAACTAGTTGAGATGTCTGTGGTGTTGGCTATTGTTTCTGCTGTTAATCATTAGTCCTCTTAAACTAGGACATGAATAAGTTTAACTTTTTTCTTGAAAATTGACACAGAGGGTCTGCTGCTGTGACCTTTATCTTCAACGTTGTCTTTTTTTTTTTTCTACTTTGAAAAAAAAATTCATGTTTTCATAGAAATGAGTTCTTACTATGTTGTCCAGCCTGGTCTTGAACTCCTGAGCTCAAGTGACCCTCCTCAGCCTCCCAACTGGGATTACACATGTGAGCCACTGCGCCCAACAATTCTTGAAGGGTTATCCACTTAAACTGGTTTTTGGGGGGCATTGTCCCCATAAACTTTTCAAAAAGCAACAGTGATTTCACCATTCTGCCTAAGCTTCACCATAAATTTGATGTTTATTTTTGCTTAAATTTTAGCAGAATTCTAGCCCTGTGTGATGACAGACACCTGTAATCTCAGCTACTCCGGAGACTGAAGCATGAGAATCGCTTGAACTTGGCAGGCGAAGGTTGCAGTGAGCCGAGATGGCACCACTGCACTCCAGCCTGGGCGACAGAGCGAGACTCCGTCTCATAAAAAAAAAAAAAAATTAGCAGAATTATTTATGTTGCTCAGAGAGGGGCTCTTTTCAAACTGATGTTTGTCCTTCTTAGTGCCTCAAACTAGGCTTTGCTCAGACATGTTATGACAAGTTAGTACAAGTTTATTTTGGTGCAAAAAGTTTTTCAAATCCATGCAAGTTTCTTCTTTTTCTTTCTTTTTCTTTTTTTGAGACAAGGTCTATCTTTGTCGTCCAAGTTGGAATACAGTGGTGCGGTCTTGGCTCACTGCAACCTCTGTCACCCTTTTCCCTCCTCAGCCTCCTGAGTAGGTAGGACTACAGGTACATGCCACCACACCTGGCTAATTTTTGCATTTTTTGGAGAGACAGGGTTTTGACGTATTTCCAAGGCTGGTCTCGAGCTCCTGAGTTCAAGTGATCCATCTGCTTCAGCCTCCCCAAATGCTTGGATTACAGGCATGAGCCACCGTGCCTGGCCATAGTTTTTTCATAATACTCATTTTCCTTGAAATTTTTGATGATCCCTTGTATCTGTATTCCTGTTTTATAGTATCACACATTTATTACGTGCCTGCCTAATACCCATTGCTGTGGTTTTCTCTGGGAATTTAAAGACGAGTAAGCTAGTGGAGCACATGGGCTCGTGGAAAGTCATAAAGTCATAAAGAGCCATTTAATGACCACTGTCAATGTCTGTGTAAGGGCAGTGAAGAGCATGCTGCTGTTGATAAGGATGGCTCACACTTGTGGTGCACTTACAATACCTTTTACACATACTGATTCATCCCATTCTCACACCAACTCTGTGATGTGATACAGTTATTAGAAGAGGCACAGAGAGGTTGAATACTAGCTGGTAATTAAATTAACCAACATTAGAAACTGGGTGGTCTGGTGTGACAGCACATACTTTTCAAAAGCGTTAAGAAGGGTGTGGGGAGAGGGGAGGGATAGCATTAGGAGATCTACCTAATGTAAATGATGAGTTAAATGGATGCAGCACACCAACATGGCACATGTATACATATGTAACAAACCTGCACGTTGTGCACATGTACCCTAGAACATAAAGTATAATAAATAAATAAATAAATACCAAAAAGAAAAAACAAGCAGTAAGAAGAAGGGAAGCTGCAGCCTGGTTAGGGTGACTGTTGTATTATTGAAGATAAGGGGATGAGGACTTTGTGCATGTGTGTGGAGCCTGGGCTGTGGGGGTCCAGGGACAATGGGAAGGGACATTAAAAGGTTATGGTTAAATTAAACCTAGACAGTCTAGTTTGAAGTCAGGTAGTAGAAGGTGAGGATAGAGATGGGGATGGGAACCAGATTCTGAAAATAGGCAGTATCTCCTTTTTATGTCAAAGGTTACCCTGAAATTCCTAAACTATATTTCTTATGAACATACTGATTACATTCATTGTTATTTAAAATTATGCATGTACAATATGGGTGGAAATGATAATGATTGTAATAAGAGTCGCTCACAATTCCAAAGAAGTTGGGGGTTTCTCTGTGGTTTATTATAACTTATGTTTTTTTTTTTTTTTCTGAGATAGAGTCTTGCTGTGTTGCCCAGGTTGGAGTGCAGTGGCGCAATCTTGACTCACTTCAACTCCCGCTTCCCAGGTTCAAGCGATCCTCCCTCCCGCCTCAGCCTCCCAAGGCTCCCATTACAAGCATGCACCACCACGCCTGGCTAATTTTTATATTTCTGTTGGAGACAGAGTTTTGCCATGTTGCCAGGCTGGTCTTGGATTCCTTACCTCAGGCTATCTGCCCGCCTTGGCCTCCCAAAGTGCTGGGATTACAGGCATGAGCCACTGCACCTCGCTGGTTTATTGTAATTTAAAAAGCAGTCTGTTATCGGTAGGCTTCGGAAATTTGTTTCAGGGAGTGGTAAGGAAGGAGTTCTAGAAAGTGGTTGTATATTGCTGCATGCTTGTTTTCCTCTCAGATCAGAAAAAATGTGAAGGACCTGGGTGAGTTCCAAAAATTAAAGTAGCTGAGCACGGTGGCTCACACCTGTAATCCTGGCATTTTGGGAGGCCGAGGTGAGTGGATCACCTGAGGTCAGGGGTTCAAAACCATCCTGGCCAACATGGCGAAACCTCGTCTTTACTACAAATACAAAATTAGCCAGGCATGGTGGCACATGCCTGTAATCCCAGCCACTTGGGAGGCTGAGGCAGGAGAATCATTTGAACCTGGGAGGCGGAGGTTGCAGTGAGTGAGATCGCGCCATTGCACTCCAGCCTGGGCAACAAGAGCAAAACTCCACCTCAAAAAAAAAAAAAAAAAAAAAAGTCACACACACCCTTACTGGCATACTGGGATTCCTTAAATGTTTACAGTATTATTGAGCATGGACAATGCATAGAACTTTGTACTAGATACAATTAGGTTAGTCCATAAGAGACTTGCTTCCTCCCTACATATATTCCCAAATTTATATGGGGAGACCAATATAATATGATGCAATTTGCAAACAGTAACAGCTGTTTAAATGAGTATAGAGCAATCCAGAAGAGGTTAAAATAAATACATTTAAGGAGGCCCACAGGGATAGCCTGATTTATTCTTTTGTGCAACTGTTGTTGAGCAGTAGGCGCCTTGGGGGCTGCATAGAAAAGGGCATACCTCCTGAAGGTGGGAGAAGCTTAGATTTGGGTTTTGGAAGGATAGAAGTTCAAACTGACTGAGTGGGTGTCTTTTATTTTTCTGTAGAAAAAGCATTGGTGTGTGTTTGAAAAGTTTAGATTGTCTCAAAAGCATAATGAGTTTTATAGACTTCTAGGGATTGTCTCCAGAGATAGGTGGGTAGTATGAGTAGTTTCTTTCTTTCTTTTCTTTTCTTTTTGCTCTGTTGCCCAGGCCCAGGCTGGAGTGCAGTGGAGTGATCTCGGCTCACTGCAACTTTTGACTGCCAGGTTCTAGCAATTCTCATGCCTCAGCCTCCCAAGTAGCTGGGATGGCAGGCATGTGCCACCATGCCTGCCTAATTTTTGTATTTTTAGTAGAGATGGGGTTTCACCATGTTGGCCAGGCTGGTCTTGAGCTGCTGGCCTCAAGCGATCCACCCACCTCAGCCTTCCAAACTGCTGGGATTACAGACATGAGCCACCATGCCCAGCCTCTCGAGTAGTTCCTTTCTAGAAACACTCCAAAGTATGTATATGTGACCGGGCTAGTTCTAAAATTAGGATGTTCCTTTGTGCCCTTTTCCTGTAGTTATCAGATTTTCTTTTTTTTCTTTTTTTTTTTTTAAAAGACGGAGTCTCCCTCTGTCACCAGGCTGGAGTGCAGTGGTGCAATCTCGGCTAACTGCAATCTCTGCCTCCTGGGTTCAAGTGATTCACCTGCCTCAGCCTCCCGAGTAGGGATTACAGGCGTGTGCCACCACGCCAAGCTAATTTTTGTATTTTTAGTAGAGATGTGGTTTCACCATGTTGACCAGGATGGTCTCGATCTCTTGACCTCGTGATCCGCCCACCTCGGCCTCCCAAAGTGTTGGGATTACAGCCATGGGCCTCCACGCCTGTCCTAGTTATCATATATTTCTACTGAAGAATGCAAGATTATAATAGAAAGGAATTATTTTTGAACTATTATAAATGTTAATTTATTGAAGTAGGTCAATTGCTAGGAAAGGATTATTTTTACTATTAAAGTAATTCAGGCATAATTACTACTTTTATAGTAATTCTATAAAAGTAGTATGGGCCGGGCACAGTGGCTCACGCCTGTAATCGCAGCACTTTGGGAGGCCGACGCGGGCGGATCACAAGGTCAGGAGATCGAGACCATCCTGGCTAACACGGTGAAACCCCGTCTCTACTAAAAAATACAAAAAATTAGCCGGGTGTGGTGGTGGGTACCTGTAGTCCCAACTACTTGGGAGACTGAGGCAGGAGAATGGCGTGAACCCGGAAGGCGGAGCTTGCAGTGAGCTGAGATCCGGCCACTGCACTCCAGCCTGGGCTACAGAGTGAGACTCCGTCTCCAAAAAAAAAAAAATGTTGGATGAATACCTTTTAGTCACCATTCAGTTTAAAAGAAAACATTGGCATCATAGTTGAAGCCCTTGGGTCTCAATTTCTGGCCCCATTTGTTCTTAACCTATTGTTTCCCCCAGTTCATTTTGATCATTGCCATCCATCTGCTTTATACTTTTATTATGGATATGTGGTGTCATATTGTGTGTTTCTTCTACGGGTTGTTTCTGTTGTTGAACCTTGATTTTGAGACTGACCTTTGTTCTAGTTCCTTCTGAGCTGCTGAACATGCCATAGTGTGCCCATTTTACTGTTGATGGACATTTAATTATTATTTCCTCCCATTTTTCTCTATTGCAAATGGTACTACAATAAACATCTTTATGGATCTCCTTTTGCATGTGTGAGAGACATTGTGTAGTTATAATCCAAGGCCTGGAGCTGCTTAGTCATAGGGAAGGGGCTGTGTCTTCATGTTCATAGGCTACTGCCATAGGCAGATTCTTCAGTTCTCTTTTTGAAATGGGAAGCTCTGAGGATTAAGAAATTATTTTTTTAAACCTGTATGCTGATTTATTTTGAAGCTGTAATGGAGCTTTGCATACTTGTGGTTTAGGAGGTAAATGGAATATACATAATAGGAAATATTTGTTGTGTTAATGGTTCATAACTTGTGACTTAAGTAAAGTTCCATCTAATTTAAATAATAAACAGTAATACTGGCTGCATAATAATGCCCAGGACCGCAATGAGAGACTCTGTAAAAAAGAAATTCCTAAACTATATTTTTGTTTTGTATATCCGTGCCCACCTATAATTTGACTTACAGTGAATATGGTTTAGTTGGGCAGGGGAGACTTTTGAACAGGTGATAACATTTTTGTGTGGCCTTTAAAATTTCTATAATTTATTTGAAACTCTTTTTAAACCATCACGTCTCAAAGTGATCAAGTAGAAATGATCAGGTGCCTTAATTATGAAGAATGGCATAAATCATGACAAGATCTTTTTGAAGTCACCTGGAATGCTCCCTTTGGGTGAAAGAGGGTTCTGTTTTCTTATCGTATTCTTCCTGCTCGAGTTGCCCAGGTGTAGTTTGTGGTTTCCAAGATACCTGTTGGACTGGCTTTAGGCTGATAATATCGGTTCCTTCATATTTTTTTCGCATTGTTTTTATAAATTTTATGTAACTGCATTCTTCAATAAGGTTCTAAAACAGTTTTCCTATTATGGTGTAGTTGCTTCTCCTAACACTTACTACCTCCTGGGAGGAATCAGTAAGAGAGCCGCTTCTGGTGGATCTTGGCCACAAGGTCTGTGATGTGTCATTATATTGCATAGATCTTTTGAGGAAATGCAACATGAAAGATCTCCTTGCCATTCTATGATGAAGAAATGAAAGGTAAACTGCATTTATGCAGATTTAATGTAGGTAGATAACTGACCTGTTTAATTCATGTGAGGCCTCAGAGGGTCTTTTATATTCTCTGCTTTCCAGCTAGTTTGACCTAAGTCAAACCTTTTCTCCCCAGTGGACCACGTTACTTTTATTTTAATCAATTGATTTTTTTTATGGCTTTATTGAGTATAATTGCTATACCAAAAACCTGTACATATTTAATGTATACAATTTGATGAGTTTGGACATATGTACACACCAGTGATTCACCACACTCAAGGTCATAAGCATCTATTGCCTCCAAATTTTTCTGTGTCACTTTTTTTTGTGGTAAGAACACTTAACATGAGTTTGACCCTCTCAACACAAAAGTGTACAGTACCATATCATCAACTATAGGCATTATGTTGCACACAGATCTTGAGGGCTTATACATCTTATATAACTATAACTGTATTCCCATTGAACAACTTCTCATTTCCCTCTCTACCTATCCCCTGGCAACTACTTTTCTATTTTCAGCTTTTATAAGTTGGATTATTTTAGATAAACCACATATAAGTGGAATTATGCAGTATTTGTCCTTCTGTGACTGATTTTATTTCACTTAGAATATTGTCCTCAAGGTTCATTCATGTTGTTGCAAATGGTAGGATTTCCTTTTCATTTTACTTTATTTTTTGAGACAGGGTCTCACTCTGTTACCCAGGCTGGAGTGTAGTGGTGTCATGGCTCACTGCAGCCTCAACCTCCTGGACCCAAGCGATCCTCCCACCTCAGCTTCCTGAGTAGCTGGGACTAGAGACACGTGCCACTATTCCCAGCTAATTATTATTATTATTATTTGTAGAGACAGGGTCTCACTATGTTGCTCAGGCTGGTCTCAAACTCCTGGGTTCAAGCAATCCTACTGCCTCAGCCTCCCGAAGTGCTGGGATTACAGGCATGAGCCACCTCACCCAGCCTAGGATTTTCTTTTTAAAGGTGAAATAATATTCTAATGTATATATACATTGCATTTTTATTAATCTTATTTCATGACATTAAATAAGATATACTTATTTAACATCAATCATCATTTGGGTTATTTCCATGTGACTTAGAGCTTTAAAACAGGTGATGTTAAAGTTGAAAATAAAGGCCTATAATCCCAGCACTTTGGGAGGCCGAGGGAGGCAGATCCCTTGAGCTCAGGAGTTTGAGACCAGCCAGGGCAATATGGTGAGACCCCATCTCTCTCTCTCTTTTTTTTTTTTTAAAGTTACTGACTCCAAGGGGGCATTTAAGCAGTTGAATACCAGCATTTCTTTAGCTATTTAGCACCTCCCTTGTGACTTTAAAGTACCTAGTGATTCTTTTTTTTTTTGATGGAGTTTCGCCCTTGTTGCTCAGTCTGGCGTGCAATGGTGTGATCTTGGCTCACCGCAACTTTCACCTCTCGGGTTCAAGCGATTCTTCTGTCTCAGCCTCCCAAGTAGCTGAGATTTCAGGCATGTGCCACCAAGCCCGGCTAATTTTGTATTTTTAGTAGAGACGGGGCTTCTCCATGTTGGTCAGGCTGGTCTCGAACTCCTGACCTCATCTTGGCCTCCCAAAGTGCTGGGATTACAGGCATGAGCCACCGTGCTCGGCCTGTGATTCTTATTTCTTTTTTTTTTTTTTTTTGAGACGGAGTCTTGCTCTGTCGCCCGGGCTGGAGAGTGCAGTGGCCGGATCTCAGCTCACTGCAAGCTCTGC
>NW_012121821.1:1071208-1073663 GCF_000951035.1 Colobus angolensis palliatus
CCTCCCTTCCTCCCTTCCTCCCTTCCTTTCTTTCCTTTCTTTCTTTCAGAGTGTCACTCTGGGGTTTAAGCGATTCTTGTGCCTTAGCTGGGACTACAGGCACGTGGTACCACACCTGGCTAATGTATTTTAGTAGAGACAGGGCTTCACCATGTTGCTCAGGGTGGTCTCGAACTCCTGAGCTCAGGTGATCCTCCTGCCTCGCCCTCTCAAAGTGCTGAGAGTACAGGTGTGAGCCACCACGCCTGGCCTGGGCAAGTTTCTTAATGCAGTTGTTAACTGTAGCTTAACAGCTGTCCTTGGATTATTTTGAATATCAAAGAAGTTATTAATACCTTGTAAAATGCTTAGAACATGTCTGGTCCATAATAAATGCTCCATAAAGATTTAGCTATTGTTACTGTTAAAAGTGTTAGATGCACAGATATTCACAACATTTTTCAAATGGAAAAGAATCTTAAAACAGCAAGTGTAGAGCCCAGTGAGGTGGCAAGCACCTATAGTCCCAGCTGCATGGGAGACTAAGGCAGAATGACTGCTTGAGCCGGGGAAGGAGTTCAGGGCTGTAAGTATGGGATGATTGTGCTTGTGAATAGCCACTGCATTTCAGCCTGGGCAACATAGTGAGACCTCATCTCTTAAAAAAAAATAAAACCCTAAAACAGAAATAAACCAAAAACCCCAACAAAACAGCATGTATAATGTTTCATTAAATATAAAAATAGGAAAAGAAAAAAGATCTACTCTGGATGATAGGACAATCTCTTTTGGCTTCTGTGTTTTTTTCTCTCCTGCAACTCTTCTGTTTTATAACCGAAAAAAATGTTTTGCATGTGAATTTTAGACTGGAGTCTTTGGGTAAAAGCACCCAGAGATTACTGGCAGGTGAATTCTAAAAAGGGCAATTTGTTTTTTCACTTTATCTCAGAGTTTCATTTGTTTCCCAGTGATTGACTAATTATTTTAACAAAGTAAAGCTTCATTGTTGTATGTATGCAGTTGAATCGAAAATATACTTTTCATACAAAGACAACTTCCTAAAGGTAACTATAAAATTGTATGTAATTTGTTAATCTTATTATGGTATTTTGTTTTTCTTAAACACAGTTTCCTGTTCTTTTGCTTTTGCATATCAACATTGCTGAAAATAAATATTTTGCTCTGCAGGGCTAGTAAGCCAGATGGAGTGGTATTTATAATTTGAGGAAATAGCTTAAACTTTGTCATCGGTTTAAATTGCATTAAAAGGCCTGGAGCACATTGATTAGAATTGTTTAAGGTAGAGAGCCAGAAATATTCTAAATATCCTATGCCTAACCTGTCAGAACTGTTGCTGAAATATATATAGAGAGAAAGAGTACCTGAGGGGCTCGGAAGAGTGATGGCCTACAGCATAGCTTGAATTGAGCAGCAGAGGTTTCTCTGGAGTGTCTTGTGTTATCTTAGCCAAATTTGTAATCTGCTTAATAATATCTGTTTACATATGAATATGTTTTCTGGCCAGGTGAGGTGGCTCATGCCTATAATCCCAGAACTTCAGGACGCCGAGGCGGGCAGATCACTTACGCCCAGGAGTTGGAAACCAGCCTGGGCAACATGGAGAAACCCCATCTCTACAAAAAAATACAAAAAATTAGCTGGGTGTGGTTACACATGCCTGTAGTTCCAGCTACCCCAGAGGCTAAAGTGGGAAGATCACCTGAGCCCAGGAGGTTGAGGCTGCAGTGAGCTGGGATTGCATCACTACCCTCCAGCCTGGGCAGCAGAGACCCTGTCTCCAACCAAAAACAAACAAGCAAAAATATATATAATATGTATGTATACATGTGGTGTTCCTATAAATTTTTAAGTAGGATGTCCTCAGATACATATGCCATGTTTATCCTGTTACCTCCAGGATACCTGGGAATACCCAGAGGTTTGTGTCTATGTTAGTGTGAGAAGCCTAACACATTTTTGTCTCTACAAAAAAATAAAAAAATTAGCTGAGCATGGTGGTGTGTGCCAGTAGACAGCTACTCTGGAGAATCACTTGAGCCTGGGAAGTTGAGGCTGCAGTGAGTCATGATCACGCCGCTGCACTCCAGCTTTGGTGACAGCCTGAGGACTTTCTTATGGATTAAGGTGGGAATTATTTATGGTTTGCATGCTGAGAGAGATTTTCTGAATTTTTTCAACAAATTCAGATTTTCTGAATTTTTTCAGTTCGGGTTGTGAATTTTTGTGGAATGGATCAAAAGGGCTGAAGGAAATGAGCAAATAATTTTGGCAAACCATTATTAAGTAATGAATATGTATTGTATTCGTTAATTAATGTATTAAGTAATGAGTATGTATTGAATATGTGTATCATCACAGTAACTCTCTGAGGAGGGTTCTTTTAGGATAAAGTACATGAGAGATTATCCTTTCTTAAGAAATATTTTCACTTTGGCGAGGCATGGCACTTTGGGAG
>NW_012121821.1:1074598-1075768 GCF_000951035.1 Colobus angolensis palliatus
TGATGGGTGCTGACGAGTTGATGGGTGCAGCACACCAACATGGCACAAGTATACATATGTAACAAACCTGCACGTTATGCACATGTACCCTAGAACTTAAGGTATAATAAAAAAAAAAATTAAAAAAAAAAAAGAAAATTGGGGTATCATTTATACACAATAAAATGCACAAGTCTTAATTGTACAATCTAATGAGTCTCTATGTTTACCACCCAGATGTAGAAATGTGGTTCATTTTTGTTATCCGGGAAAGTTCCTATGTGACTGTTCACAATCAGTAATCTCCCCAGCCCTCGGCTAGAACCACTAGTCTGACTTTTATCACGCTAAGTTAATGTTGCCGCATCTGGAAATTCATATCCGTGCAGTATGCACTGTTTTGCAGCCGACATCTTTTGCCCAAGTCAGTGCCACACCTTGAGATTCATCCATGTTATTGCATGTATCAGCAATTCTTCATTGTGGTACAATATTACATTGTTCGAATATATCATTATCCGTTCTCTTGATGAACATTTAGATTGTCAATCAGCTGCTTTGAACATTCTTGTAGGACATGTCTTTTGGTGGACATAACCCTTCATTTTTCTTGGATATATATACCTAAGAGTGGAATTACTGCATTGTAGAGTAGGTGTATCCTTGGCTTTAGTAGATATTACCAGTTTTCTAACTGTGTTAGACTGACGTACATGCCCACTAACAATGGATGAGAGTTCTCTTTCCTCCACATCCTTGCTAACAGTCTCTTTAGTTGTTCTGTTTTTAATTGTGTTTTCAAGTAGGAACCACCCTCACTTACAGGAGAAAGGAACTCTCAAGGAAGTTTCTGATTAGCGCAAGTTGGGTGGGATGAAGCCTAAAGCTTTGCTCAGCATCTTATTCAGATGTAGCATTTATTTCAATGACAACCAAAAAGAATTTCTGATTAGACCCTCCCTACCCATCTACTGTAAGTCAACATTGTCAAAATTCTAGTCTAATTATGCTTATGTTCTTCTTCTCCCCTCTTATATTCATGCTGAAATATTTAAAAAATCACTACATATTCCTATGGGAAACCTCGTACTTCAAAAGGGATCAGTGTTTGGTTTCTCTGCTCTCCATTTTTTTTTTTTTCCTGTTGAAATAGAGTGAAAGAGCCAGGAAGAATATGCCTGTGTGTACATT
>NW_012121821.1:1077068-1079749 GCF_000951035.1 Colobus angolensis palliatus
GCGCCTGGCCCTGGCCTTGTATTTTTTTAATAGAGGCATGGTTTTGCCCTGTTGCCCAGGATGATCTCCAACTCCTGGGCTCAAGCACTCCTCCCAAAGTGCTGGGGTTACAGGCATAAGCCACTGTCCCCAGCCTCCCAAGGTTGTTTTTAGGCCCTTTAGGAGTATAAAACAGAACAAATGAGAAATAGGTCCAACCTTCAAGGGCACTGCGTATGGCACCCAAGATTAGAAATGCATATGTTCAGCCATGATGTCTATGGAAAGTACAGAGGACAGGTCCTGAGGAAGTGCTGGGGCTGTCGGTGGTACCAGGCTTTGTGTAGGAGAAGGTATTTGAACTGTGCTTTGAAAAGTGGCTGGATCATAGACATGTGAACACTAGGAGTTGGGCCAGCACATGGAGATAAAATTTGTGCCTCAAATTGCAGATACTTCTGTTTGGTGGGTGCATGTGTGACAGGCATAAGCTGAGTGAGTAGGTGGCCCCAGATTTGGACCAGGTCAGGGAGACTCCTGAATGTCAGGCCTTGCGGCCTTTTGAAGCATTTCCCACTGGACGACTCGTTGGGCAGTGGTATGGCAGCACATGGAGGTGGAGAGGCTGGTGGAGAGCTTGCAGTAGGATGTCCATCACGTGGGACTGAAGGCTAGTTGGGAGGTAGATCTGAGCTGGAGAAAATGGACGTGGGAGTTACAAAACTGGTTGTAGGAGCCACGGGAGTAGATAGAGGCTCCCGGCTAGAGCTCTAGGGCATAGTGGGTTAGCCAGTGGTGGGTGTGGTGTCAGAATCACTCATAGAGCTTTTTTCTTTTTTTCTTTGAGATGGAGTCTTGCTGTCGCCAGCCTCTAGTGCAGAGGCGTGATCCTAGCTCACTGCAACCTCCACCTCCCGGGTTCAAGTGATTCTCCTGCCTAAGCCTCATGAGTAGCTGGGACTACAGGCATGCGCCACCATGCCCAGCTAATTTTTGTATTTTTAGTAGAGACGGGGTTTCACCATGTTAGCCAGGATGGTCTCTATCTCTTGACCTTGTGATCCGCCTGCCTCGGCCTCCCAAAGCGCTGGGATTACAGGCGTGACCCACCACACCCGGCCAAGCTTCTTGTTTTCAAATTGAAAACAAATTTTTTAGAGATAGAGTCTCGCTGTGTTACTCAGGCTGGAGTGTAGTAGTACAGTATCGGCTTACTGTAACCTCCAACTTCTGGACTCAGGTGATCCTCACCCCTCAGCCTACTGAGTAGCTAGAACTATAGGTGTGTGCCACCACACTCGACTAATGATTTAAAAAATGTTTTGTAGAGACAGGGTCTCATTATGTTGCCCAGCTGGTCTCAAACTCATGGCCTCAAGTGATCCTCCTACCTTGGCCTCTCAGGGTGCTGGGATTACAGTAAAGGAATGAGCCCAGCTACTCATACAGCTCTTGAAAACCGTCTGGCTTGGTCTGACCTTGGAGATTCTAATTGGTGTTCTTGGGGTCTCAGCAGCCATCTGGATTTTTTTTTGTGTTTGTTTTTTTTGAGCTGGAGTCTCACTGTCATCCAGGCTGGAGTGCAGTGGCGTGATCTCGGCTCACTCCAAGCTCCGCCTCCCGGGTTCACGCCATTCTCCTGCCTCAGCCTCCTGAGTAGCTGGGACTACAGGCACCCGCCACCACGCCCTGCTAATTTTTTGTATTTTTAGTAGAGATGGGGTTTCACTGTGTTAACCAGGATGGTCTCGATCTCCTGACCTCGTAATCCTCTGGCCTCGACTTCCCAGAGTGCTGGGATTACAGGCGTGAACCACCGCGCCTGGCCAGCCATCTGAATTTTTAAAAGCACTTTGACTTCTAGTGCATATTCTCTGCCCACTCTGCAGGTAAGAAGCAGTGAGGAAAATGGTCCTACGGTACCCAGTTAGGACATAGTCATATCTCTGAGTTCCTGCCATCTTGATAGCCAAGTTATCAGTGTTAAATGTCTCGAAAAGATCTTGTTTCCAAAGTGGTCATGCTTAACACTTCCAGAACAAAGAGTTTGCCAACTTCCAGGGCAGCCATTTTTGGGCAGTTTTGAGGATCAGAAAAGCTCTTTGGTGAAATAAGCCAAACGGTCTCCCTGAATAGCTTTCACAGTATGGGCCTTGCAGGGAGCACAAGGCCAGCCCACCCTGTACATGATATTCTTTAGATTATAAAGACACTTTTTACTATTTCTCCCAGTTTTCCTTTTCCCCACACTAACATCCCCAGTAGACTCTTGTGTAGTTTTCAGAGCCTTTGTTATGATTCCCTCTGAACTGTTGCTCTTTGCTAGTACTGATTTTCAAATAAGACACCCGCAAATTTACACACCAGCACAGTTTAGTGGGATCATTTATTTCTCTCTTGTTATGTAGATGATATATGCATGCATTTGCAGGGGCAGGGCCAGGGGATTCCCAGTGTAAACCTTAAGTGTACCTTTAATTCTATCTTGGATTCACCCTGTTTGAGCCTGTGGTCTGGCTTACCCCCCCAGATGTCATTGGCAATTTGATAAACAAATTTGATCATCCCTATGCCAAAGAGGAAGCAGTGCCTCAAAGCAAGCCTGAAGCAGCGCTGCCATGACAGGACCTTGATAGGTCCTTGATAGGACCTTGACAGGACCTCTTTGCTGTGCTCAGTGATGACCTTAGTGATAGTTGTCC
>NW_012121821.1:1081244-1083159 GCF_000951035.1 Colobus angolensis palliatus
TGAGCCACCATGCCCAGCTGGTTGTTGTTGTTTTTGTTTTTTGAGACAGGGTCTCACTGTCACCCAGGATGGAGTGCAGGGGTACAGTCACAGCTCACTGCAACCTCGACTTCCCGGGCTCAGGTGATCCTTCACCCTCAACCTCCTGAGTAGCTGGGACCACAGGTGCACGCAACCGCGCCTGGCTAATTCTTGCATTTTTTGTAGACATGGGGTTTCACCCTGTTGCCCAGGCTGTTCTCAAACTGGGCTCAAGCAATCCTCCTGCCTTGGCCTTCTAAAGTGCTGGGGTAACAGACATGAGCCACCTCGCCCAGCCCCATTTAATATTTAATTGTAGGCTTGGTCTCTCTTATGTATTAATTACTGGATATTCTTATTTGGAATTATTAGACATGCTAAGGCAATAATTTTGAAATTTACAACAGACTAGTTGGTGTTAAGGTATTAAAATAGATTACCATATTTTGCAGTATATTGGTTATTTCCTTGTTGAATAGAAATGAGGAAGGATGGTATTTTGGCTATAAATTAGAGGCCTGAGGTTCTAATGGCAAAATTAACATTGTAGTTTTATATTACTTGAATAATATAATCTTCTTAGTAGATATTATACTTAATTTTGCTTTAAAGACAATGTTCATTTATAAACTTGCTGTATCTTTCAGTGTGTTCTGTAGCAGTGCTTCATGGCCATCGCAGGTGCTTGGGCTTTTTTTTTTTTTTTAAGATATCTGAGGACTGCAAAGTGGTTTTTTTTCCCCCTCCCCCTCCCCCTCCCTTCTCTTTCTTACTTAGACTATTGTTGTCCAGGCTGACCTCAAACTCCTAGGCTCCAGAGAGTCTCATGCCTCAGCCTCCTGAGTAGCTTGGACCAGGCCTGGCTCAAGGACTGTGATTTTATAGACATTGTTTCCATCTTGTAGAGGAAACATATGGGTTAATTTATTTGTTCAGCCTGTGCTTGAGCACACTCTGAGCACATTCAATCTGAGATGAATGAGGATTCTTGCTCTTAATTCAGTGTTGTTTTTTGCTTCATCTTGCTTCTAAGATGAATATATGATGGAATTATTTAGTGGTTACTGCAATAATCACACTCTTACTATTTTCTAATTATGTGGAACTTGGGAAATGTTGATTTTGCTTCAGTATGTAATTTGCAGTATAATTCTATTTACATGTAAAGTCTTGTGTGTATTAGTTTGCCTTGGCTGCCTTGACAAAGCACCACGAACAAGGTGGCTTAAACAACAGAAATGTATTGTCTCATGACTCTGGAGGCTAGAGGCCCTGGATTGAGGTGCTGGCAGGGTGGCTTTCTTCTGAGGGCTAGGAGGGAAGGATCTGTCCCAGACCTCTCTCACTGGTTTATACGTGATTGTCTTCACCCAGTGTCTTCACGTCATCTCTCTGTACATGTCTGTGTCCAAATTTCCCCTTCTCTTTTGAGATAGGGTCTCACTGTGTCACCCAGGTTGGAGTACAGTGGTGTGATCATGAATCATTGCAGCCTTGATCTCCCAGGCTCAACTGATCTTCCTGCCTCAGCCTTCTGAGGTAGCTGGAATTATAGGCATGTGCCACCAAGCCTTGCTAATTTTTTTATTTTTTTAAATGTTTATAGAGACGGGGATCTCACTGTATTGCCCAGGCTGGTCTCAAATTCCTGACCTCAAGTGATCCTCCCACTTCAGCCTCCCAAAATGCTGGGATTGCAGGCTTGACCCATCACGCCCAGCCTAATTTCCCCTTTTCACAGGGACATCAGTTATATTGCATTAGGGACCACCCTGAACCTTAATAGCCTTAACATTTTAACTTGATTACCTCTGTAAAGACCCTGTCTCCGGAGAAGGTCACATTCTGTTATTGGGAGTTAGGACTTCAACATACGATTTTTTTTTTTTTTTTT
>NW_012121821.1:1084389-1096825 GCF_000951035.1 Colobus angolensis palliatus
GACAGATTTTTAGTTAAAACTCTGTATTCCCCTTAGAACTAATTCACTGTGGCTGGGCACAGTGGCTTCTGCCTATAATCCCAGCATTTTGGGAGGCTGAGTGGGTGGATCGCTTGAGCCCAGGGGTTTGAGACCAGCTTGGGCAACATAGTGAGACCCTATCTCTTTGGAAAAAAAAAAAAAGCCAGCCTGTCCAACATGGTGAAACCTCATCTCTACTAAAAATACAAAAAGTAGCCACGTGTGGTGGCACATACCTGTAATCTCAGCTACTCAGGAGGCCTTGGCATGAGGATCCCTTGAATCCGGGAGGCAGAAGTTGCAGTGAGCTGAAATCACACCACTGCACTCCATCCTGGGTTGACAGAATGAGACTCTATCAAAATAAAATAAAATAATTAAATTATAGTAAAATAAAATAAAATAGAATGAATTCTATTCATTATATCAGGCATGAGCCACCATGCCTGGCCAAAATGCTACCATTTTAGGAACATACATCTAGTCTTAAAAATATCATAAATCTGGGCTGGGGGCAGTAGCTCACACCTGTAATCTCAGCACTTTGGGAAGCCGAAGCGGGCGGATCACCTGAGGTCAGGAGTTCAAGACCAGTCTGGCTAACATGGTGAAACCCTGTCTCTACTAAAAATATGAAAATTAGCCGGGTGTGGTGGTGGGTGCCTATAATCCCGGCTACTCAGGAGGCTGAGGCAGGAGAATTGCTTGAACCCAGGAGACAGAGATTCCAGTGAGCCGACACAGTACCACTGCACTCCAGCTTGGGCGACAGAGTAAGACTTCGTCTCAGGGGAAAAAAAAAGAAAAAAAAAATCATAAATCCTTTTTTTTTATCCCCTAACTTGGATCTCAGGTTAATTGGGATATGTCTAATAACAAAATTTCTGAACATAAGGTTTACTAGAAAGGATTATTTTTTAGGCTATTTGTAATGTATGTATATATGCATTTGATAGTAATAGATGTGTTTATTGGACTCTTAAGTACTTGCTATGTACTGTGGGACATGTAGGAGTATAAGAATATTTGTCAGCTAGATTATAAAGCTTAAAATCATATTAATGGGCAGGAGTGGAATATGGGGCTGTGACTACTAATGGGTCTGGGGTTTCTTTGTGGGTTGATGAAAATAGAGATGGTTGTGCAACTTTGTGAATACAGTAAAACCATTTAATTGTATACGTATGGGTGAATTTTATGTTATGTGAGTTACATCTCCGTGATGCTTAAAAAATTCTGTTAATGAATTTGCAGTGCTGAAAAGATTCCAAAGTTGTGATTCTCTACCTTTTTCCATTATCCCAGTCCCCCAATGCAGTTGCAGCGAAAGATAAAGAACATCAAACACTCTTCTCTTCTGGTGGTGGGGGAATGCTGAGTGGCCCTGACTTTGTGCAGCAAAAGTTGTTTACACAACGCTGAGTCTATAAACTCAGAGATTAAAAAATCACACCAGGCCGAAGGCCCACTCAGGCAGAAACCTACCAGAGAAATGGTCCTGCCCGACTGATGGAATATCTGGGATTTCCTGATGTTGGTCCCTTAATTTGTGGACCATTTTAGGCTGTCAGTAAAGTAGTAGTCTAAGAGAAAAATTCTGACATGTAACAATGTGGATGAATCTTGAGGACATTACATGAAATAAGCCAGTCACTAAAAGGACAAATACTATATGATTACAATTACATGACGTGCCTAGAGTAGCCACATTCATAGAGACAAAGTAGAATGGTAGTCACAGGGAAATAGGGAGTCAGTGTTTAATAGTATAGTTTCTTTCTTTTTTTTTTTTTTTTCCAGATGGAGTCTTGGTCTGTTGCCCAGGCTGGAGTGCAGTGGTGCTATCTCGGCTCACTACAGCCTCCGTCTCCCAGGTTTAAGCAATTTTCTCCTGCCTCAACCTCCCTCGTAGCTGGGACTACAGGTGTGCACCACCACATCTGGCTAATTTTTGTATTTTTAGTAGAGATGGGGTTTCGCCATGTGGGCCAGGATGGTCTGGAATTCCTGACCTCAGGTGATCTGCCCGCCCCCAAAGTGCTGGGATTACAGGTGTGAGCCACCATGCTGGGTGATACAGAGTTTCAGCTGGGGAAGGTGAAAAAGTTCTGGAGATGGATGGTAGTGATGGTTCCACAATATTGTGAATGAACTCAGTGTCAAAGAACTATATACTTAAAAATGATTCAAATGGTAAATTTTATGTTGTGTTTAACCACAACAAAGTAAATTTTTTAAAAGTAAGAGTAGTAAAATCACTTTGATGAAAAGACAGGGTGGGACCAGGGTATTTGGATTGTCTACCAGGCCAGGCACCCTTTTCAGTGGTCTTCTTGCCTCTGTGCCTGCCTTCTGAGGATGCCCAGGGCAGGTCTCTGCCTGCTCCCTTCATTCTGGTCCTTCCACCAGTCACCCATGGAGCATCTCCCGTGTTTCAGAAATGCCAGTGCCTTGGCACAGAAGCAGGATAAAACTGTGCCCCCAAGGCACTTTTAATCCAGAGGGAGGTTGGCAAAGATACATTTGCTTGAAAAATGTTGTCAGGGCCGGGTGTGGTGGTTCACACCTGTAATTCCAGCACTTCCCAGTGCTTTGGGAGGCTGAGACAGGAGGATCACTTGTGCTCAAGGAGTTCAAGACCAGCCTGGGCGAGACCTCATTTCTACAAAACTTCAAAAAAAATTAGCCAGACATGGTGGTGCAGGCTGAGGTGGGAGGATCACTTTAGCCCGGGAAGTCAAGGCTGCAGTGAGTGTTGATTGTGCCACTGCACTCCAGCCTGGGTGACAGAGCGAGACTCTGTCTCCAAAAGATAAATAAATTGTCAGGTTGCATTGTGCTCCCCTGTGGTAGAAGTGTGGGTGGTGTTATTTAGGTAGTACTTGGAGAGTGCCCGTCAGATGTCTGGAAACCTAATTTAAAGTAGTAAAATCAACATGTGGGTGAGACTTGATACCCGCAGACATACTTTTTTTTTTTTTTTTTTTTTGTTAAGCCAAAATGTCTCTAAAAGAACAAGACTTGTTTATAGCCTAAAAATTCTTCATGGAACGAAGATCCTCGTGGTGCCAAAGGAACTGTGTGCTTTTGGTGAGGAACCCATCAGCATGAGGTTTTCCGCTGACTACAGTTTCCCAAGGCAACATAAGAGACATAGCCAGAGCCTTAAGGAATTGATGGGCCAGCCATGGAGGAGACTCAAATACAAACACAAAACAAAGCATGCTTATGGAGCACTGTCTAAACTAGTGAAAGTAAATTTAATAAGAAGGAATTTCAGCGGGCACAGTGGCTCATGCCTGTAACCCCAGCACTTTGGAAGGCCGAGGCAGGCGGATTGCTTGAGGCTGAGAGTTCAAGACCAGCCTGGACAACATAGTGAAACCCTGTCTCTTCTAAACATACAAAATTATCCAGGTGTGGTGGCGTACACTTGTAGCCCTAGCCGCTTGGGAAGCTGAAGCATGAGGATTGCTTCAACCTGGGAGGTGGAGGTTGCAGTGAGCTGAGAGGGAAACTCCGTCTCAAAAAAAAGAATGAATTATGCTGGGCATGATGGCTCACGCCTGTAATCCCAACACTTTGAGAGGCTGAGGCAGGAGGATCACTTAGGCTCAAGGAGTTTAAGACCAGGCTGGGCAATATAAGCGAGACCCCTGTCTCTACAGAAAATAAAAAATTAGCCAGGCATGATGATGCACACCTGTAATCCCAACTGCTCAGGAAGCAGAGGCAGGAGGATGTCTTGGGCCCAAGAGTTTAAGGCTACAGTGAACCGTGATTGTGCCACTGCACTCCAGCCTGAGCAACAGAAAAACGAACAAACTGTGGAAGAGACATTAAATCGTGTGGGTCAGTGACCAAGAGCCCAGAGTCTCTAGTTTCAAACACATTCCATGGTCCTGCCTGTGTTTTTAGACAGATCATTCTCAGAGGCAGCCTTCATCTGTTAAATAAATTCTTTACTTGGTGGGAGGAGGTGAGAGAGAGGTGGAGTCAGAGGTGAAGTGTGGGGATAAGGATGTGATATTTTTAGCACAGTGTGAGATACAAAGTAATTTCCTGATAAGATTATTCTTCTCCTAAATGGAACCTGTACTGCCCTCATTCTCTTACTAATGACAAGGTCAGAGCAAACCGACAAACATGGAAGAACAGGGATCCTAGCCCGGTGGTGAATTCCGAGGTGGAATTTTGGAGCATACTCCAAAAAGTTGGCTTTAGGATACAGAGGGGTCCATTTTTGTGGACTGCTTTATTTTGGTTCAAGGGTTGTCTGTGAATTTTACAATAAATCAGAATCTTTGTTTTCCTGTTGCTGAGGGAGGGGAGGGAGAGGTTTGCAACAGTCTATTAATAGAATATAGCATAATTTGAAAGGAAATGTAGAAAAATCAAATGCTAATAATAATAATGATATTGCTGGGCATGGTAGCTCATGCCTGTAATCCCAGCACTTTGGGAGGCCAAGGCGGGCAGATCTCTTGAGATCAGGAGTTTGAGACCATCCTGGCCAACATGGCGAAACCCCATCTCTCCTAATAATACAAAAATTAGCAGGATGTGGTGGTGCATGCCTGTAATCCCAGCTACTTGGGAGGCTGAGGCAGGAGAATCAGTTGAACCTGAGAAGCGGAGGTTGCAGTGAGCTGAGATTGTGCCACTGCACTCCAGCCTGGGTGACAGAGCAAGACTTCATCTAAAAAAAAAAAAAGAAAAAAAATACATATATATGTATATATGGCACGCACCATGTTGCCCAGGCTGGTCTCAAACTCATGGGCTCAAGTGATCCGCCTGCCTCTGCCTCAAAAAGTGTTAGGATTATAAGTGTGAACCACTGTGCCCGTCCTGAAATGCTAATAATTATTAACCTAATGTTGCTGGAAACAAATTATTTGTTTTTTCAAGAAGAGAAAAAGTAGGCAATAATGGTACTGAAAGTGGTATTTCTTTTTACTTTCTTACAATTCCATCATCATTAACCATTTACATTCTGGAGCCACTATACTAGGCGAGTCTAAAGGCATCTTGAAAGAGCTGTCTCATTGTATGTAAGGGTGTGTACACTCAGAAGTCTGTATTGCCCAGTATTATGAGAAAGCTGCTGCTTGCACCTGGCTTGGTGCTATGAGGGACAAATACAACTTTGTGTTTCGTAAGGAAGATTAATACTTTGACATAATTCTAATTTCTTGGCCTTTAAGGAGAAGGCCACAAAATCTTTTTTTTTTTTTTTTTTTTTAAAGGTAGTGACTATCATTTGCTTTTTCCCTGTAAAAGCAGGGACATTTCTTTTTAACATATTTTTTCCCAATGGCTAAAATAATGTATACTCAATGCAGAAGACTTGGAAATTGGAAAAAATGGAGGAGCTTTTGAAAAAACATTTCTTTCAGGATGACTGTTGGTTTTGCTTTGAGTCAGAAGCAAGCTTTGTTCTGCTGACTTTTGTCTCATGCTTAGTAGTCCTTTCCTGCCTTCTCTTGTGATCCCTTGAATTTGGAGGACTTGGCAGGGAGTCACATGGCCCTCTCTCCCCATCAACTTCCCATCTTCCCACTGGAGCACACGAGCTTTCCTCTGAATCTATGAGACTTGAGCTCAGTGGTTCCCATTAATATAATAGAACACCCCTTTCTTGTGAATGTGTGCTCTCCGGGTGTGTTTTCAAGTTGAGGCTTGACACGTCAGAAGGTGTTTTGTGGAAGGAAAGAGCCTAGTGCCGGAGGCATTGGGTTCAGATCCTGGCCTCAGTCGAATGGTAGCCGTAGCCATGAGTAAGTTAAACTTGGCTTGCTCGTATGTAAGTGGTAATAACAATGCTTAGATACAATGATCTGATGTACCTGGTACATAGCAGGTTCTCGGCCTAGGCATGGTGGCTGATGCCTGTAATCCCAGCACTTTGGGAGGCTAAGGCAGGAGGATCACTTGAGCCCAAAAGTTTGAGACCAGGCTGTCTCTACAAAAAATTAAAAAACTAGCTGGGCACAGTGTGGCCTGTAGTCCTAGATGTTTAGGAGGCTGAGATGGGAGGATCGCTTGAGCCTAGGAATTTGAGGTGGCTGTAAGCTTTGATTGCCACTGCACTCCAGCTTGGACAACAAAGTGAGGCCCTGTCTCTAAAAAAAAGGGGTGCGGGGGATTCTTTCCATGGATGTGATGGCCACACAACCCTGTTTGTTCCTTTCATACAAAAATGTGTATTGAAGTCCTAGCTAGCTGCCCGGGAGGCTGGGATGGAAGGATCATTTGAACCCAGGTGTTTGAGTGCAACCTGGGTAATATAACAAGACCCCATCTCTCTTTTTCTTTTTTTTTTTCGAGACAGGGTGTTACGTGTTGCTCAGGCTGGAGTGCAGTGGCTTGATCTCGGCCTACTGCAACCTCCACCTCCTGGGTTCAAGCAATTTTCCTGCCTCAGCCCTGCTGAGTAGCTGGGATTACAGGTGCCCACCACCATGCCTGGCTAATTTTTATGTTTTTAGTAGAGATGGGGCTTCACCCTGTTGGCCAGGCTGGTCTCGAACTCTTGACCTCAAGTGATCTGCCCACCTCGGCCTCCCAAAGTGCTGAAATTACAGGCATGAGCCACTGTGCCCAGTCTCCTTCTTCTTCTTCTTCTGCTTCTTCTTCTTTTTTTTAAAGTGTGTTAAGCACCAGCTGTGTGCCAAGCCTTGCTCTAGATGCTGGAGACAAAAATGGAGACAGAGAAAAAAAAATCCCTGCCTTTGTGGAGCTCAGATTCTTGTGGGGAAAGTAGGTAATAAGATAAATGCTGGATGTGGTGGCTCACACTTGTAATCCTGGCACTTTGGGAGGTGGAGGCAGGTGGATTTCTTGAGTCTAGGAATTTGAGATCAGCCTGGGCAACATGGTGAAACCCCATATCTACCAAAAAATAATAATAATAATACAAAAATTAGCCAGGCATGGTGGCACTTGCCTGTAGTCTCAGCTACTCGGGAGGCTGAGGTGGGAGGATCATTTGAGCCTGGGAAGTTGAGGCTGCTGTGAGCTGTGATTGCACCATTGCACTCCAGCCTGGGTGACAGAGTGAGACCCTGTCTCAAATAAAGAAACAAAAACAAGATAAATACCTAGATATATGTTAGATTAGTGGTCAGTGCCAAGAAGCAAATAAAGCTTCCATGGTCTGTGCATGTGTGTTTGTTGAGAAGGAATATTGGGAATAATGAGTGATTCCAGCTGCATCTTATTTCTATGTGAAATGTGTCTTTAAGCTCCTGCTGGGGGCCAGACCCCATCCCGTGCTGAAATGGGACTCCCTGGTTTTTCTGGGATACAGTGTCTGTGGAAGAAGGTGAATTCTTGATCTTGCCTGGCTGGGAGTGAGGGCTCTAGCAACAAGGCTTCAGGTTTGATGGGGAAAGAGTGTGTGTGTGTAAGAGGGGTTGGGGGGGAGATGTCTTCGGATATACATGAAGAGTGCTTAGAATAATGCTAAGCATTCAATAAATTTTAGCTATTAACACATATAATGTATTGTGCCTTTTGTTATAAAACTCAGAGCTTTAAATAGAAACTAGAAGGGTCATGTTCTTGGAAAAAGTGCTCAGTGTTAGAAGCAGTAATTATGTATTAATAATTATGTAAGTGCCAAATTTAGAGCACGCACATAATGTTGATCTCTCTCTACCCCTCGCCCTTTCATTCCCTTAGGCCATTTTGGAGGAATAGATTTTTAAGGCGGGAACCTTGGATGTGTACCTAACAAAGGCCTTCTTGTGTTACTATCTAGTGGATCAATAGGCAAAAGGGATAATTCTCATTCTCAGAGCATGGTCAGATTCCTTAAAATGTACTTGGATAAGGGGGAAAAGGGTAAGAAATCTAGTAAAGGTGTGGTACATCCTGATTGATGGGGAAAACAAAAAAAGAAGAATATAATGATTTCCCAAACTGACCGTATCTGGGTTAGCGACTAAATTTGAGTTTAGGAAAATATACATATCAGGGATGTAAGCTTATTCTATGTGGTTTACACCTGCAATTGTTATTATTATTATTATTATTTTTTGAGATGGAGTCTCGCTCTGTCGCCCAGGCTGGAGTGCAGTGGTGTAATCTCTGCTTCCTGGGTTCCAGTGATCCTCCCACCTCAGCCTTCTGAGTAGCTGGGACTACACGCACACACCACCATGCCCGGCTAATTTTTGTATTTTTTTTTTTTTTTTTGAGACGGAGTCTCGCTCTGTCGCCCAGGCTGGAGTGCTGTGGCTGGATCTCAGCTCACTGCAAGCTCCGCCTCCTGGGTTCACGCCATTCTCCTACCTCAGCCTCCTGAGTAGCTGGGACTACACGCACACACCACCATGCCCGGCTAATTTTTGTATTTTTAGTAGAGATGGGGTTTCACCATGTTGGCCAGGCTGGTCTCAAACTCCTGAGCTCAAAGCCATCTGCCTGCCTTGAGCTTCGAAAATGCTGGGATTACAGGTGTGAGCCACTGCCCCTGGCCATCCTGCAATGTCTTACTATGTTTTAGCCTTGCCTTTTTTTTTTTTTTTTTTGCTTCAACAGAGAATTCTTTATTATGTCCAAAAGAATAGAACAAAAGCATCCTCAACAATACATAAACCTATATATAAAATATAGACTATCTCCAGATTTTTACTTTATATGGCAGCATGCCAGTATATGTGAGAGAACATATTGATGGGGCAAGGGGAAACCTGATTTGGGCAATGACTTAATTAGTCAGACATTAACATTCAGAGACCTGATAAACAGCAATTTTAGTCAGAAAAGCAGTATGAGAAGAGTTCCTGTGAAGCTGGGATTTACATACTTAATTCTTTGTTCCTGGTCATGTCATCCACAGCTTGACTGTTGTCAATCATGGTTCTCTGCCTTTGGAGTGGTGCTATCAAGGTACAGAGAATGCCCATCTCAGTGCCAAAATTTTACCATGAAAAATCTTAATAGAAATAACAAAGCTTTAAAAAAAATGCTGCATTTCAGAAGTAGTTACCCTAATAATTTTAAAGAAAGCTTACCATAAATACTTCCAAAAACAACAGGCTTTACAAAATATTATACAATGTCCTGTGTACAGCAGTATCTACTCAGGCCATTTGTCAAACTGTTCAGTAATTAGTTTCTTGTGTACTCTTTCATCTCAAGAAGGTGAGTAATCATCCGATTTCCTCTCTAATGATCTGTTGTTAGCCTACTTTTAACAATGGAAGAAGAAACTGGTATATGGTTTTTGTTTTTGTTTTTTTGAGACTCTTGTTGCCCAGGCTGGAGTGCAATGGCACGATCTTGTCTCACTGCAACCTCTGCCTCCTGGGTTCAAGCGATTCTCCTGCCTCAGCCTCCCAAGTAGCTGGGATTACAGGCATGCGCCACCACGCCCGGCTAATTTTGTATTTTTAGTAGAGATGGGGTTTCTCCATGTTGGTCAGGCTGGTCTCAAACTCCTGACCTCAGGTGATCCGCCCGTCTCGACCTCCCAAAGTGCTAGGATTACAGGCGTGAGCCACTATGCCTGGCCCTGGTATATGTTTTAAGTCAACCAGTTCTCCTTAAGTCTCATAGTTTCTGTTTCAACATCATGTTATTGTGTACTTACAGAAGCAATCTCTCAGTTACAAAAAATAAAATCAGTTTCGGGGCTCAGGAAGTAAAAAGGGAAATTCTTTCCCAGTCTCAACCCTTCCCCCACCGCCTGGCTTTTGTTGTTTAAAAAATTTAATTTAAATGTGTAGGTCCAAGCACAGGCACTTTCCAAAAAACAAAAATGAAGCCAAATCACAAATTACTCCGTAGTTATAGAAGACAGCTCTGATTTTGGGAGGTCATCTCTGGTTGCCTCAGCACAAGCATTATTGGTCTTTGGCTGTTAGCCTTGCTCTTTAGTTTAAGGAATGTGGATCCTATTATTGGTATTAAAAATTATACTTCTAAAACTATTGAAGGCTATTACTAATTATTTCAGTTCTCTATATAGTATTTGTACCTCAGTTTAACAGTGCTTAGTCATTTAAATAATAGGTCTCTGTTGAAAAATATTAGAATTGTACCCCTCCACCTCTAAAAAGTCAGAGGTCCAGGATGAAAAGGTATGACGTTCTCTGTTGGTCATAGTATTTTGTGGGCTAAATCATTGTCTAAAATCAGAAAGACAAGATAGTGGAAGGTTCTAGGAGTTGTGTGGATCTGGGTTAGAATCTCAGTGCCTCTCGCAACTAGTTGTTTAAAATGTGGGTAGATTAGTCTCTCCATTTCCATTTTCTCCTTTGTGAAATAATTGTTATTATTTTGCAAGGTTCGTGTGACAAAATGGATTAGTATGTGTGTCTAGCATGTAGATGCTAAACTTAAATGATTCATTTGGCACCAGTCAGGTTTGTTCACTTTTAATATTGAGTTTGAAAGTCTCCAGTCAGATTGCTTAATTGATACACATTAATTTTTACTGTTAGATTTTTAACTTATTATTAAACACCAAGTTTGATAATAAATACTATTAGTGAGGTAGGAGGTGGAACTTGACTCCAGACCAGATTAAAGACTGGCTGAAACAGGGAAGAGGTGAAAGCACCTCTCCATAAGTCACGCCCACCAGTGCCATGTCAGTTTACTATTGCCATGGCAACACCTGGAAATCACCACCCCTTTCCATGGCAACAACCTGGAAGTTACCACCTTTTTTCTAGAAGTTTCTTATTAACCTGCCCCTTAATTTGCATGTAATTAAAAGTGGGCATAAATATGACTGCAGAACTGCCCTTGAGCTGCTGTTCTGGAGCAGTCACAGAGCTGTGACACTGCTGCGTCAGTAAAGCAGTTTCCTTCTACCGCAGGCTCACTCTTCAACTCTTTCCTCAGTGCAGTCAAGAATCTTTGTGGGCGAAGCCCCAATTTGGGAGTTTGCCTGCCCTTCATCAATAGTAGTAGTAATAGTAATGATGATGGTAACCAGCCAGATACAGTGAAGTGTTCTATGTGTGTTACCTCAGTTACTCTGAACAAGGGCCCTCAAAGGGCAGGTATTTTTATGTTCATTTTGCTGACAAGAAACTGAGGCTTAGTGAGACTGAGATTTAGAAAGTAACGAAAAGAAAAAGTTATGTTAAATGATCACTTTTTTATGGAGCCATGCTTTTTTGTGCTTAATTTATTGCCTATTGCTCATATGTGCTTTACATTGTTCAGTGTTTTCTCAAGATAAGCAATGAGAAGTAACAGCTGTAGTCAACTTTCTTCCCCAAGTACTAAGTAAATAAGGTGGTTAGGCATAGAATGGAATTAGCTATGGAATGCTGATTGTTTATTTTCTGTTGTAGGATGAAAGAAATTAGGCATGAAGAAGGAAGATAATTTTTTACTTGCTATAGATTTGAAATAGTTTTCTTTCTTTTGCTTGCTTTTTTTTTTTTTGAACTGAGGAGTTCAGAGTGGTTAACTGAAACAGACTCTAAAAATACCCTTTAGTACCATGCTCACTGAAGTATTTTCTGTTTGTCTAAAATTAGCAGATTTGAGCTGTATACTGTGGTTTTCCAAAGCCTTCCATTAGGTGACTTCTTATTCTGGTGTAACTTTGTTATCTTTCTGGATAACACCTTTGATGGGTGTTAAAAGGTAAAGCTAAGAATGGCTTTACTTTCTAACAGAATACTTTACAAAGCAGTTTCCAGCTTAGATACTTCCTCCTCCAGGGAACCTTCCCAAGGTGTTCCTTGCAGTACTCCCTTCTTTATCCCGCCACTGTCCGTGTCCCACCTGGGCTCTGAAGGGCAGAACCTGTGCTCTGTTCACTGTTGTATTCCAGTGCCTCACACCACTATTTGCACAGTATTTAGGTGCTGAACAGATATTTATTGAATGCCAAAATTGGTTCATTTACTAAGCAGAAAGAAAGGAAAATATTTTTTGTTGGCAGTGTCTGCAAAGAGATTTGTCATTTCACATGAAAATTGAAAAGTGGGTACAGAAAAGCAAGAAAGTGGGAGCAAAAGTAATTGAGATCCATGGTGGCTCAGGAGCGTTGACCGGTGCAGGGTGTGGTAGAAGCCGGTTACTGGGTAGGGGAGCCAGATACGAGGCTCAGCTGGGCTCGGGGCAGGTCTTCGGGAAATGGAGGGGTATGGAGAAGGCTACCAGCCGTTACCAGAGTTTTTCTCTGCATTGGGAATTTCTAAGGTGTGTTTTTGTTTTTAAAATAATATCTGTACTTTCAAAAATATGGTTTCTCTGCTGCAAGGGAAACACATTTATTTTGTGAAACTAAGTGTACCTAGTTAACAGTTTCCATTTATTAATTTCTGGAATTGTGTTTTGGTTACTTGGAATGTGTGTGTGTATTTTCTTTTCTTTTTTTTTTTTTTTGAGACAGAGTCTCGCTCTGTCGCGCCAGGCTGGAGTGCAGTGGTGCCATCTT
>NW_012121821.1:1096875-1114082 GCF_000951035.1 Colobus angolensis palliatus
GCTCTGTCGCGCCAGGCTGGAGTGCAGTGGTGCCATCTTGGCTCACTGCAGCCTCCCCCTCCCGGGTTCAAGCGATTCTCCTGCCTCAGCCTCCCAAAGGACTAGGATTACAGGTGTGAGCCACTGGGCCTGGCCTATTTTCTTTCTATTACAAGTCCCTTGCGGGAAGGAGGGTCGTCACTCCTATTCTAAATGAATAGAAGTTCTGTCTTAGAAATTTTCCCATTTTACAGGTATTCAAAGAGGACCAAATTTCATCTTCGTTCCCTGCCTGTGTCCTGGAATCAGTTAAGAAGAAAGACAGGAGTAAGGTGGTCTTCAATTCAGCCAGTCTTCAATTGTTGGAGACCAAAATTTACCTTTATGCTGATCAGGGTTAGAGCTGCTATGCAGAACATGGCTTATCTCTGTGGGCAAGTGGCCTTCCTGAGGCTCATCTCCAGAGCTGTGCAGCATAATGTTGCCCTCAAGAGAGGACAGAGGGTGGGACTGGCTATGCATGCATGCTCACTCCCTCCTTCCAGATTCACTGAGCCTGTTTTCCTTCCGTATTAAGAGGTAAGAAAGTGACACCTGGAAAAGATGTACTTTCCCAAGGTCACACAGAGAGCTGGCAACAGGTTTTTCTCCTGGGCTCTAGAGGCCTTTGGTCCGAGTACAAAGGGCATGGTTATGGGCTTGGCCAGGACTTGTGTTCACCACATTCTGCTTCTGTGCTCTTAGCTTCGGTTTCTGCATCTATACCATGGGGTTAAAATTTCTACCCTCGGGATTCTTGGGAGGGTTACATAAGGTATAACTGTTGAATGACCGGAACCAGCGCTTGGCACTCAGAATCAGCAATGTAAATATCAAATATCACTCAGCCAGCCTGGGGCACTTTCCTCTATCAAACCTTACCAACCTTTTTTTTTTTTTTTTTTAACTGAGGCAGGGTCTTACTGTCCTGCCCAGGCTGGGGTGGAGTGTGGCACAATCTCCATTCACTGTAGCCTCCACTTCACAGGCTCAATCGATTCTCCAAGTAGCTGGGACTATAGGCACGTGCCATCACACCTGGCTAGTTTTTGTATTTCTCGTAGAGACAGGTTTTCACCATGTTACCTAGGCTGGTCTCAAACTCCTGAGCTCAAAGCCATCTGCCTGCCTTGAGCTTCGAAAATGCTGGGATTACAGGTGTGAGCCACCATGTCCAGCCTTGTTGTTCTTTCTTTTTAATCACCCTGCGTTGGCACCTCAGAAAACATGGTGATTGGAGTTTAGCTCTCAGCAGGGTGGGACTTGGATGTTGACTGTTTAACTTTGACTTTTTAGGAGGAAAAAAATTTGTTCCTAAGGAAGTCAAGTTCTAAATTGAAAGACTTTTATATATTACACACACCCTAGAAAAAGTTGGGTTACACTTGGGATTGATTTTGAAGTAGAGCATTGAACTATGTGTCCTGTTTAACCTCGAGGAGCAAATGGCTTTCCATTCTAAACATTCTCGTTTCTTCTCTGGGACATTCTTTAGGTGCTTAAGTGTTCTGTTTTGTTATGCATGTTAGAGGACTCTATATGAACAAGTTCCTAGAGGAAGAAATTGGTGACTTAGATGAAAGGGTGAAAAAGGTGAAACCTTCACATTGTTGTGTAAGGGATTGGCCCAGAATGTGTGAAATTTGATGTAGTCCTTGTCTTCGTTTTTTCCTTAGATGTTCTGGATGAAACAGTTCCCCCTGCCACACGTGGAGATAAGGATGTGGCTCTAGGCAGGGCATATCCTGTGTTTAAGACTGTGTTGACTCTTCTCATACGGTGTCTGCCACTGGTTTCCTGCCTAGGTCTTTAGTTTTGAGTGAAGTACAGCTGTGAAGCCCTAGACTTGTAATGCTAACGCATTCATTATGTTAAATTCAGTTTCTCTTTTTCTTTTCTCTCTTCACATCAGCCTTTAGCAGGTTTCCAGTCCAGCTATGGTAGCTGGACTGCCGCTCTCCTTGACCCGTCCCTTTGTAAGCAGCAGACCACGGCCAGGGTTGGGAGGCGGCTGGGCCACTGACCCCAGTGCTAAGGAAGGGTGGAGCTGGAGGCCCCTTCCTCCTGGCCTCCGGCTTCCTGTGCACGCCACCAAGGAGGAAAAGGAGCTGGAGCACGTGTGAACCCTCAGGTTATACAAGCAACACTTCTGTGCAACAAAGAAAATGTAAATTGCTGTAAATTACCCAAAAAAAAAAAAAATTGCTGGCAATCTGCTTTCCAGAGCAGATGGAGGGTAGCTTTTATTTATACATTGGTCAGCTTGTTTTTGTTTTTAATGGATAGAGAAGCTTTTTTATTTCACAGATTACAACTGCATATCTTTACCTGAGGGAGCTCAGGTTCGCTCTATCTAGCAGCTTCCACATGTCATCTCTGTATGTGCAGTTGGTGTCTGCATTAAGGAGGCCAGACAGCCTTGTGGTGTTGGTGCCTCTGTTCTGTGTCTAAAGCTATTTATTTGGGGGTGACCGCCCCATGTGCGGCACATCAAAGTGGTGTTCAGTTATGCTGGCCAAGGGCTGAATTGCATTGTTTTTATTTTTATTTCCAAGGTTATTTTATTTTTTACACATGAAAACCTTTTCCCCTCCTAGATTTTACTCTTTTTTTTCTGATTAACAAAGATGTACAGTCTGAGGAGAAGTTTTTGAAAATTTTGTAAAGATGTTGAAATTTCTGTATGGAAAGAGAAACAAAGTGGGGGCCCATTCTAAATCTCACCAATCAGGCAGAAACTATTTCTCATACTGGATGCGGTTTTTCTCTCTCTCTCTTTTCATTAAAGAGAGGGGGGTCTTTTCATTAAAAAACTCTTCTGTAGGCTTCACGTTAACAGCACACTTGTATGGTCCTTAGGAGATGAAGGTGTTTTGTCATTTCTGGAGTGCTGCACATGTAGTTTTCTTTTTAAATTGTCAGTGGCCCTGGCCAGATTATGATTCCCTACTAAGTTGCCAGTTGTGCTAGTACCCCGCCCTCCAAAATCCATATTGACCTTCTGTATCAAAATGGCTACGTCGTCAGTGGGCAAGCGTTAGGGTCTCAGCATGCTTTGCGTGTCTTTTCCACAGGGCTTTCCTCCTTTCTTTCACTTGCGTGCCTTCTTTGGCTTTGAATCAGACAGACCTGGGTAGGAACCTCACCTAGCCCCTCCATTAACTTTGTGTCCTCAGGCAAAATAAATCTCCCTAAGCCTCTATTTCCTATTCGCAAAATAGGGATGATAGTATTACCCAATTCCAGGGTTATTGTAAGAATTCAGAGGCAAGTTGTGAAGGGTGTGGCATGGTGTCTGGAATGGGTGATGATACAATTCCCTAAGGGGAGCTGCTGCCACCTCTGTGCTGGGGATTCTGCCTCTGCCCCATCCCAAGAATTTGGGTTGGCTAATCCTGCCCTGTCTGGTTTTGGATGAGGGACCAGGAAAGAAAGGGAGGCAGGATAGGGGAGGTGTCACTGAGAAAAACCTTTTTCCCTCTTCAAGTATTTGTTTCAGGCAGCACCTGAACCCTCAAAGACTGATGGGGGCTGGTCCTGGGTCACCCCAGCAGGGTTCAGTGAAGTGGGCCAGGGACACCAGACCCTGGGCTTTCTCCCTGCAGGGGGATCTGCCTCCCTGGCCTCACCTCTTGTGGTCTTCTGTGCGTGTTCACTCCTTACTCTGAGCCTTCTGACTCTGACCATCCTGTGTTCCTGGCATTCTTTTGATGATGTAAGTGTTTCACACCCTATCTGCAACCAAGCAGGAGGACGGAGAGGATTTCTGCAGTGAAGAGTACCTCTGGAAATTGCTTTTGTGAAGTTATTTGAGGTGTTAATCACCTTTTATTTGAATTGCTCTGACTTATCATTTAATAACTCCAGAGGACCTTTTACTTCCTTGGCAAGAGGAGGAAGGTGATGCCTCAGATAAAACCAAAACTTAGAGCTGCGCTTCTGAAGGAAATTGCTGCTCAGATAGAGCTGGATGTGTAGGTGTTCTCCATGGGCCCATGCTGTGCCTGTACCAGTGTCCTGAATTGATGGCAGCAGAGGGGTATCTTTCTTCGTTCTTCATCATGTATTGCCTGAGGCAGAACAAATACTTGTATACTTGGGATTTCAGCCATGCCTTTTAAGGACTGTGAACAGACTTATCAAAGAGCCATCTTGAGAGGCCTGTAGGGTGGAAGGAGAATACAGGACAAGAAAGTGGATGGAATTAATGGGAACAAGAGTGATATAAAACAGTTTAACCCCCTATGGCCCTCTTCAGACTTTTACATTTGTCTATTTTTATTTATTTAAAAATGTTTAACTTTTGTGGGTACGTAGGTATATATATTTATGGGGTACATAAGATTTTTTGATACAGGCATATAATGTGTAATAATCATATCAGAGTAAATGGGGTATTCATCACCTCAAGCATTCATCATTTGTATTACAAACAATCCATATATATTCTTTTAGTTATTTTATTTTATTTATTTATTTATTTATTTTGAGACGGAGTCTCACTCTGTCGCCCGGGCTGAAGTGCAGTGGCACAATCTCAGCTTACTGCAACCCCCACCTCCTGGGTTCAAGCGATCCTGCTGCCTCAGCCTCCTGTGTAGCTGGGATTACAGGCCTGTGCTACCTTGCCCAGCTAATTATTGTATTTTTAGTAGAGATGGGGTTTCACCATGTTGGCCAGGCTGGTCTTTGAACTCCTGATCTCAGATGATCCACCCACCTCGGCCTCCCAAAGTGCTGGGATTACAGGCGTGAGCTATCGAACCCGGCCTATTATTTATTTTTGAGAGATAGGATCTTGCTCTGTTGCCCAGGCTGAGTCACGCTCACTGTATCCTCTACCTTCTGGGCTCAGGCAGTCCTCCCACCTCAGCTTCCCAAGTAGCTGGAACCACAGGTGCACAACCACCACTCCTGGCTAGCATTTTTATTTTTTGTTCAGATGGTGGGGAGGCTCTTGCTATGTTGCCCAGGCTGATCTCAAACTCCTGGGCTCAAGCAATCCTCCTGCCTCCGCCTTCCAAAGTGCTAGGATTACAGGTATGAGCCATTGTGGCTAGCCTGGTCTACAGAAATGTCTAATTTTCTTCAAACTTTCTTCTCCCTTCAAATTAGGTTCATCTGGCAGAGTGGCTACTCCGTTTGTTTGCAAGCCTCTGCCCTTGATGTTCAGATTCCTGCTGCTGGTGGAGCCGGCTGAGTTTCCCAGATGGGCTCCACCTGCCTCCTCGGTTGCTGCAGCATTCATTGCTTCATGCTTCCTGTCTGGCTCGCCTCCAAATGAGTCTGTTCATTTCCTTTCTCTGGAAACTGTCCTTATCACTGAGGTTCGAAAGTTCCATAAAGGATATGGCAGTTTTGAGACTTGACCTCCAAACTTTGACCTTAATAAAAACTAGTTTTTTAAACCCAGTTAACCTGAATGAGTGGACTATGGCTTTTAATTGCTGTTAGCTGAAGGAGATGTATGGCTGCTGGGTGACACCTTGAACAGTGAGGTGTTATACATAATCTTGAATTTGGGGTGGTGCTTGTGTCACCACTCGGAATTACCTTGTCAGTCTCACTTCCCTCCTGGCTTCTTGGCAATCCTCTTCTATTAATGTTTTCAGTTAATTTTCTTACTATCCGGTGAACTTACTTTGTATTTATTGTTTGGGATAGTGTTGTAGATGGTATTAATATTTGAAAACTTACTGTTGAAAAGGACTGTAGTCCAGTGGCTTCTTTTAATAACCAGGGAAAACTGAGTCCATGACAACACGCCTGCCTTTGAAAACCTAAGAATCCACTGCTTTTTCCATTGAGACGGAGCCCACAGAGATCTCAGAGAGGATGGCTGCAGCAAGAGTGCTGACTCCCATGCAGCCACATTCCTTTTCTAATTGTCAAAGCTGATTAGTGGATTTGGATGTGCGTGGCTCAGAGGCCTCTAATAATCTTTCCTTTCTTACATAGCTCACCTAGAATTTGAAGAAAATTAAACCAGTTGTGAAATATATCACCTTTCAGAAATGAACAGCATCTTAATTGATTCTCTTTGAAAACACATCAAATTGGGATTTCTGAGTGTAATCTGGTATGCCTTGAGCTTGGGACCTCATGCTGGGGCACTCAGAGGAGACTGGTCCACCTCCAAGTTTGTTTTCTGGCTCCAAACAAATGAGTGGCTGTTTGACTGCTGGCACACTACCCGGTTTTAAAAGTACAACCATATAGGGTATGGAGGGCTGGTAACCAGGGGGTTTAAAAAGTGAGGTCATGGAAGGCCCAGATGAAGCTCTTTTAATGTGTGTCACAACTGCAATTAATCTTATTAACATGCTGGGCCTGTTCCTGCTTTTGCTGCCCCGAGTGTGCGAGAGTATTTAGGGGGCACGCTTTGAAGGATTCTTGTTCTTTGATGATGCACATGGATAACAGAAGTACATCAAACTTTGTATCTGGCATTATAAAGGCCTTTTGTATGCCTCTGTAGATTCATTCAGTTTTGAGAAGAGAGCAAAAAGCTTCATGCCAGTTGATAAGATGTACGAAAGAGAGTGGCTTGCAAATGCAGTCTTGCAACAGTGAGCTCTATGACCAGATCAGAATCAGCTGAACAGGAATGGAGCCCTCTTCTATATCCAGCACTGAGGTAGTTCCAGCACAGTATTCTGGGAGTGAAAGATGAAAAAAAAAAACAGCCAGGCACAGTGGCTTATGCCTGTAATCCCAAAACTTTGGGAAGCCGAGGTAGGAGGATTGCTTGAGCCTGGGAGGCGGAGGTTGCAGTGAGCCGATGTGGCCCCACCGCACTTCAGCCCCGGCGACAGAGTGAGACCCTGTCTCAAACAAACGAAAGTGTAAAAGCATTGTTGTGTATTTGGGAAGCAAAAGTATGCACAGGAAGCAACAAGGCGTAGAAGGTGTTGTGGATCCTAAACCTGAACTGATGAGGGTAGCATGGGGGTTCTGAGGACAGGGAGGTAACTGAGGGCTGTTGTGGTTAGGATGGCTTCCTGGGTGGGGTGGGCCTTGAATGCAGAGGATCACCAGGTGAGGAGCAGGGTGGGGTGCAAGCGGTGCTCTTAGCTTGCACTGACTGGTAGGGCAGGACCTAGTGAGAAGTAAAGTTGGAGTATAGCAGCAGCGGATGGTATGCTTTGGTTTTCTGTGTGCACTCTTGCTCTCTTGTTTTTCTTCCATACAAGTGTATTTAAGGAAGGCTAGTATAGTACTCCAGCCTTATAAGGTTGCTGCTTCATTTTATTTTTGTAGACTATGTGTTAGAAGTTGTCTAAAATACCCACCTAGACTCCCCCCTGCTTCTTGCTTAACAAGTAACATTAAGGACCAAGAAAGAGGTTAAAATTTCAAGTTCAACAGATGGGGATTGTGTGTGCTGATAATCCTCTAATGAATAGAATTTGCTCACTTCAATGAATAATACGAAAAAAGAAATATTTGTTCCTTTATAATGTACTCATTTGCTCATAGTTAAGGAATGTCACATTCATAACATTAAAAGTTTCTTAAGGTTTCCTTGCTGTGTCCTTTAACTGGTTTATTTTTTACTTTTTTAAATTTTAAATGGAGATGGGGGTTTTGCAATGTTGCCCAGGTTGGTCTCGAACTCCTGGGCTCAAGCGATCCTCCCATCTCGGCCTCCCAAAGTGCTAGGATTACAGGCATGAGGCACGGTGCCTGGCCTGGTTTCTTAACTGCAGGATTTCTTAGAGCCTTGAACATTCTAAGGAACACTGGGAATCTCTAAGAGGAGTGAAGGAGGAGGAAGAACAGGAGGGCCTTTTCTGTCCACAGCACATTTTGGAGGATTGGTGTTCCATGGAACACTCTTTGGGGAGCATGGCCCCTGCTGTTCTGCAATGTTGTGTGCATTGCCCTTGTTCATTCCAGTTGCCCTCTGTTTTTTCACTTACTTTTCCTGCCCTGAGATGACAGTGATGCATCTATTGCTACAAGGAGGATTAGGGGATGGGGAGAGGCTGTTAAGTCCCTCTCTAACCTTTTCCTTGCTGTTGGAAACATGAAAAAGTGAACATCTTATGTGGCTGCACTAAAAAAGTTGCCTGCTTACAAACTGAATTCAGGCAAGATGAACTCCTGAATCCTCACATAAGTGAAAATAGAGCCCCACCCGGTATCCTGCCATTAAAAAAAAAAAATCCTGTCATCTGGCAGGGGGAAAAGAAATCCCAGCCCTAGAGTGGCCAGGATGATTCAGCATGCCAGGGCCATACACCAAGATAAGCATTGAGTCTCTAGATGTGGCACCATGGCAGATTATCAGCACTGGTGCCGTGAGAACACTGCAGCAAGCAGCACACTGTACTTTTAAGGACAAGAACAGCAGCACCAAACACCCCAGAAACAACTGTTCTGATTCTTTCCTTCAGGGGTAGAACATTTTTTTTTTTTGAGGTGGAGTTTCACTCTTGTTGCCCAGGCTGGAGTGCAGTGGCTCAGCCTCCGCCTCCAGGGTTCAAGTGATTCTCCTGCCTCAGCCTCCCGAGTAGCTGGGACTACAGGCACACACTACCACACCCAGCTAATTTTTCTATTTTTAGTAGAGACGAGGTCTCCCTGTATTGCCCAGGCTGGTATTGAACTCCTGGGCTCCAAGGATCCACCTGCCTGGACCTCCCAAAGTGCTGGGATTACAGGAATGAGCCACTGTGCCTGGTCTGTAGTATTGCTCTAGAACATCCTGTTTTATACTGTTTTATTGTGGATCTTTTCCTTCCTTGTTCTTCATTTACATCTCTGTCTATTATAGTCTGTATTTGCAGTGTTTACTACAGTAATTCGATGAAGCTTAAAATTCAGTTTTCATTTCTAGGGCTCAGAAGCCACATGTTGCTCATGGCTGCTCTGATGGACAGCACAGTTACAGGACATTTCCTCCACTGCAGAAAACACTGCTGGATAGCCCTGATTATATCAACAATGCTGATCATTATTTGAGAAAACTTTCTGGGCTCCCTCAACACCTCTGCTTACTTTATTTTAATTTTAAAACAATTTTTTGTGGGTGCATACCACCATGCCCAGCTATTTCTTTGTTTGTTTTTTTTAGAGACAGGGTGTGCTGTGTTGCCCAGGCTGGCCTTGAACTCCTGGGCTCAGGTGACCCTCCCGCCTCAGTTTCCCAAAGTGTTGGGATTACAGGCGTGAGACACCATGCTTGATGACTCAGCCTACTTTAATATCTTAGAGGTTTTGGTGCTGAAAATAAAGAACACTGGACAGACATCAAATGTAAATGCAAAACTGTCCCAGATGGCTCTTCTCATACATTTCACTAGAGTTGAGCAAGACATGTTCCCCACCTGGAAGATCCTCCTAGGGCTTTGTAGCTCTGTGTGACAATTCTCTTTGTATTCATCACATGGCCTCCACTTTGTATACCTAAAAGACTCCTGAGAACAATATTTTTCCCTATTAATCATACTTTAAAATCCAGTTTAGGAGCACCTAACTTCACATGCTGAAATTTTCTTTTGAAATTTCCTTTTGAAACCCCCACAGTGCTTGCTCTGTAGCTCCTGGAAATCACTTGTTTACTTCATACCATGCTTCGGTGCAAACCTGCTTTGGTTTGCTTATAAGTCCCTCCAGGAATTCAATGGAAATGTCTCTCCCAGAGAATGTTTTTCTTTTTCAGTCTGGTCCATGGTACTTTATTTGATGTCCTTATTAGAAGACATCTAGAGGAGTCAAGACCTAGGTTCAGTTCAGTTTGAGCTAGCCTTGAATTCCATTTGCAACATGGGATGGGCCCACTGCTCCAATAAATGTGCTGTTTTCCGTGTGAAAGGTGCTTGATGTTTTGCTCTATGCGATTCCTAGGCTAGAACTTGTTCTATCTGTTATTACACTGGGTATCCCAGTCTGTTGATCATCAGCAGGTGACTGCCTATTGCCAAAACAGACGATGAGATGAAAAGTAGGAATTCATGATTTCGGAATCTAGCCTTACTTGGAGAAAGCACCTGTTGGCCTGGGACGTTTACCGTTCTAGGCAGACCCAGGCTGGACCCCAAACCTGACCAGGTGTCAGAGCACCTGTGAGAGCTGTGGGACCTCTCAGTGGCAGGGTGATGGTACCACTTACTGAGTGTCATGCCACTGGCATCAGGCACTGTGCATATATTGTCCCCCACTCAATCAGAGCATCTATGCTATTAATGTTTGCTCTTTTTTGTTTGTTTTTGGTAAAAGGTCTTTATTTTTTTAAAGAGATCTGTAATACCAAAAATAAATAAATAAATAAAAGATAAAAAAACACCCAAAAACCTCTTGTGGGGCTGGGGTGGGGTGTGAGGTAAACTTTCCTAGGCTGTCAGGCAGGCAAAGGCAGAAAGGCGTCCACAACTGTCTCTCACAGCTTTGAGTGCTTGGCATGGAGCTTGGCACCAATGGGCAATCAATCAATAGTTGTTGAATAGTGGCTTGTATTATATCTTCATAACAGTTGTATAAAGTAGGTATTCTTTTGCACATTTTATAGTGATGAAAAAACTGAGGCCCAGAGAGGTTAAGTAACTTGCCTCTGGTCACACAGCTAGAATGTAGCAGAGCTGGGTGATTTTACACCTAAGTATGTCTCAATCATAGTCCACAGGCTGTCACTAAGCTAAAATAGAGGAAATGATAGGGCCACATTCACCTTTTCACTCTCTTTTGAACAGTCACTATTTTTTTGAGGGGGGAGCAGGGACAGAGTCTTGCTATGTTGTCCAGGCTGGAGTGCAATGGCACAGTCTCAGCTCACTGCAACATCTGCCTCCCGGGTTCAAGTGATTCTCCTGCTGTAGCCTGAGTAGCTAGGATTACAGGTGTGCCACCACACCCAGCTAATTTTTGTATTTTTGTAGATGGGGTTTCACCATGTTGGCCAGGCTGGTCTTGAACTCCTGACCTCGTGATCCACCCACCTTGGCCTCCCAAAGTGTTGGGATTACAGGCGTGAGTCACTGTGCTCGGCCCGAATAGTCACTCTTAATTGCACTATGTTTATTGGGCATTTTGTTATGTTTTTAATTTTGATATAATTTCACAGTTATAGAAAAATTAACCAAAAGGGTATAAACAATTTTCATACCCTTTACCCAGATTTGTTGGGGCATATTCTTCGAAAGTCTGAGTTGTGAGCCTGTGGGATTGGGCCGCATTTCTTGAGTAGAGCCTGGGCCATGCTATGCGAGAACTCCTGGGTGCCTGTGAGGTTGGGTGTGTCCCATCTGAGAAAGTTCACTGCTGAAAAACAGTGACGTAACCCCACCCAGGAACTGAAGCGAGCCTAAGATCAGCTCTCCGGGGTTTGCTGGCTGGAAACAATGAGGCAAGAAGAGTCTAGGATTTACGAAATATTTTTTTGTGGAAGAACTCTTCCTCTGAGAAACTGCTGGAGGGTTTGGGGAATACAAAACAAAACTGACTTATGAAAAGATGACTTGTAACTCAGCAAGCAGACACTCTCAGGCATGGCATGATGCCCTCACTGCCTGCCAAGAACAATAACTGACACATTATCCACAGACGCCTGAGCCCCATGCCGTTTCCTCTCCTGAAAGGCCAGGGTTGACACGTGGTGTTGTATCTATCCCACGTCCGCTGCACCGTTTTCTTTTAACCCTTCCTTCTTGCTCCCACCCCTTTACCTGTGAGAGCTACTGTGCCCCTCCTGGGTTTCATTTTCTTCTCTTCGTTTTTCCTGGGCATACAGCTGCATTCCTAGAGGTTGTGGTTCTGATTCATAATCAGTGTATACGGAGGAAGGGGGAGGATTCTACTCTGTGAGCTGACAGGAGCGTCTGTTTTAAAGGAGTAAACAATTGCGGGCCGGGCGCGGTGGCTCAAGCCTGTAATCCCAGCACTTTGGGAGGCCGAGACGGGCGGATCACGAGGTCAGGAGATCGAGACCATCCTGGCTAACACGGTGAAACCCCGTCTCTACTAAAAATACAAAAAAAATAGCCGGGCGAGGTGGCGGGCGCCTGTAGTCCCAGCTACTCCGGAGGCTGAGGCAGGAGAATGGCGTAAACCTGGGAGGCGGAGCTTGCAGTGAGCTGAGATCCGGCCACTGCACTCCAGTCCGGGAGACAGAGCGAGACTCCGCCTCAAAAAAAAAAAAAAAAAAACAATTGGGAAGTTTGTAGAGTTAAGAGTCTTCCTCTGATGCTAAATGAAACCGCTGTCCTCTGTTCCAAGGCCTGAGCTTATGGCTTCTTTGCTACCAGACCCAGAGAAACAGTGTTTGGTGGCCACTTTGGAAGCAGTTTGTCCTTTGACCTGCCCCCCTCCACTTGTGCAAACACCAAGCCCGGTGAGGACGGGCGTGGTGTCTGCTGCTGAGCCTGACTGCCCCACACTTAGGCAGGTGCCTGGCACATGGCAGAAGCTCAGCAAATATTTGCCGAATGATGAGGCTTGGGTGTATGATTGCTACATTTTTGGCTTTGAAAGTACAGCATCAGGGCCCTTTGGGTTTTACTTATGTTTCTGGGATATACTTTCCTATCCAGTTGATTCTTTTTTTTTTTTTAGATGGAGTCTAGCTCTGTCTCCCAAGCTGGAGTGCAATGGCGTGATCTCTGCTTACTGCAACCTCTGCCTCCCGGGTTCAAGCGATTCTCTTACCTCAGCCTCCCAAGTAGCTGGGACTACAGGTGCTTGGCACCACATCTGGCTAATTTTTGTATTTTTAGTAGAGACATTGGCCAGGCTGGTCTCCAACCCCTGACCTCAGGTTATCCGTCCACCTCGGCCTCCCAAAGTGCTGGGATTACAGGTGTGAGTCACCACGCCCAGCCAGTTTCCTTAGTTTTTAATCTCTGAGAAGGAAATATAATTGTTACATAAGGATGTCTCGGTTATCTATGTGTGGATGAGCCAGGGAAAATATCTCTTTCCAGACTGGCTTACTCTTTGGATTTTCCTCAAGCTTCTGGGTCTGCCTGTGCGAAGGGGCCTAAGGCTGGGTGTTAAGTCCCATAGCATCAGCAAAATCTGTAATTTAGGGTTAACCAGCTTTACTTAACCCTGTTCTTTGCTCTTAATCACTCCCATTACCCCTTTTCCTTCTCCTCATTCTTAGAATTCTCATGTGAGTGGTGGTAAGCCCCTAGGATGTATGTATGCTGCTGTGTATGTATGTGCTTTGCCATTTCCTGTGTTTTTAATGGTGAGCCTTTGGTGATTCCTCACATGGAACTGGTGATTCCTCACATGGAACTCTTCTGCCCTTGGTCATACCTGTGAAAGCAGCACCAGATCTTTTCAATCAGATTATTCTAGGCCTGGTCACACCTGTGAAGGCGCCTCTACATCTTTGCAGTCAGATCAGCATAGGCCAGGAAGCACCTTAGAGGGGGTGATTGACTCTAGTTCCTTGTTTGGTAGAAGATGAGGGAACAGGCTCAGAGAAGTGAAGCCCAAGGCACAGAGTTAGCTGGTGACAGACTCAGGACTGGAACCCAAGTCTTGCAGGCGTGGTGCACTTTCTGCAACACCCCTTTGCCCTGCCAACTTCCCATCCCACATCCATGAGATTTTAAGTCCTTTATTGTACACTTTTTAGTATATGCTTTGAAGAGTCTTTGGACAGTTAAAACAATGTACAATCCAAGACTACTTCATTTTCTTCTTCAGCTATGACTGGTGCCCAGCTAATTGTGGATTGGTAAGAACAAGACAGAGATGTGATACATGTTTAAAACTTCCTTGGGGCTCAGTGCAGTGGCTCATACCTGTAATCCCAGCACTTTAGGAGACTAAGGTAGGAGGACTGCTGAACCCAGGAGTTCAAGAGCAGCCTGGGCAACATAGCCAGACCTCATCTGTACAAAAAATTAGCTAGGTGCAGTAGTGCTTGCCTGTAGTCCCAGCTATTCAGGAGACTGAGGTGGGAGGATCGCTTGAACTCAGGAGGTCAAGGCTGCAGTGAGCTGTGATTATGCCCCTGCACACCAGCCTGGGTGATAAAGTGAGACCTGTCTCAAACAAAACAAAACACTTTCTTGGAAGTAGTCACTGGAGCTTTTGAAAGCTTATTTTAATCCACAGCTTTTCCCCCACCAAACACTAATACCAAAAATAAGATTACTTTGGGGTTTTACATTGGCAAATAGGATGCTCCCAAGGGACTTTGAAGCGTACCCCTGAAGCTAGGGAGCGAACACATTATCTTGTGCTGGTATTTATCCAGTATTACCCAGTATACTGACTCATTAGACTTCACCAGGTTGGTGCTGACATTGAAAAGTTACCGAGATAATTTGTAGTCAGCATACTCCTCTTAGGGCCTAAAGTCAAAGATCTTGAGGTTTGAATGGATCAAGAGCCTTTTCTTACTGAACGTGGTATTGATGCAAGTTCTGTAGTAGCCCCTCCTGGTGTATTTACGACACTAGCTTCCAGTGGGCAGATGGAAACCAGTGCCTGCCTGGAGACTATCCAGCTGTGAAAATGGTGTGATGTGTCTGGCAGAAAGAGGCGTGTTTACAAAGGCTTTATTTTGCAGGCGTAAATCATTGGATTTTAACTGTTCTTCCTCTCCTTGTGTTGAATCTGATTATGCAGCCTTTCTGTAAGTTTTTAAATGTTTACCCACACTAGACCCTTGGGGACCAATTGGATTTAGTGGGAACACCCTAGAAGACCTGGATTAAAGTGGAACTTGGTCTCTCAACTAGTTGGGTTGTCCTTGGACAAACTGCTTGGCCTCTGTAAATCTTCTGTCCTTATCTGTAGCATAGGGGTGCTAATTAGCATTAGCTCATTGTTGGGAGGATTAAATGAGAACACCCCTGTGGAAGCACTTAGAGCTTCCAGTAAAGTTTGGAGTTAGGGAGGGTTAGCAGGCTTTCATTTGCTTCCACTGAACAGTTACATTTTTTTTCAGCAGTTTAATTTGCTGAAACTGGCGTAATAATGCCTCCTTGATTAGGTCGTTGGGAGAAATAAAGGCAATAAAAGTTAGGTGCCTGGTATGCTTCGTCAGGGTGACAAAACGCTGTAATTTGGTCATTTGTGATCACGTCTGCTGCTGCATAATGTCATGCACTGGTGGGACTCTTTAGACAGCTAATTATTGATAAATTCTTCACAGTGAGGAGGATTTAACCAATGTTTCTCCCTCTAGACTGTAGGGAGGTAGAGAAGTGGGTGAGACTGGAAGGGTGGGAAGGAGGAGTCTGGCTACTTGTATCTTGGCCTGGGGATTTGTTTGGAAAATGAATTACCCTCTGGTAGTTGTGTACAGTTTACAGGTCAGGGATACTTCTAGCTGCTGACAAGTTAGTTTTTTTAAAAAAAATATCCCCTAGGAAGACTGTAGTCTGAAAGAATGAGAACCGTAATTGGTGGATGAGCCTGGAGAGTTTGAAAGTAAGAGAGAAAGGGAAGCATCGAGGGAGTTGGGGCGGGGCGGGGGAGAGAGAGAGAGAGTGTGTGTGTGTGTGTTTCAAGGTAATGTGCGAGAACAACACGGTTCTTGTGTGGGTTGTATTTTTTTTTTTTTTGAGACCCAGGCTAGAGCACAGTGGCACAATTATGGCTCACTACAGCCTCGACCTCTGGGCTGAGGTGATCCTCCTACCTCAGCCTCCTAAGTAGGTGGGACTACAGGTGCGCACCACTGCACCCAGCTAATTTTTATATTTTATATGTTTTGTAGAGATAGTTTCCTCATGTTGCCCAGCCTGGTCACAATCTCCAGGGCTCAAGCTCTGCCCTCCTTGGCCTCTCAAAGTCCTGGGATTGCAGGCTTGTGCCACCGTGCCCAGCCCTTGTGTGGAATTTTTTAAAAATCCTGACTTATCCCCTTTTATTTTTGAGACAGAGGTTTGCTCTTGTTGCCCAGGCTGAAGTGCAATGGCATGATCTCAGCTCACCGCAGCCTCTGCCTCTCAAAGTGATTCTCCTGCCTCAGCCTCCTGAGTAGCTGGGTTTACAGGCATGCGCCACCATGCCCAGCTAATTTCATATTTTTAGTAGAGACAGGGTTTCTCCATTTTGGTCAGGGTGGTCTCAGACTCCCAACCTCAGGTGATCCGCCCACCTCAGCGTCCCAAAGTGCTGAGATTACAGGCGTGAGCCACCGCACCCAGCCTATCCGCAGTTTTTTCTGTGATTGCTCACATGTGACATGGCTTGTTTTTCTTCTAGGATGTTGAGAAAGAGAAGGAAACCCACAGTTACCTCAGCAAAGAGGAGATCAAAGAGAAAGTTCATAAATACAACTTAGCAGTCACAGACAAGTTGAAGATGACCTTGGTAAGTACCCACAATACTATTTGGGTTGACACCTGTCAAAAAACAAATATGAATTGTTGGTACTACAATCTATAGTTCTAAATATCTGAATAACATTTGTAGAAGGGTAGTAGTCACGGTATACAGAACAGGAAAATGCAATATTTCTGTGACTTTCAATTTAAATCTGTATTGTGAAGTAACTTTGTCTCAAAAATTGGTTGCTGGGTTAACCTTAAAAAAGGGAAACACTTACAATTTTATTTTAAAAGATTTTGTGACCTACCCCTCCTTTCTCAAAGGATTTTTAGCATCATTGCCTAACATACAGAAATAGTGACTCAGATTCTAAGAAGACCTCAGGTAAGGGGTTTTTTTTTTTGAAACAAGATTTTGCTCTGTCACCCGAGCTGGAGTGCAGTGGCACGATCACCGCTTACTGCAGCCTCGACCTCCGGGCTCAAGTAATCCTCCCACCTCAGCCTCCCGAGTAGCTGGGACCACAGGCGCTTGCCACTAATTTTTGTAGTTTTTTGTAGAGACGGGGTTTTGCCATGTCACCTAGGCTCATCTCAAATTACTTGGCCCAAGGGATCTGCCCACCTTGGCCTCCCAAAGTGCTGGGATTACAGGTATCAGAAGCCCGTAAGTTTTTGTCTTGTACAAAATAAGTATGGAAGTGTCAGGGAAAGGATTTTGAGCCCATGGATTGGAATATAGAGGTATATAATAGGACAGTTTTCTCTGCCGGTCATTAGTGTAAGACGAGGTACTTAATACTCAGTGTCTTCCACGTCGCCGTCGCAGGCGTCCACAGCATTGCACCACACTGTTTGAAGCATGCAGAGTCGGTGTACAGGAGGGAGAAAGCTCAGGGCCTGGTGACAGGGAAACAAGAGCTGACAGTAGAGCTAGAGTATTCATGTTCC
>NW_012121821.1:1114982-1118500 GCF_000951035.1 Colobus angolensis palliatus
AGAGAGTGAGACCCTGTCTCAAAAACAGAAAAAAAAAAAAAGAACAATTTTCAATTGGGATTTCAATCAGTTGGGATTGGAAATTGATCTTGTGGGAAGGAAGAAAAATAACACACCATAAAGGTAGTTTTAAATGTTCTACTTTAACTGTGGCATTTATATGTAACACTTGACAGTTTGTTTTAATAAAACATTACAGTAAATCTTTTCTAAATATACTGTTTTTGTTTGTTTGTTTTTGAGATGGAGTCTCACTCTGTCGCCCAGGCTGAAGTGTAATGGCATAATCTCGGCTCACTGCAACCTCTGCCTCTGGGTTCAAGAGATTCTCCTGCCTCAGCCTTTTGAGTAGCTGGGATTACAGGCGCCCACCACCACACTCAGCTATTTTTTTTTGTGTGTTTTTAGTAGAGATAGGATTTCACCCTGTTGGCCATGCTGGTCTCAAACTCCTGACTTCCAGTGATCTGCTTGCCTCGTCCTCCCAAAGTGCTGGGATTATAGACATGAGCCACTGCGCCTGGCCCCAAATATACTGAATAGAAAAATAAAAATAAAAAGCGAAGACCAAACTGTTATTACTGTTTTTGTCAACTAAGAATTGGTAATTCTGCCATCAGCGAAGATAGTTGTTTTTAAGATCTGTACTGTGAAGTATAGTGGCTTGAATTTGTTTGTTTTTTTTTTTTTGAGACAGAGTCTCGCTCTGTTGCCCAGGCTGGAGTGCAATGGCGTGATCTTGGCTTGCTGCAACCTCCACCTTCTGGTTTCAAGCGATTGAATTTGTTTTTAAAATGCTGCTTAAGAGACCTGAAATGCATCCTATGCTGTATGGCATATATGCTGTGTTAAAAAGTTTAAGCAAAGTTGGTAATTCAGTGCATATGAATATAGCACTAGGAATGAAAATAGCCTATTTTCTTACTGTCTCCTCATTGTTGACTTTGGTATTTCAGAGCCCTAATTGTGACCTTCCTTTTGCATATAATAGTCGCCAGTTGAGGATGTTGTTTCCTTTGAGCCTGTAGCCTAGACATATCCCCCAAGCTTTAATAAGTTTTGTGGTTTGGCTAGCATCTGCTTCATTGGATTGTAACCTCGCAAATGGGCCCTGACCTTTTGCCAGTAGCTTCAGAGGCATGAGTCTGGGGCCAGCAGTCGGCCACAGCATCAGGAGGCTTCTTCAGAATTGCCACATCTGCCCTGCAGACCTTGCCTCTGGAAGCACTTTGCCTGGTGTGTTAACTGCCTTCTGAGGTCATTCCCTTGGGGGCAATCTTCAGTGAAGTTTTGCCGCAAACCTCCAAGAGAAGAGAACAAAGGAGTGTTTCACCTTCCCGTTTTGTTTTGATATGCTCCTTCCCTCAAGTGCCACCATCCACCCAGCTAAGTGTGTGCTTCTCTCCCTGCTTCAGAATTCAAATGGGATTTACACTGGCTTCATTAAAGTACAGATGGAACTCTGCAGACCTCCACAGACTTCTCCAAATTCTGGAAAACTCTCTCCCAGTAGCAATGGCTGTATGAATACACTTCACATCAGCAGCACAAACACTGTCGGGGAAGTGATCGAGGCCCTGCTCAAAAAGTTTCTCGTGACTGAGAGCCCTGCCAAGTTTGCACTTTATAAGCGTTGTCACAGGGAAGACCAAGGTACGCTGCCAGCTTAAAAGGAAAATGGTCTGTGCTTCTACTTACATCTGCTATTCTCATTAGCAGAGGGAAGACTGGTGGGTCTCATCCATGTCAATTGTGTCAGAGCCTGGAGTCCAATGCTGGAAGCCATGGTGATCTTAGCATGCACTTAGTGCTTCCTGGCTGTCCACATTTTTGAGTTGGACAGTTGTGGGTCTGAGGAGCTTGGAAGCATCCATATGCGATGGGCAGTTATGGAGTATTTTGTGTTGTTGTTGGGGGGATGGGGCGGGGGCTGTTTTTTGTTGTTGTTAGGAGTGGCTTTGATTTAAATTTTCTTTAGGACACAAAAGAGTGCCTCTGTGTTTAAAGTTTTCAATAGCACATTCCACATTTGTTGTGCATCGGTACATGGAGTGGTTTGGTGGACCTGTGCTGAGACCTTGTGACTGGGGAGGCACATGTGCATCACAGCACATTTCAGCGTACTGATGCAAATGGCCCAGCCCTGCGCTCTCCTAATTCCTTAGCTTGTCTCACTTGGTGTTACACCGGGACATTTTGGTACTCTGCCCCCCAGAGGCTCATAAAATGAGTAAATAACATTTTGATCTAGGGTCTGATTAAACTTCATATCCACATTCAGGGGATAGAAAGAGAATATTAAATATTAAATTACTGTATGAAACAGAATGAGATATTCCAGGTCAGGCAGTAACCAGAAATTGATACCAGTGGCAGACAGTAGTGATTCAGTGATTCACTACATGCGATTTGAAATTGGGGTGTGTGTGTGTGTGTGTGTGTGTGTGTGTACAATAAACTATTGAAACTTTCTTTAGTTTTTCTGGGTAAAGCCTCATGTAGCTATAGAAGAAAATATATTAACCTTGACATGATAGTAATGTTCTTCAGTTACACAGGGTGAAACCCAGCTCATTGCTGAGTATGCATACATCTTTTTAAAAACATACCATGGGGCTAGACCCCGTGGAATACAAAGATGAACAGACCAGGGTTCCTACCTCCAGAGGTCACAAGCTTAGTATTGTGGGGGAAGGGGGTTTATATCTACAGGGAAATTGGCAAGGCAGTGCATCTGGAAGTGCCACAATAATGTAGAGAAGCTCGATGGCATTTTTATCTGCCAGTTTCTTTGCTCACCTGGACTTCAGCTGTACAATCTGAAAGTAATAGTGACTTGTTGAAATATTACCCCCATGGCTGGCAAATCCTTTAACATGATTGGCAATGTCACTGTATGTCTGTGTCTAGCATGAGACATGGCTGTGCTTGAAGCTACCAGAGCTTATATTCTGATTGCTTGGTTTGTAGCTGCTAATTCTTAATCTGTAGAGAGATTTGCTTCTAAAACTCTTGTTTTTATGTTCTTTGGATGGCATATACATTTTTTAAAATTTGTCTTTTGTTTGTTTGAGACAGAGTCTTGCTCTGTTGCCCAGGCTAGAGTGCAGTGGCACAATCTCGGCTCACTGCAGTCTCCGCCTCCTGGGTTCCAGTGATTCTCCTGCCTCAGCCTCCCAAGTAGCTGCAATTACAAGTGCCCACCACCATGCCCAGCTAACTTTTGTATTTTTAGTAGAGACAGGGTTTCACCATGTTGGTGGCCAGACTGGTCTCAAACTCCTGACTTCAGGCAATCCGCCTGTCTCGGCCTCCCAAAGTGCTGGGATTACAGGCGCAAGCCCCTGGCTTTGGTTTTTGAGACAGCGTCTTACTCTGTCGCCTAGGCTGGAGTACCATGGCACGATCATAGCTCATTGTAACCTTGAACTCCTGGGCTCAAGTGATCCTCAGTCTCCTGAGTAGCTAGGACTGTAGGTGGGCACCATTATGCCTGGCTAATTAAAAAAAAAAAAAAA
>NW_012121821.1:1118747-1126955 GCF_000951035.1 Colobus angolensis palliatus
TTTTTTTTTTTTTTAAAAAAAAGATAGAGTTTCAGTCTTGTCTCCCAGGCTGGAGTGCAGTGGCATGATCTGGGCTCACTACAACCTCCACCTCCCAGGTTCAAGCGATTCTCCTGCCTCAGCCTCCCTAGTAGCTGGAATTACAGGTGCCCACCACCATGCCCGGCTAATTTTTTGTATTTTTAGTAGAGACAGGGTTTCACTATGTTGGCCAGGCTGGTCTCAAACTCCTGGCCTCAGACTCCTAGCCTCAGGTGATCTGCCCACCTCGGCCTCCCAAAGTACTGGGATTACAGGCGTGAGCCACCATGCCTGGCTCTTATCTCTGTTTTCTAAAAGGAAGGGCAGAGCTAACTATAAGCGTATTTTGGGACTAATACCTATTAAAATTTATTCTTGAAAATGATTTCCTCCTTAATCAAGGCACAGTTTATATTTGAACAGAAACAGAATAGATTTTATTCCACTGTGGGCTACTGGTATTAAATAATAAGATGAGCCAATTGGCGACTTAGAGACTAGGGTAACTTGAATGGTTACCTTGATCTGGAGGAGGGGATCACAATGGGGAAGTAGTCTCAGGAATGGCTGAATACTCTGTAACATGCTGCTTGTTTCCTTACCCAGTCTACGCCTGCAAGCTCTCAGACCGGGAACATCCACTCTACCTGCGTTTGGTAGCAGGGCCCAGAACAGACACGCTTAGTTTTGTTCTTCGTGAACATGAAATTGGAGAGGTAAGTTATTGTTCACTATTGCTTTACACTGTACAGAACAGCTGGCCCTATTTAATTGCAGTAGCCTAGTGACTTGGCTATTGATGGGGGATGGGAGGAGAGGAGAGTTGGAGGGCAGGGAGAGGGAGAGAGATTTTGAATTGTCAGAAATGAACCCAAAGTTAGCCTACAATGTCGTTCTCTTATAACCTTAGTCTGTCAGAGATGGGAGAAAATAAAATTTTTTTACTTGATCTCCATCCAGAGAGTCATTTTCACCCCTTCCCACCTCCAAAATACTCCAGTCCAGCTGAACTTTGAAAGTTGACACTCACCATGTGTTTGCTGCTAACAAAAGTCTCCAGGCTAATTCCCTTCTAAAGGAAATAAAAGGAAATTTGATCTCTTTACCATGGAAGACATTTAGCTTCCTAGAATCTTTTTTTTCCCCTTTGCCCAGTCAACTGATTAAGAAATTACGTTTCCATGTGCATCATTTGCCATGTTGTCTCCAGGGAGGATTGTATTTAGCCAGTTCAGTAGAAGAAAAAAAGCACTTGAGCCTGCCCTCTAGATCAAGTGTCAGCTTTAAATGACACTTGAGCAAATCCCAAGCTCCTGTCCCAGTCTTCTGTCTGGAAACAGGAAATGGTATGAAATGTCCTACATGGTGCAGTTGAGAATAGGGTTTCTAGGTTAAAAGTTGGGAAACACTCTGTTTCCTACTGTTTGTTAGATTAGTAGCATGACCTCGGGTAAATCTTCTCATCTTTTAGCCTTCAGTTTTAAAATCCGTTGAGTGGGACTAAACACTTTACAAGGTGGCTTTGAGTCACAATTAGAAATGTATACATGGAAGTGAAGGGAGTTTTAGGAAGACAGTGGTTTTAGATGTTTTTGAAGTTTCTTTTGATTCTGGTGTGTTGAAGCTTTTCAAGACATTCAGACTCATTTTGGGGAGAAGGCAGGGTGCAGAGTCTGACTTGGCTTTGCAGTTGGGCAGCATTCCCTCTGCCAGCTTAAGCTAGACACATGAGCATAGTCTAGTCAGTGTTTTATTTTTCTTGTACTTAGTGTTTTAAGTAGCAACTAGAACTACACTGGGCAAGAATTTTATTAACTTAGTTATTTTATTTTATTTTAATTATAATTAGAGATGGGGTCTCGCTACATTGCCCAAGCTGGTCTCAAACTCCTGGGCTCAAGCGATCCTCCCCCCTCAGCCTCCCAAAGTGCTGAGATTACAGGTGTGAGCCACTGCACCTGGCCTTAACTTAGGTTTGAAATTGACTTGACATTGGGTTGTATTGTTCCGGACTGCTGTACTGGACTTCTGTATGGTGTTCTTGTTTCTCAGTTATCTGAGGAAAACTGAACTGAAGGAAGAAATTTCCACAGCTGTTAGGGGGTGGGAGGGATATTTATATGATGTCTTTATTTTGGAGACTTCAACATAGGTGAAAGATAATCTGTTGAAATTTTAAAAATTAACAGAATATTCTAACGTGGAATTTTGCTCTCCTCCTCCATGTTGCTCATTTTTGTTTGAATAACCAGCCTAAACTTATCTCCAGGAATTCTTCTACCACTGAGCCCACTTGGTGGATTTACTTATTTTTCTCTATTTGTTTGTATTTGGTTATTTTGAACCTTTTCTCTACCCCATCAGACAGCAATTCTCCACCAGAATCCAGGGCCGCCTTTGGGAGAGGAGGATGTCTTTGGAAAAAACCCCCTAGATGATGCCAGATACGCTCCTTGACATTCACTGCTTCTATTTTTTAAAATTTGTTTTAATTGTTTTTTTTTTCTTTTTAAAGAGACTGGGTCTTGCACTGTCACCCAGGCTGGATGGAGTGCAGTGGCGCAATCATGGCTCACTGTAGCCTCAAACTCCTGGGCTCAAGCTGTCCTCCCACCTCAGCCTCCTGAGTAGCTGAGACTACAGGAATGTACCGCCACAACCAGATAATTTTTAAATTTTTTGTAGAGACAGGGTGTCACTATATTGCCCAGGCTGGTCTCAAACTTCTGGCCTTGAATTTCTGGGCTCAAGTGATCTCCTGCCTCAGCATTCCAAAGTGCTGGGATTATAGGCATGAGACACCATGCCCAGCCTAAAAACTTATTTTGTACCTGCTAAATAAGTACTAGGAGCTGTTAGGGAAACAAAGCTCAGAGCCTCAAGGCAAGAGATAAACTCTAAATAGGAGAAGTATGGCAGCTGTGGCGTAGGCAAGGTGCAGGTGAGATAGATACTAAGCAAATAATTGTAATTTTAAAATCTTGGTTGTGATGAGGGCTCTGTGAAGGCTTTTGATACACTTAGTCCCGGGTGGGAAGAGAGGGGAGGAAGATGTGGAAAGCTGCTTAGAGAAAGTAGCATTTAAGCTGAGATGGGGAGGATGAGTAGTTCATAGCCAGGCAAAGCGGAGGAGGGGAGAATGCGTGCCACTTGGGTAGAGAGTGAAGCTCAGTGAGAGAGAGATGGGGCAGGAGAGTTTAGAGTCTTTCAGACTTAGCCTCAGCAACTAAGGGAAGTCGTCGGATGGTTCTAAGCAGGAGAGAGTCTTGGCCAGATGTGCATTTGGGGAACAGATCAGGGAGCATAAGAGCCAAGTGAGGAGGCCAGGTAGGAAGCTGTCCCAGCGATGCAGGGATAGATGATGGTAGCTAGCACCAAGGGGCCATACCGAGGGAGAAAAGGCTGAGTGGAGAACTGTTAGGGAGTGATAAGATTGATTATGCGAGGTAAGAAAGAAGTCAGTTACAATGAGGACTCGAGGTTAAGATGGAAGGAGTGTCGAGTTGTTTTCAATGCTGCTGGGGGTCAAATCAGGTAAGGACTGAAAGTGTCTAATAGACTTAGGGATACGGAGGCCCCTGGCTCATTTTAGGGAGATAGTCTTTTTTTTTTTTTTTTTTGAGACGGAGTCTCGCTCTGCCACCCAGGCTGGAGTGCAGTGGCCGGATCTCAGCTCACTGCAAGCTCCGCCTCCCGGGTTCACGCCATTCTCCTGCCTCAGCCTCCCAAGTAGCTGGGACTACAGGCGCCCGCCACGTCGTCCGGCTAGTTTTTTTTTTGTATTTTTAGTAGAGACGGGGTTTCACCATGTTAGCCAGGATGGTCTCGATCTCCTGACCTCGTGATCCGCCCGTCTCGGCCTCCCAAAGTGCTTGGATTACAGGCTTGAGCCACCGCGCCCGGCCAGGGTGATAGTCTTGAACAACAGTGGGAGGAGAGGGTAGGAAGGTGATGGATGTGAGCTGGGGTGGGAGTGGGAGTAGAGGGAGTCCTTAGGCTGGCAACACCCCAGCTCTTGCAGACCACACCTTCTGCGGCCTGGGGCTGGAAGGGGAGGGCAGCCGCACCTCTGGGAGCTCCCGGTCGGCATTCCTAAGTCTGACTGATCATTAAACACCTGGCGTTTTTCTTCCTTTGTTTCCTGACAGTGGGAAGCCTTCAGCCTTCCAGAACTACAGAATTTCTTGCGTATCTTGGACAAGGAAGAAGATGAGCAGCTGCAGAACCTGAGGAGGCGCTACGCAGCCTACAGACACAAGCTGCAAGAAGCCCTCCGTGAGGTGTGGAAGCCTGATTAAAGGGGGGCTCCCTGCCCACGAGGCCCGGTGCGGGGACCGATGTACAAAACAACAGCAAGTGCCTCTCTTCTCAGAGGGCTGCTGTCTTGCCCCTCTATGCTAGGGTCTTCCCCTTTCTATCTGTAGATTTTGTTCCCCAAACCTGGTCACACAGCATCCTGCACCTTAGCGTCCCACGTGAGGGACGCTGCAAGCTTACTGTTCAGCACCGCAGTGTTACCTCTTGGCAAGCTGTGAACCTGTAGCGTCGTCAGGAGCATTCGAGGGTGCTTGGAAGCATGAACTCTGGGGGTGTTTTTTTTTTTTTTTTGGTTGTTTTAATTATGTGATGATGCTGTTAAGCTTACGGATATGCTGTTGATGTTTTAAAAAGCTTAACTAGGAATCTTTCTGAATACTTGTCCTATTTTGAAACTACCTGTCTGGTTTTTGTTTTTTTTTTTTTCTTTTTTTAATGTCAGAGGAATCTATCCATGTGAATCGAAAGGCACAGGAATCTAGGAACTCTGAGGAATTTATTGTGAAGGATTTTGTTAGGGGTTGACACAGAAAGGAAAGTGTAAGTTTGGAAGAAGGCATGTGGGGTGGTGGCGAGCGCTGCGGGCTGTGGAAGGTGACTTGGCTTTTCAGTTAGGGGTAGTGGAGAAAGGGGTAGTTGCTTGTAAAGGAGTTAAAAGCATTCAGTGTGGAGATGTTAAACTCATTTTAGGATCGCTTGGTTTCCTGGTGGGTAAAATGTGGGAACAGAGGCAGGAGCTAAACCAAAAGGAGGGCCCTATGAACTCTGCAACCAACCGACCAGAAAATCAGGCAGGTGGAGCCTGCCGACCTGGGCAGAGGTAGGCCTCACACTGGACCTGACCCTCTTCATTCTGCCCTTTTGGAGTGGAAGGTCTAATTGGTGTAGCTGCTGTGCATAGGCAGGACAGTGACCATTCACTAACTCTTGCTAAGTTACATACAGTATATAATTTTCCTCCCCCAGGTGGTTTTCGAAGTTGAGATGGAATTCGGGTAGGGGCAGCTGTTTTTCCCTTGATTGGTGGTAGCTAGGGTATTTATCAAGTAAACTTTTGTGACAATCACTGCCTTCCCTTTTATTCCTCCTTTCCTTTTCCTTTCTTCCCTTTTTTCTTTCCTTCCCTTCTCTTTCCCACCCTACCTTGTTCCTTCCCTCCTTCTCTCCCCCCCACTTTCTTTTCTACATTGAAATCTGTTCTTACATAATATAGAACAGGGCAATTGAATGAGGACCCAATCCTACCAGATCTTTAGTTCTAAAGGGCAACTTGACTGTGAGTAGGAGGGCCCCCAAGAAAGGGAGGAAAGTCCACACCCAGCTAACCACACAACAGGGCTTCATTATGGAAATATTTTAACAAAAGTACATGTTATTACCAACCAAAGAAATGCATGTGCAATAGAAAACTTCCTTAAAACAGGCTAAATAACCTCATTTTATGCAGCAGTTTAATCTGAGAACAGAGGGAAAGGTGTGCAGTGGTTCCAGAGGGGCCTTATATTCTATTTTTAGTCTAGATATTTTTTGTTTATAAATTCCCAAGGAATTGTTAACACTTTGGTGACACCTAATGGATTCTTTTTGAAATTCCAAGGTGCTTCAGTTCTTTGCCTAAGTGAACTGTGCCTTTTATTGCATTTCTGTTCCTCTCTTGGTGGCTCTTCTGACTTTTCGGAGAACACCCATCTTGTTGGAGGCAGACCTAAGTTGTTACGCTGTGCCACACAATCTACTGAGACAATCAGATCTTCCTAAGCATTTAAGGAAAGTTGAAAAAAATAGAATTAGCAGCTATCAAATATGTATGGCACATCTTGTTTAATTTTGCATGTAACTTCTCTTTAGTACATTGATGAGGTTTTAGTGACATTATCATCCAACACTTTACCTTTATTGTTCAGGGAATGCCTTCGTGATTTTTTTTTACTGGTTTTACTATTCAGACTATGGCCTGGGTTTGAGTATATTGTTATCACCACCTGATTTTTTAATTATTCATCCCAGTTAACTTATATTTTGTGAAGCATTTGTTTCTCAGATTAAGACACTGTTAGAACCTAAAGTAGTAGCTTATGGGTATCTGTGAATTTTTTTTTTTTTTTTTACTTGAAGTAGATTGTCTGAATAGGCATCCTCATCTATATTTATCCAGAACCTCGCTCACTGTCATGTGCACTACAGATTGCAATTTGGAAACTTACTGTATTGAAATTCTGTCAGTTCATGGTTCTTGAAGACTGATGTCCTTTCCCAAACACTGGTTACTGCAGTAGCATTTTTAATGTGTAAGTGAAGAAAAAAGGCCACTAAGGCCAAAGATTTTTTAAGAACCATTGTGCAAATCGTTATGTTAAACTATCTAAGCTTTGCTGTAATACTGTTTTCTCTTCAATATGTGATGGTACAGGAAAGATGTTAAATGAAGGGGGGTAGTATTGCAGGAGAGCATTTTAAATGGCAGAAGTAAAAAGTTATAATATTTATAATTTTGATGGGTTTAAGCTTATTTTTGTAGGGAAGATTTTTCCTCCCTAAAATTGTTTCTAGAATGGCAAAATTGTTTCCATTATTAAAAATTGAAGTTATTAGTTGATGTTTGTGTGTGTTTATTTATGATAATATGCTAGATTTAAAAAGGTCACAGGAGTGGGCTGAGCTGCTTTTGCAGATACACAGGGACACATGCTGGAATGCAACAACTTTACTAAGTTTGGGTGGGTCATATTTATTCTCCCAGATGTCATTTTCTCTTTGCCTTATCCTCTGAGGAAAAATAACCTTAAGCTCACACCGCATATTCCTATTTTATTTAAAACAATTGTTTTAATTTTTGAAATATACACATTTAAAAGTATAAAAAGTATGCATAACAGGGAGGCCGAGAGTGAAAAAATAAAAATAAAAAAGCATGCGAACAGTTTACAGGATTATTATATAAAATGGACAACCCATGGCCATTACCAAAATAGAACCTTGTCAGTTCTTTCGAAATCTCCCTCCACCCCTGTTGTTGCCCTGAGGTCTCCTACCCCTGAAACACACCATTTCAACATAAAGTGAGTATTTGTATTTTTTTGGTCACCGTGACTGCCTTACACAGATGGGACAGAGAGTGTCCGGGGAACCCGCAGGGGTGATGGGGTTCCGCCCTGTGCGCACCTGCACTTCGTCTTTGTCCTGTGGCGTTCAGCTTCCATACCTGCTGTTGGGAGTGTTTTTACTACTACACTGCCCCCTGGAGGGGCTGATGAAATAGGAGCAAGGCTGGCACCAGGTGGTAGAGGCCTTTCACGTACCATAGCTGCTCTCTAAATAAAAATACTGTGATAGGAAATTATGGCTTTGTATAATTCTGCTTACTACTGAAACATTCAGAGGAATCAGGTTCGGGGGTTCTACTTGGGTTACTACCCATGGTGCGTGGGGATTTTTATATTTTTATCACCCCCCTTTTTTTTTTTAGAGATAGAGTCTCACTCAGTCGCCCAGGCTGGAGTGCAGTGGCTTGATCTTGGCTCACTGTAACCTCCACGTCCCAGGTTCAAGCAATTCTCCTGCCTCAGCCTCCCTAGTAGCTGGGATCACAGGTGCCTGCCACCACACCCGACTAACTGGGTTTTTTTGTATTTTTTAGTAGTGACGGGGTTTCTCCATGTTGGCTAGGCTGGTCTCAAACTCCTGACCTCAAGTGACCCACCCACCTTGGCTTCTCAAAGTGCTGGGATTACAGGTAGGAATTTTTTTTTTTTAAAGTCAATTTTTATTACTAAAAAAACTTTTTTTTTTTTTTAAAAAAAAGATAGAGTTTCAGTCTTGTCTCCCAGGCTGGAGTGCAGTGGCATGATCTGGGCTCACTACAACCTCCAC